>NC_053039.3:153186916-153489947 GCF_002575655.3 Aegilops tauschii subsp. strangulata
TGTACTAGGCTATCGAGCTAGTTCAACTCTAGTGTAAAATTATTTGTACAAGCTTATAGAGCTAGTTAGACTCTAGTGTAAAATTATTTGTACTAGGCTATAGACCTTGTTCAACTCTGGTGTAAAATTATTTGAACTAGCTTATAAAGCTAGTTCAACTCTAGTGTAAAATTATTTGTACTAGGCTATCGAGCTAGTTCAACTCTAGTGTAAAATTATTTGAACTAGATTATAGAGCTAGTTCAACTCTAGTGTAAAATTATTTGAACTAGCTTATAGAGCTAGTTCAACTCTAGTGTAAAATTATTTGTACTAGCCTATAGAGCTAGGTCAACTCTAGTGTAAAATTATTTGTACTAGGCTATAGAGCTAGTTCAACTCTAGTGTAAAATTATTTGTACAAGCTTATAGAGCTAGTTCAACTCTAGTCTAAAATTATTTGTACTAGGCTATAGAGCTAGTTCAACTCTAGTGTAAAATTATTTGAACTACATTATAGAGCTAGTTCAACTCTAGTGTTAATTTATTTGTACTAGGCTATAGACCTTGTTCAACTCTGGTGTAAAATTATTTGAACTAGCTTATAAAGCTAGTTCAACTCTAGTGTAAAATTATTTGTACTAGGCTATCGAGCTAGTTCAACTCTAGTGTAAAATTATTTGAACTAGATTATAGAGCTAGTTCAACTCTAGTGTAAAATTATTTGAACTAGCTTATAGAGCTAGTTCAACTCTAGTGTAAAATTATTTGTACTAGCCTATAGAGCTAGGTCAACTCTAGTGTAAAATTATTTGTACTAGGCTATAGAGCTAGTTCAACTCTAGTGTAAAATTATTTGTACAAGCTTATAGAGCTAGTTCAACTCTAGTCTAAAATTATTTGTACTAGGCTATAGAGCTAGTTCAACTCTAGTGTAAAATTATTTGAACTACATTATAGAGCTAGTTCAACTCTCGTGTTAATTTTTTTGAACTAGCTTATGGAGCTAGTTCAACTCTAGTGTAAAATTTTTTGTACTAGCCTATAGAGCAAGGTCAACTCTAGTGTAAAATTATTTGAAGTAGCTTACAGAGCTAGTTCAAGTCTAGTGTAAAATTATTTGTACTAGACTATAGAGCTAGTTCAACTCTAGTGTAAAATTATTTGTACAAACTTATAAAGCTAGTTCAACTCTAGTGTAAAATTATTTGAACTAGCTTATAGAGCTAGTTCAACTCTAGTGTAAAATTATTTGTACAACCTTATAGAGCAAGTTCAACTCTAGTGTAAAATTATTTGTACTAGGCTATAGAGCTAGTTCAACTCTAGTGTAAAATTATTTGTACAAGCTTATAGAGCTAGTTCAACTCTAGTCTAAAATTATTTGTACTAGGCTATAGAGCTAGTTCAACTCTAGTGTAAAATTATTTGAACTACATTATAGAGCTAGTTCAACTCTCGTGTTAATTTTTTTGAACTAGCTTATGGAGCTAGTTCAACTCTAGTGTAAAATTATTTGTACTAGCCTATAGAGCAAGGTCAACTCTAGTGTAAAATTATTTGTACAAGCTTATAGAGCTAGTTCAACTCTAATGTAAAATTATTTGAACTAGCTTATAGAGCTAGTTCAACTCTATTGTAATATTATTTGTACTAGACTATAGAGCTAGTTCAACTCTAGTGTAAAATTATTTGTACAAGCTTATAGAGCTAGTTCAACTCTAGTGTAAAATTATTTGTACTAGGCTATAGAGCTAGTTCAACTCTAGTGTAAAATTATTTGTACAAGCTTATAGAGCTAGTTAGACTCTAGTGTAAAATTATTTGTACTAGGCTATAGAGCTAGTTCAACTCTAGTGTAAAATTATTTGTACAAGCTTATAGAGCTAGTTCAACTCTAGTGTTAATTTATTTGAACTAGCTTATTGAGCTAGTTCAACTCTAGTGTAAAATTATTTGTACTAGCCTATAGAGCAAGGTCAACTCTAGTGTAAAATTATTTGTACAAGCTTATAGAGCTAGTTCAACTCTAATGTAAAATTATTTGAACTAGCTTATAGAGCTAGTTCAACTCTAGTGTAAAATTATTTGTACTAGACTATAGAGCTAGTTCAACTCTAGTGTAAAATTATTTGTACAAGCTTATAGAGCTAGTTCAACTCTAGTGTAAAATTATTTGTACTAGGCTATAGAGCTAGTTCAACTCTAGTGTAAAATTATTTGAACTACATTATAGAGCTAGTTCAACTCTAGTGTTAATTTATTTGTACTAGGCTATAGACCTTGTTCAACTCTGGTGTAAAATTATTTGAACTAGCTTATAAAGCTAGTTCAACTCTAGTGTAAAATTATTTGTACTAGGCTATCGAGCTAGTTCAACTCTAGTGTAAAATTATTTGAACTAGATTATAGAGCTAGTTCAACTCTAGTGTAAAATTATTTGAACTAGCTTATAGAGCTAGTTCAACTCTAGTGTAAAATTATTTGTACTAGCCTATAGAGCTAGGTCAACTCTAGTGTAAAATTATTTGTACTAGGCTATAGAGCTAGTTCAACTCTAGTGTAAAATTATTTGTACAAGCTTATAGAGCTAGTTCAACTCTAGTCTAAAATTATTTGTACTAGGCTATAGAGCTAGTTCAACTCTAGTGTAAAATTATTTGAACTACATTATAGAGCTAGTTCAACTCTCGTGTTAATTTTTTTGAACTAGCTTATGGAGCTAGTTCAACTCTAGTGTAAAATTTTTTGTACTAGCCTATAGAGCAAGGTCAACTCTAGTGTAAAATTATTTGAAGTAGCTTACAGAGCTAGTTCAAGTCTAGTGTAAAATTATTTGTACTAGACTATAGAGCTAGTTCAACTCTAGTGTAAAATTATTTGTACAAACTTATAAAGCTAGTTCAACTCTAGTGTAAAATTATTTGAACTAGCTTATAGAGCTAGTTCAACTCTAGTGTAAAATTATTTGTACAACCTTATAGAGCAAGTTCAACTCTAGTGTAAAATTATTTGTACTAGGCTATAGAGCTAGTTCAACTCTAGTGTAAAATTATTTGTACAAGCTTATAGAGCTAGTTCAACTCTAGTCTAAAATTATTTGTACTAGGCTATAGAGCTAGTTCAACTCTAGTGTAAAATTATTTGAACTACATTATAGAGCTAGTTCAACTCTCGTGTTAATTTTTTTGAACTAGCTTATGGAGCTAGTTCAACTCTAGTGTAAAATTATTTGTACTAGCCTATAGAGCAAGGTCAACTCTAGTGTAAAATTATTTGTACAAGCTTATAGAGCTAGTTCAACTCTAATGTAAAATTATTTGAACTAGCTTATAGAGCTAGTTCAACTCTATTGTAATATTATTTGTACTAGACTATAGAGCTAGTTCAACTCTAGTGTAAAATTATTTGTACAAGCTTATAGAGCTAGTTCAACTCTAGTGTAAAATTATTTGTACTAGGCTATAGAGCTAGTTCAACTCTAGTGTAAAATTATTTGTACAAGCTTATAGAGCTAGTTAGACTCTAGTGTAAAATTATTTGTACTAGGCTATAGAGCTAGTTCAACTCTAGTGTAAAATTATTTGTACAAGCTTATAGAGCTAGTTCAACTCTAGTGTTAATTTATTTGAACTAGCTTATTGAGCTAGTTCAACTCTAGTGTAAAATTATTTGTACTAGCCTATAGAGCAAGGTCAACTCTAGTGTAAAATTATTTGTACAAGCTTATAGAGCTAGTTCAACTCTAATGTAAAATTATTTGAACTAGCTTATAGAGCTAGTTCAACTCTAGTGTAAAATTATTTGTACTAGACTATAGAGCTAGTTCAACTCTAGTGTAAACTTATTTGTACAAGCTTATAGAGCTAGTTCAACTCTAGTGTAAAATTATTTGTACTAGGCTATAGAGCTAGTTCAACTCTAGTGTAAAATTATTTGAAGTAGATTATAGAGCTAGTTCAATTCTAGTGTAAAATTATTTGAAATAGCTTATAGAGCTAGTTCAACTCTAGTGTAAAATTATTTGTACTAGCCTATAGAGCAACGTCAACTCTAGTGCAGAATTATTTGTACAAGCTTATAGAGCTAGTTCAACTCTAGTGTAAAATTATCAGAACTAGCTTATAGAGCTAGTTCAACTCTAGTGTATAATTATTTGAACTAGCTTATAGAGTGAGTTTTACTCTAGTGTGAAATTATTATTACAAGTTTATAGAGCTAGTTCAACTCTAGTGTAAAATTATTTGTACTAGGCTATAGAGCTAGTTCAACTCTAGTGTAAAATTATTTGTACTAGGCTGTAGAGCTAGTTCAACTCAAGTATAAAATTATTTTAACTAGCTTATAGAGCTAGTTCAACTCTAGTGTAAAAATATTTGTACTAGGCTATTGTGCTAGTTCAACTCTAGTGTAAAATTATTATTTGTACTAGGCTATAGACCTTGTTCAACTCTGGTGTAAAATTATTTGAACTAGCTTATAAAGCTAGTTCAACTCTAGTGTAAAATTATTTGAACTAGATTATAGAGCTAGTTCAACTCTAGTGTAAAATTATTTGAACTAGCTTATAGAGCTAGTTCAACTCTAGTGTAAAATTATTTGTACTAGCCTATAGAGCTAGGTCAACTCTAGTGTAAAATTATTTGTACTAGGCTATAGAGCTAGTTCAACTCTATTGTAAAATTATTTGTACAAGCTTATAGAGCTAGTTCAACTCTAGTGTAAAATTATTTGTACTAGGCTATAGAGCTAGTTCTACTCTAGTGTAAAATTATTTGAACTAGATTATAGAGCTAGTTCAACTCTAGTGTTAAATTATTTTAACTAGCTTATAGAGCTAGTTCAACTCTAGTGTAAAAAATTTTGAACTAGCTTATAGAGCTAGTTCAACTCTAGTGTAAAATTATTTGAAGTAGCTTACAGAGCTAGTTCAAGTCTAGTGTAAAATTATTTGTACTAGACTATTGAGCTAGTTCAACACTAGTGTAAAATTATTTGTACAAACTTATAAAGCTAGTTCAACTCTAGTGTAAAATTATTTGAACTAGCTTATAGAGCTAGTACAACTCTAGTGTAAAATTATTTGTACGACCTTATAGAGCAAGTTCAACTCTAGTGTAAAATTATTTGTACTAGGCTATAGAGCTAGTTCAACTCTAGTGTAAAATTATTTGTACAAGCTTATAGAGCTAGTTCAACTCTAGTCTAAAATTATTTGTACTAGGCTATAGAGCTAGTTCAACTCTAGTGTAAAATTATTTGAACTACATTATAGAGCTAGTTCAACTCTCGTGTTAATTTTTTTGAACTAGCTTATGGAGCTAGTTCAACTCTAGTGTAAAATTATTTGTACTAGCCTATAGAGCAAGGTCAACTCTAGTGTAAAATTATTTGTACAAGCTTATAGAGCTAGTTCAACTCTAATTTAAAATTATTTGAACTAGCTTATAGAGCTAGTTCAACTCTATTGTAATATTATTTGTACTAGACTATAGAGCTAGTTCAACTCTAGTGTAAAATTATTTGTACAAGCTTATAGAGCTAGTTCAACTCTAGTGTAAAATTATTTGTACTAGGCTATAGAGCTAGTTCAACTCTAGTGTAAAATTATTTGAAGTAGATTATAGAGCTAGTTCCATTCTAGTGTAAAATTATTTGAACTAGCTTATAGAGCTAGTTCAACTCTAGTGTAAAATTATTTGTACTAGCCTATAGAGCAATGTCAACTCTAGTGTAGAATTATTTGTACAAGCTTATAGAGCTAGTTCAACTCTAGTGTAAAATTATCTGAACTAGCTTATAGAGCTAGTTCAACTCTAGTGTATAGTTATTTGAACTAGCTTATAGAGTGAGTTTTACTCTAGTGTGAAATTATTTTTACAAGTTTATAGACCTAGTTCAACTCTAGTGTAAAATTATTTGTACTAGGCTATAGAGCTAGTTCAACTCTAGTGTAAAATTATTTGTACTAGGCTGTAGAGCTAGTTCAACTCAAGTATAAAATTATTTTAACTAGCTTATAGAGCTAGTTCAACTCTAGTGTAAAATTATTTGTACTAGGCTATAGAGCTAGTTCAACTCTAGTGTAAAATTATTATTTGTACTAGGCTATAGACCTTGTTCAACTCTGGTGTAAAATTATTTGAACTAGCTTATAAAGCTAGTTCAACTCTATTGTAAAATTATTTGTACTAGGCTATAGAGCTAGTTCAACTCTAGTGTAAAATTATTTGAACTAGATTATGGAGCTAGTTCAACTCTAGTGTAAAATTATTTGAACTAGCTTATAGAGCTAGTTCAACTCTAGTGTAAAATTATTTGTACTAGCCTATAGAGCTAGGTCAACTCTAGTGTAAAATTATTTGTACTAGGCTATAGAGCTAGTTCAACTCTAGTGTAAAATTATTTGTACAAGCTTATAGAGCTAGTTCAACTCTAGTGTAAAATTATTTGTACTAGGCTATAGAGCTAGTTCTACTCTAGTGTAAAATTTTTTGAACTAGATTATAGATCTAGTTCAACTCTAGTGTAAAATTATTTGAAGTAGCTTACAGAGCTAGTTCAACTCTAGTGTAAAATTATTTGTACAAGCTTACAGAGCTAGTTCAACTCTAGTGTAAAATTATTTGTACTAGGCTATAGAGCTAGTTCAACTCTAGTGTAAAATTATTATTTGTACTAGGCTATAGACCTTGTTCAACTCTGGTGTAAAATTATTTGAACTAGCTTATAAAGCTAGTTCAACTCTAGTATAAAATTATTTGTACTAGGCTATCGAGCTAGTTCAACTCTAGTGTAAAATTATTTGAACTAGATTATAGAGCTAGTTCAACTCTAGTGTAAAATTATTTGAACTAGCTTATAGAGCTAGTTCAACTCTAGTGTAAAATTATTTGTACTAGCCTATAGAGCTAGGTCAACTCTAGTGTAAAATTATTTGTACTAGGCTATAGAGCTAGTTCAACTCTAGTGTAAAATTATTTGTACAAGCTTATAGAGCTAGTTCAACTCTAGTGTAAAATTATTTGTACTAGGCTATAGAGCTAGTTCTACTCTAGTGTAAAATTATTTGAACTAGATTATAGAGCTAGTTCAACTCTAGTGTTAAATTATTTTAACTAGCTTATAGAGCTAGTTCAACTCTAGTGTAAAAAATTTTGAACTAGCTTATAGAGCTAGTTCAACTCTAGTGTAAAATTATTTGAAGTAGCTTACAGAGCTAGTTCAAGTCTAGTGTAAAATTATTTGTACTAGACTATAGAGCTAGTTCAACTCTAGTGTAAAATTATTTGTACAAACTTATAAAACTAGTTCAACTCTAGTGTAAAATTATTTGAACTAGCTTATAGAGCTAGTTCAACTCTAGTGTAAAATTATTTGTACAACCTTATAGAGCAAGTTCAACTCTAGTGTAAAATTATTTGTACTAAGCTATAGAGCTAGTTCAACTCTAGTGTAAAATTATTTGTACAAGCTTATAGAGCTAGTTCAACTCTAGTCTAAAATTATTTGTACTAGGCTATAGAGCTAGTTCAACTCTAGTGTAAAATTATTTGAACTACATTATAGAGCTAGTTCAACTCCCGTGTAAAATTATTTGAACTAGCTTATGGAGCTAGTTCAACTCTAGTGTAAAATTATTTGTACTAGCCTATAGAGCAAGGTCAACTCTAGTGTAAAATTATTTGTACTAAGCTATAGAGCTAGTTCAACTCTAGTGTAAAATTATTTGTACAAGCTTATAGAGCTAGTTCAACTCTAGTCTAAAATTATTTGTACTAGGCTATAGAGCTAGTTCAGCTCTAGTGTAAAATTATTTGAACTACATTATAGAGCTAGTTCAACTCCCGTGTTAATTTTTTTGAACTAGCTTATGGAGCTAGTTCAACTCTAGTGTAAAATTATTTGTACTAGCCTATAGAGCAAGGTCAACTCTAGTGTAAAATTATTTGTACAAGCTTATAGAGCTAGTTCAACTCTAATGTAAAATTATTTGAACTAGCTTATAGAGCTAGTTCAACTCTATTGTAATATTATTTGTACTAGACTATAGAGCTAGTTCAACTCTAGTGTAAAATTATTTGTACAAGCTTATAGAGCTAGTTCAACTCTAGTGTAAAATTATTTGTACTAGGCTATAGAGCTAGTTCAACTCTAGTGTAAAATTATTTGAAGTAGATTATAGAGCTAGTTCAATTCTAGTGTAAAATTATTTGAACTAGCTTATAGAGCTAGTTCAAATCTACTGTAAAATTATTTGTACTAGCCTATAGAGCAATGTCAACTCTAGTGTAGAATTATTTGTACAAGCTTATAGAGCTAGTTCAACTCTAGTGTAAAATTATCTGAACTAGCTTATAGAGCTAGTTCAACTCTAGTGTATAATTATTTGAACTAGCTTATAGAGTGAGTTTTACTCTAGTGTGAGATTATTTGTACAAGTTTATAGAGCTAGTTCAACTCTAGTGTAAAATTATTTGTACTAGGCTATAGAGCTAGTTCAACTCTAGTGTAAAATTATTTGTACTAGGCTGTAGAGCTAGTTCAACTCAAGTATAAAATTATTTTAACTAGCTTATAGAGCTAGTTCAACTCTAGTGTAAAATTATTTGTACTAGGCTATAGAGCTAGTTCAACTCTAGTGTAAAATTATTATTTGTACTAGGCTATAGACCTTGTTCAACTCTGGTGTAAAATTATTTGAAGTAGCTTATAAAGCTAGTTCAACTCTAGTGTAAAATTATTTGTACTAGGCTATAGAGCTAGTTCAACTCTAGTGTAAAATTATTTGAACTAGATTATAGAGCTAGTTCAACTCTAGTGTAAAATTATTTGAACTAGCTTATAGAGCTAGTTCAACTCTAGTGTAAAATTATTTGTACTAGCCTATAGAGCTAGGTCAACTCTAGTGTAAAATTATTTGTACTAGGCTATAGAGCTAGTTCAACTCTAGTGTAAAATTATTTGTACTGGGCTATAGAGCTAGTTCTACTCTAGTGTAAAATTATTTGTACTAGGCTATAGAGCTAGTTCTACTCTAGTGTAAAATTATTTGAACTAGATTATAGATCTAGTTCAACTCTAGTGTAAAATTATTTGAAGTAGCTTACAGAGCTAGTTCAACTCTAGTGTAAAATTATTTGTACAAGCTTACAGAGCTAGTTCAACTCTAGTGTAAAATAATTTGTACTAGGCTATAGAGCTAGTTCAACTCTAGTGTAAAATTATTTGAAGTAGATTATAGAGCTAGTTCAATTCTAGTGTAAAATTATTTGAACTAGCTTATAGAGCTAGTTCAACTCTAGTGTAAAATTATTTGTACTAGCCTATAGAGCAACGTCAACTCTAGTGCAGAATTATTTGTACAAGCTTATAGAGCTATTTCAACTCTAGTGTAAAATTATCTGAACTAGCTTATAGAGCTAGTTCAACTCTAGTGTATAATTATTTGAACTAGCTTATAGAGTGAGTTTTACTCTAGTGTGAAATTATTTTTACAAGTTTATAGAGCTAGTTCAACTCTAGTGTAAAATTATTTGTACTAGGCTATAGAGCTAGTTCAACTCTAGTGTAAAATTATTTGTACTAGGCTGTAGAGCTAGTTCAACTCTAGTGTAAAAATATTTGTACTAGGCTATTGTGCTAGTTCAACTCTAGTGTAAAATTATTATTTGTACTAGGCTATAGACCTAGTTCAACTCTGGTGTAAAATTATTTGAACTAGCTTATAAAGCTAGTTCAAATCTAGTGTAAAATTATTTGTACTAGGCTATAGAGCTAGTTCAACTCTAGTGTAAAATTATTTGAACTAGATTATAGAGCTAGTTCAACTCTAGTGTAAAATTATTTGAACTAGCTTATAGAGCTAGTTCAACTCTAGTGTAAAATTATTTGTACTAGCCTATAGAGCTAGGTCAACTCTAGTGTAAAATTATTTGTACTAGGCTATAGAGCTAGTTCAACTCTAGTGTAAAATTATTTGTACAAGCTTATAGAGCTAGTTCAACTCTAGTGTAAAATTATTTGTACTAGGCTATAGAGCTAGTTCTACTCTAGTGTAAAATTATTTGAACTAGATTATAGAGCTAGTTCAACTCTAGTGTTAAATTATTTGAACTAGCTTATAGAGCTAGTTCAGCTCTAGTGTAAAAAAATTTGAACTAGCTTATAGAGCTAGTTCAACGCTAGTGTAAAATTATTTGAAGTAGCTTACAGAGCTAGTTCAACTCTAGTGTAAAATTATTTGTACTAGACTAGAGAGCTAGTTCAACTCTAGTGTAAAATTATTTGTACAAACTTATAAAGCTACTTCAACTCTAGTGTAAAATTATTTGAACTAGCTTATAGAGCTAGTTCAACTCTAGTGTAAAATTATTTGTACAACCTAATAGAGCAAGTTCAACTCTAGTGTAAAATTATTTGTACTAGGCTATAGAGCAAGTTCAACTCTAGTGTAAAATTATTTGTACAAGCTTATAGAGCTAGTTAGACTCTAGTGTAAAATTATTTGTACTAGGCTATAGAGCTAGTTCAACTCTAGTGTAAAATTATTTGTACAAGCTTATAGAGCTAGTTCAACTCTAGTGTTAATTTATTTGAACTAGCTTATTGAGCTAGTTCACCTCTAGTGTAAAATTATTTGTACTAGCCTATAGAGCAAGGTCAACTCTAGTGTAAAATTATTTGTACAAGCTTATAGAGCTAGTTCAACTCTAATGTAAAATTATTTGAACTAGCTTATAGAGCTAGTTCAACTCTAGTGTAAAATTATTTGTACTAGACTATAGAGCTAGTTCAATTCTAGTGTAAAATAATTTGTACAAGCTTATAGAGCTAGTTCAACTCTAGTGTAAAATTATTTGTACTAGGCTATAGAGCTAGTTCAACTCTAGTGTAAAATTATTTGAAGTAGATTATAGAGCTAGTTCAATTCTAGTGTAAAATTATTTGAAATAGCTTATAGAGCTAGTTCAACTCTAGTGTAAAATTATTTGTACTAGCCTATACAGCAACGTCAACTCTAGTGCAGAATTATTTGTACAAGCTTATAGAGCTAGTTCAACTCTAGTGTAAAATTATCTGAACTAGCTTATAGAGCTAGTTCAACTCTAGTGTATAATTATTTGAACTAGCTTATAGAGTGAGTTTTACTCTAGTGTGAAATTATTCTTACAAGTTTATAGAGCTAGTTCATCTCTAGTGTAAAATTATTTGTACCAGGCTATAGAGCTAGTTAAACTCTAGTGTAAAATTATTTGTACTAGGCTGTAGATCTAGTTCAACTCAAGTATAAAATTATTTTAACTAGCTTATAGAGCTAGTTCAACTCTAGTGTAAAAATATTTGTACTAGGCTATTGTGCTAGTTCAACTCTAGTGTAAAATTATTATTTGTACTAGGCTATAGACCTTGTTCAACTCTGGTGTAAAATTGTTTGAACTAGCTTATAAAGCTAGTTCAACTCTAGTGTAAAATTATTTGTACTAGGCTATCGAGCTAGTTCAACTCTAGTGTAAAATTATTTGAACTAGATTATAGAGCTAGTTCAACTCTAGTGTAAAATTATTTGAACTAGCTTATAGAGCTAGTTCAACTCTAGTGTAAAATTATTTGTACTAGCCTATAGAGCTAGGTCAACTGTAGTGTAAAATTATTTGTACTAGGCTATAGAGCTAGTTCAACTCTAGTGTAAAATTATTTGTACAAGCTTATAGAGCTAGTTCAACTCTAGTGTAAAATTATTTGTACTAGGCTATAGAGCTAGTTCTACTCTAGTGTAAAATTATTTGAACTAGATTATAGAGCTAGTTCAACTCTAGTGTTAAATTATTTTAACTAGCTTATAGAGCTAGTTCAACTCTAGTGTAAAAAAATTTGAACTAGCTTATAGAGCTAGTTCAACTCTAGTGTAAAATTATTTTAACTAGCTTATAGAGCTAGTTCAACTCTAGTGTTAAAAAATTTGAACTAGCTTATAGAGCTAGTTCAACTCTAGTGTAAAATTATTTGAAGTAGCTTACAGAGCTAGTTCAAGTCTAGTGTAAAATTATTTGTACTAGACTATAGAGCTAGTTCAACTCTAGTGTAAAATTATTTGTACAAACTTATAAAGCTAGTTCAACTCTAGTGTAAAATTATTTGAACTAGCTTATAGAGCTAGTTCAACTCTAGTGTAAAATTATTTGTACGACCTTATAGAGCAAGTTCAACTCTAGTGTAAAATTATTTGTACTAGGCTATAGAGCTAGTTCATCTCTAGTGTAAAATTATTTGTACAAGCTTATAGAGCTAGTTCAACTCTAGTCTAAAATTATTTGTACTAGGCTATAGAGCTAGTTCAACTCTAGTGTAAAATTATTTGAACTACATTATAGAGCTAGTTCAACTCTAATGTAAAATTATTTGAACTAGCTTAGAGAGCTAGTTCAACTCTAGTGTAAAATTATTTGTACTAGACTATAGAGCTAGTTCAATTCTAGTGTAAAATAATTTGTACAAGCTTATAGAGCTAGTTCAACTCTAGTGTAAAATTATTTGTACTAGGCTATAGAGCTAGTTCAACTCTAGTGTAAAATTATTTGAAGTAGATTATAGAGCTAGTTCAATTCTAGTGTAAAATTATTTGAAATAGCTTATAGAGCTAGTTCAACTCTAGTGTAAAATTATTTGTACTAGCCTATACAGCAACGTCAACTCTAGTGCAGAATTATTTGTACAAGCTTATAGAGCTAGTTCAACTCTAGTGTAAAATTATCTGAACTAGCTTATAGAGCTAGTTCAACTCTAGTGTATAATTATTTGAACTAGCTTATAGAGTGAGTTTTACTCTAGTGTGAAATTATTCTTACAAGTTTATAGAGCTAGTTCATCTCTAGTGTAAAATTATTTGTACCAGGCTATAGAGCTAGTTAAACTCTAGTGTAAAATTATTTGTACTAGGCTGTAGATCTAGTTCAACTCAAGTATAAAATTATTTTAACTAGCTTATAGAGCTAGTTCAACTCTAGTGTAAAAATATTTGTAGTAGGCTATTGTGCTAGTTCAACTCTAGTGTAAAATTATTATTTGTACTAGGCTATAGACCTTGTTCAACTCTGGTGTAAAATTGTTTGAACTAGCTTATAAAGCTAGTTCAACTCTAGTGTAAAATTATTTGTACTAGGCTATCGAGCTAGTTCAACTCTAGTGTAAAATTATTTGAACTAGATTATAGAGCTAGTTCAACTCTAGTGTAAAATTATTTGAACTAGCTTATAGAGCTAGTTCAACTCTAGTGTAAAATTATTTGTACTAGCCTATAGAGCTAGGTCAACTGTAGTGTAAAATTATTTGTACTAGGCTATAGAGCTAGTTCAACTCTAGTGTAAAATTATTTGTACAAGCTTATAGAGCTAGTTCAACTCTAGTGTAAAATTATTTGTACTAGGCTATAGAGCTAGTTCTACTCTAGTGTAAAATTATTTGAACTAGATTATAGAGCTAGTTCAACTCTAGTGTTAAATTATTTTAACTAGCTTATAGAGCTAGTTCAACTCTAGTGTAAAAAAATTTGAACTAGCTTATAGAGCTAGTTCAACTCTAGTGTAAAATTATTTTAACTAGCTTATAGAGCTAGTTCAACTCTAGTGTTAAAAAATTTGAACTAGCTTATAGAGCTAGTTCAACTCTAGTGTAAAATTATTTGAAGTAGCTTACAGAGCTAGTTCAAGTCTAGTGTAAAATTATTTGTACTAGACTATAGAGCTAGTTCAACTCTAGTGTAAAATTATTTGTACAAACTTATAAAGCTAGTTCAACTCTAGTGTAAAATTATTTGAACTAGCTTATAGAGCTAGTTCAACTCTAGTGTAAAATTATTTGTACGACCTTATAGAGCAAGTTCAACTCTAGTGTAAAATTATTTGTACTAGGCTATAGAGCTAGTTCATCTCTAGTGTAAAATTATTTGTACAAGCTTATAGAGCTAGTTCAACTCTAGTCTAAAATTATTTGTACTAGGCTATAGAGCTAGTTCAACTCTAGTGTAAAATTATTTGAACTACATTATAGAGCTAGTTCAACTCTCGTGTTAATTTTTTTGAACTAGCTTATGGAGCTAGTTCAACTCTAGTGTAAAATTATTTGTACTAGCCTATAGAGCAAGGTCAACTCTAGTGTAAAATTATTTGTACAAGCTTATAGAGCTAGTTCAACTCTAATTTAAAATTATTTGAACTAGCTTATAGAGCTAGTTCAACTCTATTGTAATATTATTTGTACTAGACTATAGAGCTAGTTCAACTCTAGTGTAAAATTATTTGTACAAGCTTATAGAGCTAGTTCAACTCTAGTGTAAAATTATTTGTACTAGGCTATAGAGCTAGTTCAACTCTAGTGTAAAATTATTTGAAGTAGATTATAGAGCTAGTTCCATTCTAGTGTAAAATTATTTGAACTAGCTTATAGAGCTAGTTCAACTCTAGTGTAAAATTATTTGTACTAGCCTATAGAGCAATGTCAACTCTAGTGTAGAATTATTTGTACAAGCTTATAGAGCTAGTTCAACTCTAGTGTAAAATTATCTGAACTAGCTTATAGAGCTAGTTCAACTCTAGTGTATAATTATTTGAACTAGCTTATAGAGTGAGTTTTACTCTAGTGTGAAATTATTTTTACAAGTTTATAGAGCTAGTTCAACTCTAGTGTAAAATTATTTGTACTAGGCTATAGAGCTAGTTCAACTCTAGTGTAAAATTATTTGTACTAGGCTGTAGAGCTAGTTCAACTCAAGTATAAAATTATTTTAACTAGCTTATAGAGCTAGTTCAACTCTAGTGTAAAATTATTTGTACTAGGCTATAGAGCTAGTTCAACTCTAGTGTAAAATTATTATTTGTACTAGGCTATAGACCTTGTTCAACTCTGGTGTAAAATTATTTGAACTAGCTTATAAAGCTAGTTCAACTCTAGTGTAAAATTATTTGTACTAGGCTATAGAGCTAGTTCAACTCTAGTGTAAAATTATTTGAACTAGATTATAGAGCTAGTTCAACTCTAGTGTAAAATTATTTGAACTAGCTTATAGAGATAGTTCAACTCTAGTGTAAAATTATTTGTACTAGCCTATAGAGCTAGGTCAACTCTAGTGTAAAATTATTTGTACTAGGCTATAGAGCTAGTTCAACTCTAGTGTAAAATTATTTCTACAAGCTTATAGAGCTAGTTCAACTCTAGTGTAAAATTATTTGTACTAGGCTATAGAGCTAGTTCTACTCTAGTGTAAAATTATTTGAACTAGATTATAGAGCTAGTTCAACTCTAGTGTTAAATTATTTTAACTAGCTTATAGAGCTAGTTCAACTCTAGTGTAAAAAATTTCGAACTAGCTTATAGAGCTAGTTCAACTCTAGTGTAAAATTATTTGAAGTAGCTTACAGAGCTAGTTCAAGTCTAGTGTAAAATTATTTGTACTAGACTATAGAGCTAGTTCAACTCTAGTGTAAAATTATTTGTACAAACTTATAAAGCTAGTTCAGCTCTAGTGTAAAATTATTTGAACTAGCTTATAGAGCTAGTTCAACTCTAGTGTAAAATTATTTGTACAACCTTATAGAGCAAGTTCAACTCTAGTGTAAAATTATTTGTACTAGGCTATAGAGCTAGTTCAACTCAAGTGTAAAATTATTTGTACAAGCTTATAGAGCTAGTTCAACTCTAGTCTAAAATTATTTGTACTAGGCTATAGAGCTAGTTCAACTCTAGTGTAAAATTATTTGAACTACATTATAGAGCTAGTTCAACTCCCATGTTAATTTTTTTGAACTAGCTTATGGAGCTAGTTCAACTCTAGTGCAAAATTATTTGTACTAGCCTATAGAGCAAGGTCAACTCTAGTGTAAAATTATTTGTACAAGCTTATAGAGCTAGTTCAACTCTGATGTAAAATTATTTGAACTAGCTTATAGAGCTAGTTCAACTCTATTGTAATATTATTTGTACTAGACTATAGAGCTTGTTCAACTCTAGTGTAAAATTATTTGTACAAGCTTATAGAGCTAGTTCAACTCTAGTGTAAAATTATTTGTACTAGGCTATAGAGCTAGTTCAACTCTAGTGTAAAATTATTTGAAGTAGATTATAGAGCTAGTTCAATTATAGTGTAAAATTATTTGAACTAGCTTATAGAGCTAGTTCAAATCTACTGTAAAATTATTTGTACTAGCCTATAGAGCAATGTCAACTCTAGTGTAGAATTATTTGTACAAGCTTATAGAGCTAGTTCAACTCTAGTGTAAAATTATCTGAACTAGCTTATAGAGCTAGTTCAACTCTAGTGTATAATTATTTGAACTAGCTTATAGAGTGAGTTTTACTCTAGTGTGAGATTATTTGTACAAGTTTATAGAGCTAGTTCAACTCTAGTGTAAAATTATTTGTACTAGGCTATAGAGCTAGTTCAACTCTAGTGTAAAATTATTTGTACTAGGCTGTAGAGCTAGTTCAACTCAAGTATAAAATTATTTTAACTAGCTTATAGAGCTAGTTCAACTCTAGTGTAAAATTATTTGTACTAGGCTATAGAGCTAGTTCAACTCTAGTGTAAAATTATTATTTGTACTAGGCGATAGACCTTGTTCAACTCTGGTGTAAAATTATTTGAACTAGCTTATAAAGCTAGTTCAACTCTAGTGTAAAACTATTTGTACTAGGCTATAGAGCTAGTTCAACTCTAGTGTAAAATTATTTGAACTAGATTATAGAGCTAGTTCAACTCTAGTGTAAAATTATTTGAACTAGCTTATAGAGCTAGTTCAACTCTAGTGTAAAATTATTTGTACTAGCCTATAGAGCTAGGTCAACTCTAGTGTAAAATTATTTGTACTAGGCTATAGAGCTAGTTCAACTCTAGTGTAAAATTATTTGTCCAAGCTTATAGAGCTAGTTCTACTCTAGTGTAAAATTATTTGTACTAGGCTATAGAGCTAGTTCTACTCTAGTGTAAAATTATTTGAACTAGATTATAGAGCTAGTTCAACTCTAGTGTTAAATTATTTGAAGTAGCTTATAGAGCTAGTTCAACTCTAGTGTAAAAAATTTTGAACTAGCTTATAGAGCTAGTTCAACTCTAGTGTAAAATTATTTGTACTAGGCTATAGAGCTAGTTCAACTCTAGTGTAAAATTATTTGTACAAGCTTATAGAGCTAGTTCAACTCTAGTGTAAAATTATTTGTACTAGGCTATAGAGCTAGTTCAACTCTAGTGTAAAATTATTTGAACTAGATTATAGAGCTAGTTCAACTCTAGTGTTAAATTATTTTAACTAGCTTATAGAGCTAGTTCAACTCTAGTGTAAAAAATTTTGAACTAGCTTATAGAGCTAGTTCAACTCTAGTGTAAAATTATTTGTACTAGCCTATAGAGCAAGGTCAACTCTAGTGTAAAATTATTTGTACAAGCTTATAGAGCTAGTTGAACTCTAATGTAAAATTATTTGAACTAGCTTATAGAGCTAGTTCAACTCTAGTGTAAAATTATTTGTACTAGACTATAGAGCTAGTTCAACTCTAGTGTAAAATTATTTGTACAAGCTTATAGAGCTAGTTCAACTCTAGTGTAAAATTATTTGTACTAGGCTATAGAGCTAGTTCAACTCTACTGTAAAATTATTTGAAGTAGATTATAGAGCTAGTTCAATTCTAGTGTAAAATTATTTGAAATAGCTTATAGAGCTAGTTCAACTCTAGTGTAAAATTATTTATACTAGCCTATAGAGCAACCTCAACTCTAGTGCAGAATTATTTGTACAAGCTTATAGAGCTAGTTCAACTCTAGTGTAAAATTACCTGAACTAGCTTATAGAGCTAGTTCAACTCTAGTGTATAATTATTTGAACTAGCTTATAGAGTGAGTTTTACTCTAGTGTGAAATTGTTTTTACAAGTTTATAGAGCTAGTTCATCTCTAGTGTAAAATTATTTGTACCAGGCTATAGAGCTAGTTAAACTCTAGTGTAAAATTATTTGTACTAGGCTGTAGATCTAGTTCAACTCAAGTATAAAATTATTTTAACTAGCTTATAGAGCTAGTTCAACTCTAGTGTAAAAATATTTGTACTAGGCTATTGTGCTAGTTCAACTCTAGTGTAAAATTATTATTTGTACTAGGCTATAGACCTTGTTCAACTCTGGTGTAAAATTATTTGAACTAGCTTATAGAGCTAGTTCAACTCTAGTGTAAAATTATTTGTACTAGGCTATCGAGCTAGTTCAACTCTAGTGTAAAATTATTTGAACTAGATTATAGAGCTAGTTCAACTCTAGTGTAAAATTATTTGAACTAGCTTATAGAGCTAGTTCAACTCTAGTGTAAAATTATTTGTACTAGCCTATAGAGCTAGGTCAACTGTAGTGTAAAATTATTTGTACTAGGCTATAGAGCTAGTTCAACTCTAGTGTAAAATTATTTGTACAAGCTTATAGAGCTAGTTCAACTCTAGTGTAAAATTATTTGTACTAGGCTATAGAGCTAGTTCTACTCTAGTGTAAAATTATTTGAACTAGATTATAGAGCTAGTTCTACTCTAGTGTTAAATTATTTTAACTAGCTTATAGAGCTAGTTCAACTCTAGTGTAAAAAATTTTGAACTAGATTATAGAGCTAGTTCAACTCTAGTGTAAAATTATTTGAAGTAGCTTACAGAGCTAGTTCAAGTCTAGTGTAAAATTATTTGTACTAGACTATAGAGCTAGTTCAACTCTAGTGTAAAATTATTTGTACAAACTTATAAAGCTAGTTCAACTCTAGTGTAAAATTATTTGAACTAGCTTATAGAGCTAGTTCAACTCTAGTGTAAAATTATTTGTACAACCTTATAGAGCAAGTTCAACTCTAGTGTAAAATTATTTGTACTAGGCTATAGAGCTAGTTCAACTCTAGTGTAAAATTATTTGTACAAGCTTATAGAGCTAGTTCAACTCTAGTCTAAAATTATTTGTACTAGGCTATAGAGCTAGTTCAACTCTAGTGTAAAATTATTTGAACTACATTATAGAGCTAGTTCAACTCTAGTGTTAATTGTTTTGAACTAGCTTATGGAGCTAGTTCAACTCTAGTGTAAAATTATTTGTACTAGCCTATAGAGCAAGGTCAACTCTAGTGTAAAATTATTTGTACAAGCTTATAGAGCTAGTTCAACTCTAATGTAAAATTATTTGAACTAGCTTATAGAGCTAGTTCAACTCTATTGTAAAATTATTTGTACTAGACTATAGAGCTAGTCCAACTCTAGTGTAAAATTATTTGTACAAGCTTATAAAGCTAGTTCAACTCTAGTGTAAAATTATTTGTACTAGGCTATAGAGCTAGTTCAACTCTAGTGTAAAATTATTTGAAGTAGATTATAGAGCTAGTTCAATTCTAGTGTAAAATTATTTGAACTAGCTTATAGAGCTAGTTCAACTCTAGTGTAAAATTATTTGTACTAGCCTATAGAGCAATGTCAACTCTAGTGTAGAATTATTTGTACAAGCTTATAGAGCTAGTTCAACTCTAGTGTAAAATTATCTGAACTAGCTTATAGAGCTAGTTCAACTCTAGAGTATAATTATTTGAACTAGCTTATAGAGTGAGTTTTACTCTAGTGTGAAATTATTTTTACAAGTTTATAGAACTAGTTCAACTGTAGTGTAAAATTATTCGTACTAGGCTATAGAGCTAGTTCAACTCTAGTGTAAAATTATTTGTACTAGGCTGTAGAGCTAGTTCAACTCAAGTATAAAATTATTTTAACTAGCTTATAGAGCTAGTTCAACTCTAGTGTAAAATTGTTTGTACTAGGCTATAGAGCTAGTTCAACTCTAGTGTAAAATTATTATTTGTACTAGGCTATAGACCTTGTTCAACTCTGGTGTAAAATTATTTGAACTAGCTTATAAAGCTAGTTCAACTCTAGTGTAAAATTATTTGTACTAGGCTATAGAGCTAGTTCAACTCTAGTGTAAAATTATTTGAACTAGATTATAGAGCTAGTTCAACTCTAGTGTAAAATTATTTGAACTAGCTTATAGAGCTAGTTCAACTCTAGTGTAAAATTATTTGTACTAGCCTATAGAGCTAGGTCAACTCTAGTGTAAAATTATTTGTACTAGGCTATAGAGCTAGTTCAACTCTAGTGTAAAATTATTTGTACAAGCTTATAGAGCTAGTTCAACTCTAGTGTAAAATTATTTGTACTAGGCTATAGAGCTAGTTCTACTCTAGTGTAAAATTATTTGAACTAGATTATAGATCTAGTTCAACTCTAGTGTAAAATTATTTGAAGTAGCTTACAGAGCTAGTTCAACTCTAGTGTAAAATTATTTGTACTAGACTATAGAGCTAGTTCAACTCTAGTGTAACATTATTTGTACAAACTTATAAAGCTAGTTGAACTCTAGTGTAAAATTATTTGAACTAGCTTATAGAGCTAGTTCAACTCTAGTGTAAAATTATTTGTACAACCTTATAGAGCAAGTTCAACTCTAGTGTAAAATTATTTGTACTAGGCTATAGAGCTAGTTCAACTCTAGTGTAAAATTATTTGTACAATCTTATAGAGCTAGTTCAACTCTAGTGTAAAATTATTTGTACTGGGCTATAGAGCTAGTTCAACTCTAGTGTAAAATTATTTGAACTACATTATAGAGCTAGTTCAACTCTAGTGTTAATTTATTTGAACTAGCTTATTGAGCTAGTTCAACTCTAGTGTAAAATTATTTGTACTAGCCTATAGAGCAAGGTCAACTCTAATGTAAAATTATTTGTACAAGCATATAGAGCTAGTTCAACTCTAATGTAAAATTATTTGAACTAGCTTATAGAGCTAGTTCAACTCTAGTGTAAAATTATTTGTACTAGACTATAGAGCTAGTTCAACTCTAGTGTAAAATTATTTGTACAAACTTATAGAGCTAGTTCAACTCTAGTGTAAAATTATTTGTACTAGGCTATAGAGCTAGTTCAACTCTAGTGTAAAATTATTTGTACTAGGCTATAGAGCTAGTTCTACTCTAGTGTAAAATTATTTGAACTAGATTATAGAGCTAGTTCTACTCTAGTGTTAAATTATTTTAACTAGCTTATAGAGCTAGTTCAACTCTAGTGTAAAAAATTTTGAACTAGATTATAGAGCTAGTTCAACTCTAGTGTAAAATTATTTGAAGTAGCTTACAGAGCTAGTTCAAGTCTAGTGTAAAATTATTTGTACTAGACTATAGAGCTAGTTCAACTCTAGTGTAAAATTATTTGTACAAACTTATAAAGCTAGTTCAACTCTAGTGTAAAATTATTTGAACTAGCTTATAGAGCTAGTTCAACTCTAGTGTAAAATTATTTGTACAACCTTATAGAGCAAGTTCAACTCTAGTGTAAAATTATTTGTACTAGGCTATAGAGCTAGTTCAACTCTAGTGTAAAATTATTTGTACAAGCTTATAGAGCTAGTTCAACTCTAGTCTAAAATTATTTGTACTAGGCTATAGAGCTAGTTCAACTCTAGTGTAAAATTATTTGAACTACATTATAGAGCTAGTTCAACTCTAGTGTTAATTGTTTTGAACTAGCTTATGGAGCTAGTTCAACTCTAGTGTAAAATTATTTGTACTAGCCTATAGAGCAAGGTCAACTCTAGTGTAAAATTATTTGTACAAGCTTATAGAGCTAGTTCAACTCTAATGTAAAATTATTTGAACTAGCTTATAGAGCTAGTTCAACTCTATTGTAAAATTATTTGTACTAGACTATAGAGCTAGTCCAACTCTAGTGTAAAATTATTTGTACAAGCTTATAAAGCTAGTTCAACTCTAGTGTAAAATTATTTGTACTAGGCTATAGAGCTAGTTCAACTCTAGTGTAAAATTATTTGAAGTAGATTATAGAGCTAGTTCAATTCTAGTGTAAAATTATTTGAACTAGCTTATAGAGCTAGTTCAACTCTAGTGTAAAATTATTTGTACTAGCCTATAGAGCAATGTCAACTCTAGTGTAGAATTATTTGTACAAGCTTATAGAGCTAGTTCAACTCTAGTGTAAAATTATCTGAACTAGCTTATAGAGCTAGTTCAACTCTAGAGTATAATTATTTGAACTAGCTTATAGAGTGAGTTTTACTCTAGTGTGAAATTATTTTTACAAGTTTATAGAACTAGTTCAACTGTAGTGTAAAATTATTCGTACTAGGCTATAGAGCTAGTTCAACTCTAGTGTAAAATTATTTGTACTAGGCTGTAGAGCTAGTTCAACTCAAGTATAAAATTATTTTAACTAGCTTATAGAGCTAGTTCAACTCTAGTGTAAAATTGTTTGTACTAGGCTATAGAGCTAGTTCAACTCTAGTGTAAAATTATTATTTGTACTAGGCTATAGACCTTGTTCAACTCTGGTGTAAAATTATTTGAACTAGCTTATAAAGCTAGTTCAACTCTAGTGTAAAATTATTTGTACTAGGCTATAGAGCTAGTTCAACTCTAGTGTAAAATTATTTGAACTAGATTATAGAGCTAGTTCAACTCTAGTGTAAAATTATTTGAACTAGCTTATAGAGCTAGTTCAACTCTAGTGTAAAATTATTTGTACTAGCCTATAGAGCTAGGTCAACTCTAGTGTAAAATTATTTGTACTAGGCTATAGAGCTAGTTCAACTCTAGTGTAAAATTATTTGTACAAGCTTATAGAGCTAGTTCAACTCTAGTGTAAAATTATTTGTACTAGGCTATAGAGCTAGTTCTACTCTAGTGTAAAATTATTTGAACTAGATTATAGATCTAGTTCAACTCTAGTGTAAAATTATTTGAAGTAGCTTACAGAGCTAGTTCAACTCTAGTGTAAAATTATTTGTACTAGACTATAGAGCTAGTTCAACTCTAGTGTAACATTATTTGTACAAACTTATAAAGCTAGTTCAACTCTAGTGTAAAATTATTTGAACTAGCTTATAGAGCTAGTTCAACTCTAGTGTAAAATTATTTGTACAACCTTATAGAGCAAGTTCAACTCTAGTGTAAAATTATTTGTACTAGGCTATAGAGCTAGTTCAACTCTAGTGTAAAATTATTTGTACAATCTTATAGAGCTAGTTCAACTCTAGTGTAAAATTATTTGTACTGGGCTATAGAGCTAGTTCAACTCTAGTGTAAAATTATTTGAACTACATTATAGAGCTAGTTCAACTCTAGTGTTAATTTATTTGAACTAGCTTATTGAGCTAGTTCAACTCTAGTGTAAAATTATTTGTACTAGCCTATAGAGCAAGGTCAACTCTAATGTAAAATTATTTGTACAAGCATATAGAGCTAGTTCAACTCTAATGTAAAATTATTTGAACTAGCTTATAGAGCTAGTTCAACTCTAGTGTAAAATTATTTGTACTAGACTATAGAGCTAGTTCAACTCTAGTGTAAAATTATTTGTACAAACTTATAGAGCTAGTTCAACTCTAGTGTAAAATTATTTGTACTAGGCTATAGAGCTAGTTCAACTCTAGTGTAAAATTATTTGTACTAGGCTATAGAGCTAGTTCAACTTTAGTGTAAAATTATTTGAAGTAGATTATAGAGCTAGTTCAATTCTAATGTAAAATTATTTGAACTAGCTTATAGAGCTAGTTCAACTCTAGTGTAAAATTATTTGTACAAGCTTATAGAGCTAGTTCAACTCTAGTGTAAAATTATTTGTACTAGGCTATAGAGCTAGTTCAACTCTAGTGTAAAATTATTTGAAGTATATTATAGAGCTAGTTCAATTCTAGTGTAAAATTATTTGAACTAGCTTATAGAGCTAGTTCAACTCTAGTGTAAAATTATTTGTACTGGCCTATAGAGCAAGGTCAACTCTAGTGTAGAATTATTTGTACAAGCTTATAGAGCTAGTTTAACTCTAGTGTAAAATTATCTGAACTAGCTTATAGAGCTAGTTCAACTCTAGTGTATAATTATTTGAACTAACTTATAGAGTGAGTTTTACTCTAGTGTGAAATTATTTTTACAAGTTTATAGAGCTAGTTCAACTCTAGTGTAAAATTATTTGTACTAGGCTATAGAGCTAGTTCAACTCTAGTGTAAAATTATTTGTACTAGGCTGTAGAGCTAGTTCAACTCAAGTGTAAAATTATTTTAACTAGCTTATAGAGCTAGTTCAACTCTAGTGTAAAAATATTTGTACTAGGCTATACTGCTAGTTCAACTCTAGTGTAAAATTATTATTTGTACTAGGCTATAGACCTAGTTCAACTCTGGTGTAAAATTATTTGAACTAGCTTATAAAGCTAGTTCAAATCTAGTGTAAAATTATTTGTACTAGGCTATAGAGCTTGTTCAACTCTAGTGTAAAATTATTTGAACTAGATTATAGAGCTAGTTCAACTCTAGTGTGAAATTATTTGAACTAGCTTATAGAGCTAGGTCAACTCTAGTGTAAAATTATTTGTACTAGGCTATAGAGCTAGTTCAACTCTAGTGTAAAATTATTTGTACAAGCTTATAGAGCTAGTTCAACTCTAGTGTAAAATTATTTGTACTAGACTATAGAGCTAGTTCAACTCTAGTGTAAAATTATTTGTACAAACTTATAGAGCTAGTTCAACTCTAGTGTAAAATTATTTGTACTAGGCTATAGAGCTAGTTCAACTCTAGTGTAAAATTATTTGTACTAGGCTATAGAGCTAGTTCAACTTTAGTGTAAAATTATTTGAAGTAGATTATAGAGCTAGTTCAGTTCTAATGTAAAATTATTTGAACTAGCTTATAGAGCTAGTTCAACTCTAGTGTAAAATTATTTGTACAAGCTTATAGAGCTAGTTCAACTCTAGTGTAAAATTATTTGTACTAGGCTATAGAGCTAGTTCAACTCTAGTGTAAAATTATTTGAAGTATATTATAGAGCTAGTTCAATTCTAGTGTAAAATTATTTGAACTAGCTTATAGAGCTAGTTCAACTCTAGTGTAAAATTATTTGTACTGGCCTATAGAGCAAGGTCAACTCTAGTGTAGAATTATTTGTACAAGCTTATAGAGCTAGTTTAACTCTAGTGTAAAATTATCTGAACTAGCTTATAGAGCTAGTTCAACTCTAGTGTATAATTATTTGAACTAACTTATAGAGTGAGTTTTACTCTAGTGTGAAATTATTTTTACAAGTTTATAGAGCTAGTTCAACTCTAGTGTAAAATTATTTGTACTAGGCTATAGAGCTAGTTCAACTCTAGTGTAAAATTATTTGTACTAGGCTGTAGAGCTAGTTCAACTCAAGTGTAAAATTATTTTAACTAGCTTATAGAGCTAGTTCAACTCTAGTGTAAAAATATTTGTACTAGGCTATACTGCTAGTTCAACTCTAGTGTAAAATTATTATTTGTACTAGGTTATAGACCTAGTTCAACTCTGGTGTAAAATTATTTGAACTAGCTTATAAAGCTAGTTCAAATCTAGTGTAAAATTATTTGTACTAGGCTATAGAGCTTGTTCAACTCTAGTGTAAAATTATTTGAACTAGATTATAGAGCTAGTTCAACTCTAGTGTGAAATTATTTGAACTAGCTTATAGAGCTAGGTCAACTCTAGTGTAAAATTATTTGTACTAGGCTATAGAGCTAGTTCAACTCTAGTGTAAAATTATTTGTACAAGCTTATAGAGCTAGTTCAACTCTAGTGTAAAATTATTTGTACTAGGCTATAGAGCTAGTTCTACTCTCGTGTAAAATTATTTGAACTAGATTATAGAGCTAGTTCAACTCTAGTGTTAAATTATTTGAACTAGCTTATAGAGCTAGTTCAACTCTAGTGTAAAATTATTTGTACAAGCTTATAGAGCTAGTTCAACTCTATTGTAAAATTATTTGTACTAGGCTATAGAGCTAGTTCTACTCTAGTGTAAAATTATTTGAACTAGATTATAGATCTAGTTCAACTCTAGTGTAAAATTATTTGAAGTAGCTTACAGAGCTAGTTCAACTCTAGTGTAAAATTATTTGTACTAGACTATAGAGCTAGTTCAACTCTAGTGTAACATTATTTGTACAAACTTATAAAGCTAGTTCAACTCTAGTGTAAAATTATTTGAACTAGCTTATAGAGCTAGTTCAACTCTAGTGTAAAATTATTTGTACAACCTTATAGAGCAAGTTCAACTCTAGTGTAAAATTATTTGTACTAGGCTATAGAGCTAGTTCAACTCTAGTGTAAAATTATTTGTACAAGCTTATAGAGCTAGTTCAACTCTAGTGTAAAATTATTTGTACTGGGCTATAGAGCTAGTTCAACTCTAGTGTAAAATTATTTGAACTACGTTATAGAGCTAGTTCAACTCTAGTGTTAATTTATTTGAACTAGCTTATTGAGCTAGTTCAACTCTAGTGTAAAATTATTTGTACTAGCCTATAGAGCAAGGTCAACTCTAATGTAAAATTATTTGTACAAGCATATAGAGCTAGTTCAACTCTAATGTAAAATTATTTGAACTAGCTTATAGAGCTAGTTCAACTCTAGTGTAAAATTATTTGTACTAGACTATAGAGCTAGTTCAACTCTAGTGTAAAATTATTTGTACAAACTTATAGAGCTAGTTCAACTCTAGTGTAAAATTATTTGTACTAGGCTATAGAGCTAGTTCAACTCTAGTGTAAAATTATTTGTACTAGGCTATAGAGCTAGTTCAACTTTAGTGTAAAATTATTTGAAGTAGATTATAGAGCTAGTTCAATTCTAATGTAAAATTATTTGAACTAGCTAATAGAGCTAGTTCAACTCTAGTGTAAAATTATTTGTACAAGCTTATAGAGCTAGTTCAACTCTAGTGTAAAATTATTTGTACTAGGCTATAGAGCTAGTTCAACTCTAGTGTAAAATTATTTGAAGTATATTATAGAGCTAGTTCAATTCTAGTGTAAAATTATTTGAACTAGCTTATAGAGCTAGTTCAACTCTAGTGTAAAATTATTTGTACTAGCCTATAGAGCAAGGTCAACTCTAGTGTAGAATTATTTGTACAAGCTTATAGAGCTAGTTTAACTCTAGTGTAAAATTATCTGAACTAGCTTATAGAGCTAGTTCAACTCTAGTGTATAATTATTTGAACTAACTTATAGAGTGAGTTTTACTCTAGTGTGAAATTATTTTTACAAGTTTATAGAGCTAGTTCAACTCTGGTGTAAAATTATTTGTACTAGGCTATAGAGCTAGTTCAACTCTAGTGTAAAATTATTTGTACTAGGCTGTAGAGCTAGTTCAACTCAAGTGTAAAATTATTTTAACTAGCTTATAGACCTAGTTCAACTCTAGTGTAAAAATATTTGTACTAGGCTATACTGCTAGTTCAACTCTAGTGTAAAATTATTATTTGTACTAGGCTATAGACCTAGTTCAACTCTGGTGTAAAATTATTTGAACTAGCTTATAAAGCTAGTTCAAATCTAGTGTAAAATTATTTGTACTAGGCTATAGAGCTTGTTCAACTCTAGTGTAAAATTATTTGAACTAGATTATAGAGCAAGTTCAACTCTAGTGTGAAATTATTTGAACTAGCTTATAGAGCTAGGTCAACTCTAGTGTAAAATTATTTGTACTAGGCTATAGAGCTAGTTCAACTCTAGTGTAAAATTATTTGTACAAGCTTATGGAGCTAGTTCAACTCTAGTGTAAAATTATTTGTACTAGGCTATAGAGCTAGTTCTACTCTCGTGTAAAATTATTTGAACTAGATTATAGAGCTAGTTCAACTCTAGTGTTAAATTATTTGAACTAGCTTATAGAGCTAGTTCAACTCTAGTGTAAAAAATTTTGAACTAGCTTATAGAGCTAGTTCAACTCTAGTGTAAAATTATTTGAAGTAGCTTACAGAGCTAGTTCAACTCTAGTGTAAAATTATTTGTACTAGACTATAGAGCTAGTTCAACTCTAGTGTAAAATTATTTGTACAACCTTATAGAGCAAGTTCAACTCTAGTGTAAAATTATTTGTAACAGGCTATAGAGCTAGTTCAACTCTAGTGTAAAATTATTTGTACAAGCTTATAGAGCTAGTTCAAGTCTAGTGTAATATTATTTGTACCGGGCTATAGAGCTAGTTCAACTCTAGTGTAAAATTATTTGAACTACATTATAGAGCTAGTTCAATTCTAGTGTTAATTTATTTGAACTAGCTTATTGAGCTAGTTCAACTCTAGTGTAAAATTATTTGTACTAGCCTATAGAGCAAGGTCAACTCTAGTGTAAAATTATTTGTACAAGCATATAGAGCTAGTTCAACTCTAATGTAAAATTATTTGAACTAGCTTATAGAGCTAGTTCAACTCTAGTGTAAAATTATTTGTACTAGACTATAGAGCTAGTTCAACTCTAGTGTAAAATTATTTGTACAAACTTATAGAGCTAGTTCAACTCTAGTGTAAAATTATTTGTACTAGGCTATAGAGCTAGTTCAACTCTAGTGTAAAATTATTTGTACTAGGCTATAGAGCTAGTTCAACTTTAGTGTATAATTATTTGAAGTAGATTATAGAGCTAGTTCAATTCTAATGTAAAATTATTTGAACTAGCTTATAGAGCTAGTTCAACTCTAGTGTAAAATTATTTGTACAAGCTTATAGAGCTAGTTCAACTCTAGTGTAAAATTATTTGAACTAGGCTATAGAGGTAGTTCAACTCTAGTGTAAAATTATTTGAAGTAGATTATAGAGCTAGTTCAATTCTAGTGTAAAATTATTTGAACTAGCTTATAGAGCTAGTTCAACTCTAGTGTAAAATTATTTGTACAAGCTTATAGAGCTAGTTCAACTCTAGTGTAAAATTATTTGTACTAGCTTATTGAGCTAGTTCAACTCTAGTGTAAAATTATTTGTACTAGCCTATAGAGCAAGGTCAACTCTAGTGTAAAATTATTTGTACAAGCATATAGAGCTAGTTCAACTCTAATGTAAAATTATTTGAACTAGCTTATAGAGCTAGTTCAACTCTAGTGTAAAATTATTTGTACTAGACTATAGAGCTAGTTCAACTCTAGTGTAAAATTATTTGTACAAACTTATAGAGCTAGTTCAACTCTAGTGTAAAATTATTTGTACTAGGCTATAGAGCTAGTTCAACTCTAGTGTAAAATTATTTGTACTAGGCTATAGACCTAGTTCAACTTTAGTGTATAATTATTTGAAGTAGATTATAGAGCTAGTTCAATTCTAATGTAAAATTATTTGAACTAGCTTATAGAGCTAGTTCAACTCTAGTGTAAAATTATTTGTACAAGCTTATAGAGCTAGTTCAACTCTAGTGTAAAATTATTTGAACTAGGCTATAGAGGTAGTTCAACTCTAGTGTAAAATTATTTGAAGTAGATTATAGAGCTAGTTCAATTCTAGTGTAAAATTATTTGAACTAGCTTATAGAGCTAGTTCAACTCTAGTGTAAAATTATTTGTACTAGCCTATAGAGCAACGTCAACTCTAGTGTAGAATTATTTGTACAAGCTTATAGAGCTAGTTCAACTCTAGTGTAAAATTATTTGAACTAGCTTATAGAGCTAGTTCAACTCTAGTGTATAATTATTTGAACTAACTTATAGAGTGAGTTTTACTCTAGTGTGAAATTATTTTTACAAGTTTATAGAGCTAGTTCAACTCTAGTGTAAAATTATTTGTACTAGGCTATAGAGCTAGTTCAACTCTAGTGTAAAATTATTTGTACTAGGCTGTAGAGCTAGTTCAACTCAAGTGTAAAATTATTTTAACTAGCTTATAGAGCTAGTTCAACTCTAGTGTAAAAATATTTGTACTAGGCTATAGTGCTAGTTCAACTCTAGTGTAAAATTATTATTTGTACTAGGCTATAGACCTAGTTCAACTCTCGTGTAAAATTATTTGAACTAGCTTATAAAGCTAGTTCAAATCTAGTGTAAAATTATTTGTACTAGGCTATAGAGCTTGTTCAACTCTAGTGTAAAATTATTTGAACTAGATTATAGAGCTAGTTCAACTCTAGTGTAAAATTATTTGAACTAGCTTATAGAGCTAGGTCAACTCTAGTGTAAAATTATTTGTACTAGGCTATAGAGCTAGTTCAACTCTAGTGTAAAATTATTTGTACAAGGTTATAGAGCTAGTTCAACTCTAGTGTAAAATTATTTGTACTAGGCTATAGAGCTAGTTCTACTCTAGTGTAAAATTATTTGAACTAGATTATAGAGCTAGTTCAACTCTAGTGTTAAATTATTTGAACTAGCTTATAGAGCTAGTTCAACTCTAGTGTAAAATTATTTGAAGTAGCTTACAGAGCTAGTTCAACTCTAGTGTAAAATTATTTGTACTAGACTATAGAGCTAGTTCAACTCTAGTGTAAAATTATTTGTACAAACTTATAAAGCTAGTTCAACTCTAGTGTAAAATTATTTGTACTCGCTTATAGAGCTAGTTCAACTCTAGTGTAAAATTATTTGTACAACCTTATAGAGCAAGTTCAACTCTAGTGTAAAATTATTTGTACTAGGCTATAGAGCTAGTTCAACTCTAGTGTAAAATTATTTGTACAAGCTTATAGAGCTAGTTCAACTCTAGTGTAATATTATTTGTACTGGGCTATAGAGCTAGTTCAACTCTAGTGTAAAATTATTTGAACTACATTATAGAGCTAGTTCAACTCTAGTGTTAATTTATTTGAACTAGCTTATTGAGCTAGTTCAACTCTAGTGTAAAATTATTTGTACTAGTCTATAGAGCAAGGTCAACTCTAGTGTAAAATTATTTGTACAAGCATATAGAGCTAGTTAAACTCTAATGTAAAATTATTTGAACTAGCTTATAGAGCTAGTTCAACTCTAGTGTAAAATTATTTGTACTAGACTATAGAGCTAGTTCAACTCTAGTGTAAAATTATTTGTACAAACTTATAGAGCTAGTTCAACTCTATTGTAAAATTATTTGTACTAGGCTATAGAGCTAGTTCAACTCTAGTGTAAAATTATTTGTACTAGGCTATAGAGCTAGTTCAACTTTAGTGTAAAATTATTTGAAGTAGATAATAGAGCTAGTTCAATTCTAATGTAAAATTATTTGAACTAGCTTATAGAGCTAGTTCAACTCTAGTGTAAAATTATTTGTACAAGCTTATAGAGCTAGTTCAACTCTAGTGTAATATTATTTGTACTGGGCTATAGAGCTAGTTCAACTCTAGTGTAAAATTATTTGAACTACATTACAGAGCTAGTTCAACTCTAGTGTTAATTTATTTGAGCTAGCTTATTGAGCTAGTTCAACTCTAGTGTAAAATTATTTGTACTAGCCTATAGAGCAAGGTCAACTCTAGTGTAAAATTATTTGTACAAGCATATAGAGCTAGTTCAACTCTAATGTAAAATTATTTGAACTAGCTTATAGAGCTAGTTCAACTCTAGTGTAAAATTATTTGTACTAGACTATAGAGCTAGTTCAACTCTAGTGTAAAATTATTTGTACAAACTTATAGAGCTAGTTCAACTCTAGTGTAAAATTATTTGTACTAGGCTATAGAGCTAGTTCAACTCTACTGTAAAATTATTTGTACTAGGCTATAGAGCTAGTTCATCTTTAGTGTATAATTATTTGAAGTAGATTATAGAGCTAGTTCAACTCTAGTGTAAAATTATTTGTACTAGACTATAGAGCTAGTTCAACTCTAGTGTAAAATTATTTGTACAAACTTATAGAGCTAGTTCAACTCTAGTGTAAAATTATTTGTACTAGACTATAGAGCTAGTTCAACTCTAGTGTAAAATTATTTGTACAAGCTTATAGAGCTAGTTCAACTCTAGTGTAAAATTATTTGTACTATGCTATAGAGCTAGTTCAACTCTAGTGTAAAATTATTTGAAGTAGATTATAGAGCTAGTTCAATTCTAGTGTAAAATTATTTGAACTAGCTTATAGAGCTAGTTCAACTCTAGTGTAAAATTATTTGTACTAGCCTATAGAGGAACGTCAACTCTAGTGTAGAATTATTTGTACAAGCTTATAGAGCTAGTTCAACTCTAGTGTAAAATTATTTGAATTAGCTTATAGAGCTAGTTCAACTCTAGTGTATAATTATTTGAACTAACTTATAGAGTGAGTTTTACTCTAGTGTGAAATTATTTTTACAAGTTTATAGAGCTAGTTCAACTCTAGTGTAAAATTATTTGTACTAGGCTATAGAGCTAGTTCAACTTTAGTGTATAATTATTTGAAGTAGATTATAGAGCTAGTTCAATTCTAATGTAAAATTATTTGAACTAGCTTATAGAGCTAGTTCAACTCTAGTGTAAAATTATTTGTACAAGCTTATAGAGCTAGTTCAACTCTAGTGTAAAATTATTTGTACTAGGCTATAGAGGTAGTTCAACTCTAGTGTAAAATTATTTGAAGTAGATTATAGAGCTAGTTCAATTCTAGTGTAAAATTATTTGAACTAGCTTATAGAGCTAGTTCAACTCTAGTGTAAAATTATTTGTACTAGCCTATAGAGCAACGTCAACTCTAGTGTAGAATTATTTGTACAAGCTTATAGAGCTAGTTCAACTCTAGTGTAAAATTATTTGAACTAGCTTATAGAGCTAGTTCAACTCTAGTGTATAATTATTTGAACTAACTTATAGAGTGAGTTTTACTCTAGTGTGAAATTATTTTTACAAGTTTATAGAGCTAGTTCAACTCTAGTGTAAAATTATTTGTACTAGGCTATAGAGCTAGTTCAACTCTAGTGTAAAATTATTTGTACTAGGCTGTAGAGCTAGTTCAACTCAAGTGTAAAATTATTTTAACTAGCTTATAGAGCTAGTTCAACTCTAGTGTAAAAATATTTGTACTAGGCTATAGTGCTAGTTCAACTCTAGTGTAAAATTATTATTTGTACTAGGCTATAGACCTAGTTCAACTCTCGTGTAAAATTATTTGAACTAGCTTATAAAGCTAGTTCAAATCTAGTGTAAAATTATTTGTACTAGGCTATAGAGCTTGTTCAACTCTAGTGTAAAATTATTTGAACTAGATTATAGAGCTAGTTCAACTCTAGTGTAAAATTATTTGAACTAGCTTATAGAGCTAGGTCAACTCTAGTGTAAAATTATTTGTACTAGGCTATAGAGCTAGTTCAACTCTAGTGTAAAATTATTTGTACAAGGTTATAGAGCTAGTTCAACTCTAGTGTAAAATTATTTGTACAAGCTTATAGAGCAAGTTCAACTCTAGTGTAAAATTATTTGTAACAGGCTATAGAGCTAGTTCAACTCTAGTGTAAAATTATTTGTACAAGCTTATAGAGCTAGTTCAAGTCTAGTGTAATATTATTTGTACCGGGCTATAGAGCTAGTTCAACTCTAGTGTAAAATTATTTGAACTACATTATAGAGCTAGTTCAATTCTAGTGTTAATTTATTTGAACTAGCTTATTGAGCTAGTTCAACTCTAGTGTAAAATTATTTGTACTAGCCTATAGAGCAAGGTCAACTCTAGTGTAAAATTATTTGTACAAGCATATAGAGCTAGTTCAACTCTAATGTAAAATTATTTGAACTAGCTTATAGAGCTAGTTCAACTCTAGTGTAAAATTATTTGTACTAGACTATAGAGCTAGTTCAACTCTAGTGTAAAATTATTTGTACAAACTTATAGAGCTAGTTCAACTCTAGTGTAAAATTATTTGTACTAGGCTATAGAGCTAGTTCAACTCTAGTGTAAAATTATTTGTACTAGGCTATAGAGCTAGTTCAACTTTAGTGTATAATTATTTGAAGTAGATTATAGAGCTAGTTCAATTCTAATGTAAAATTATTTGAACTAGCTTATAGAGCTAGTTCAACTCTAGTGTAAAATTATTTGTACAAGCTTATAGAGCTAGTTCAACTCTAGTGTAAAATTATTTGAACTAGGCTATAGAGGTAGTTCAACTCTAGTGTAAAATTATTTGAAGTAGATTATAGAGCTAGTTCAATTCTAGTGTAAAATTATTTGAACTAGCTTATAGAGCTAGTTCAACTCTAGTGTAAAATTATTTGTACAAGCTTATAGAGCTAGTTCAACTCTAGTGTAAAATTATTTGTACTAGCTTATTGAGCTAGTTCAACTCTAGTGTAAAATTATTTGTACTAGCCTATAGAGCAAGGTCAACTCTAGTGTAAAATTATTTGTACAAGCATATAGAGCTAGTTCAACTCTAATGTAAAATTATTTGAACTAGCTTATAGAGCTAGTTCAACTCTAGTGTAAAATTATTTGTACTAGACTATAGAGCTAGTTCAACTCTAGTGTAAAATTATTTGTACAAACTTATAGAGCTAGTTCAACTCTAGTGTAAAATTATTTGTACTAGGCTATAGAGCTAGTTCAACTCTAGTGTAAAATTATTTGTACTAGGCTATAGACCTAGTTCAACTTTAGTGTATAATTATTTGAAGTAGATTATAGAGCTAGTTCAATTCTAATGTAAAATTATTTGAACTAGCTTATAGAGCTAGTTCAACTCTAGTGTAAAATTATTTGTACAAGCTTATAGAGCTAGTTCAACTCTAGTGTAAAATTATTTGAACTAGGCTATAGAGGTAGTTCAACTCTAGTGTAAAATTATTTGAAGTAGATTATAGAGCTAGTTCAATTCTAGTGTAAAATTATTTGAACTAGCTTATAGAGCTAGTTCAACTCTAGTGTAAAATTATTTGTACTAGCCTATAGAGCAACGTCAACTCTAGTGTAGAATTATTTGTACAAGCTTATAGAGCTAGTTCAACTCTAGTGTAAAATTATTTGAACTAGCTTATAGAGCTAGTTCAACTCTAGTGTATAATTATTTGAACTAACTTATAGAGTGAGTTTTACTCTAGTGTGAAATTATTTTTACAAGTTTATAGAGCTAGTTCAACTCTAGTGTAAAATTATTTGTACTAGGCTATAGAGCTAGTTCAACTCTAGTGTAAAATTATTTGTACTAGGCTGTAGAGCTAGTTCAACTCAAGTGTAAAATTATTTTAACTAGCTTATAGAGCTAGTTCAACTCTAGTGTAAAAATATTTGTACTAGGCTATAGTGCTAGTTCAACTCTAGTGTAAAATTATTATTTGTACTAGGCTATAGACCTAGTTCAACTCTCGTGTAAAATTATTTGAACTAGCTTATAAAGCTAGTTCAAATCTAGTGTAAAATTATTTGTACTAGGCTATAGAGCTTGTTCAACTCTAGTGTAAAATTATTTGAACTAGATTATAGAGCTAGTTCAACTCTAGTGTAAAATTATTTGAACTAGCTTATAGAGCTAGGTCAACTCTAGTGTAAAATTATTTGTACTAGGCTATAGAGCTAGTTCAACTCTAGTGTAAAATTATTTGTACAAGGTTATAGAGCTAGTTCAACTCTAGTGTAAAATTATTTGTACTAGGCTATAGAGCTAGTTCTACTCTAGTGTAAAATTATTTGAACTAGATTATAGAGCTAGTTCAACTCTAGTGTTAAATTATTTGAACTAGCTTATAGAGCTAGTTCAACTCTAGTGTAAAATTATTTGAAGTAGCTTACAGAGCTAGTTCAACTCTAGTGTAAAATTATTTGTACTAGACTATAGAGCTAGTTCAACTCTAGTGTAAAATTATTTGTACAAACTTATAAAGCTAGTTCAACTCTAGTGTAAAATTATTTGTACTCGCTTATAGAGCTAGTTCAACTCTAGTGTAAAATTATTTGTACAACCTTATAGAGCAAGTTCAACTCTAGTGTAAAATTATTTGTACTAGGCTATAGAGCTAGTTCAACTCTAGTGTAAAATTATTTGTACAAGCTTATAGAGCTAGTTCAACTCTAGTGTAATATTATTTGTACTGGGCTATAGAGCTAGTTCAACTCTAGTGTAAAATTATTTGAACTACATTATAGAGCTAGTTCAACTCTAGTGTTAATTTATTTGAACTAGCTTATTGAGCTAGTTCAACTCTAGTGTAAAATTATTTGTACTAGTCTATAGAGCAAGGTCAACTCTAGTGTAAAATTATTTGTACAAGCATATAGAGCTAGTTAAACTCTAATGTAAAATTATTTGAACTAGCTTATAGAGCTAGTTCAACTCTAGTGTAAAATTATTTGTACTAGACTATAGAGCTAGTTCAACTCTAGTGTAAAATTATTTGTACAAACTTATAGAGCTAGTTCAACTCTATTGTAAAATTATTTGTACTAGGCTATAGAGCTAGTTCAACTCTAGTGTAAAATTATTTGTACTAGGCTATAGAGCTAGTTCAACTTTAGTGTAAAATTATTTGAAGTAGATAATAGAGCTAGTTCAATTCTAATGTAAAATTATTTGAACTAGCTTATAGAGCTAGTTCAACTCTAGTGTAAAATTATTTGTACAAGCTTATAGAGCTAGTTCAACTCTAGTGTAATATTATTTGTACTGGGCTATAGAGCTAGTTCAACTCTAGTGTAAAATTATTTGAACTACATTACAGAGCTAGTTCAACTCTAGTGTTAATTTATTTGAGCTAGCTTATTGAGCTAGTTCAACTCTAGTGTAAAATTATTTGTACTAGCCTATAGAGCAAGGTCAACTCTAGTGTAAAATTATTTGTACAAGCATATAGAGCTAGTTCAACTCTAATGTAAAATTATTTGAACTAGCTTATAGAGCTAGTTCAACTCTAGTGTAAAATTATTTGTACTAGACTATAGAGCTAGTTCAACTCTAGTGTAAAATTATTTGTACAAACTTATAGAGCTAGTTCAACTCTAGTGTAAAATTATTTGTACTAGGCTATAGAGCTAGTTCAACTCTACTGTAAAATTATTTGTACTAGGCTATAGAGCTAGTTCATCTTTAGTGTATAATTATTTGAAGTAGATTATAGAGCTAGTTCAACTCTAGTGTAAAATTATTTGTACTAGACTATAGAGCTAGTTCAACTCTAGTGTAAAATTATTTGTACAAACTTATAGAGCTAGTTCAACTCTAGTGTAAAATTATTTGTACTAGACTATAGAGCTAGTTCAACTCTAGTGTAAAATTATTTGTACAAGCTTATAGAGCTAGTTCAACTCTAGTGTAAAATTATTTGTACTATGCTATAGAGCTAGTTCAACTCTAGTGTAAAATTATTTGAAGTAGATTATAGAGCTAGTTCAATTCTAGTGTAAAATTATTTGAACTAGCTTATAGAGCTAGTTCAACTCTAGTGTAAAATTATTTGTACTAGCCTATAGAGGAACGTCAACTCTAGTGTAGAATTATTTGTACAAGCTTATAGAGCTAGTTCAACTCTAGTGTAAAATTATTTGAATTAGCTTATAGAGCTAGTTCAACTCTAGTGTATAATTATTTGAACTAACTTATAGAGTGAGTTTTACTCTAGTGTGAAATTATTTTTACAAGTTTATAGAGCTAGTTCAACTCTAGTGTAAAATTATTTGTACTAGGCTATAGAGCTAGTTCAACTTTAGTGTATAATTATTTGAAGTAGATTATAGAGCTAGTTCAATTCTAATGTAAAATTATTTGAACTAGCTTATAGAGCTAGTTCAACTCTAGTGTAAAATTATTTGTACAAGCTTATAGAGCTAGTTCAACTCTAGTGTAAAATTATTTGTACTAGGCTATAGAGGTAGTTCAACTCTAGTGTAAAATTATTTGAAGTAGATTATAGAGCTAGTTCAATTCTAGTGTAAAATTATTTGAACTAGCTTATAGAGCTAGTTCAACTCTAGTGTAAAATTATTTGTACTAGCCTATAGAGCAACGTCAACTCTAGTGTAGAATTATTTGTACAAGCTTATAGAGCTAGTTCAACTCTAGTGTAAAATTATTTGAACTAGCTTATAGAGCTAGTTCAACTCTAGTGTATAATTATTTGAACTAACTTATAGAGTGAGTTTTACTCTAGTGTGAAATTATTTTTACAAGTTTATAGAGCTAGTTCAACTCTAGTGTAAAATTATTTGTACTAGGCTATAGAGCTAGTTCAACTCTAGTGTAAAATTATTTGTACTAGGCTGTAGAGCTAGTTCAACTCAAGTGTAAAATTATTTTAACTAGCTTATAGAGCTAGTTCAACTCTAGTGTAAAAATATTTGTACTAGGCTATAGTGCTAGTTCAACTCTAGTGTAAAATTATTATTTGTACTAGGCTATAGACCTAGTTCAACTCTCGTGTAAAATTATTTGAACTAGCTTATAAAGCTAGTTCAAATCTAGTGTAAAATTATTTGTACTAGGCTATAGAGCTTGTTCAACTCTAGTGTAAAATTATTTGAACTAGATTATAGAGCTAGTTCAACTCTAGTGTAAAATTATTTGAACTAGCTTATAGAGCTAGGTCAACTCTAGTGTAAAATTATTTGTACTAGGCTATAGAGCTAGTTCAACTCTAGTGTAAAATTATTTGTACAAGGTTATAGAGCTAGTTCAACTCTAGTGTAAAATTATTTGTACTAGGCTATAGAGCTAGTTCTACTCTAGTGTAAAATTATTTGAACTAGATTATAGAGCTAGTTCAACTCTAGTGTTAAATTATTTGAACTAGCTTATAGAGCTAGTTCAACTCTAGTGTAAAATTATTTGAAGTAGCTTACAGAGCTAGTTCAACTCTAGTGTAAAATTATTTGTACGAGACTATAGAGCTAGTTCAACTCTAGTGTAAAATTATTTGTACAAACTTATAAAGCTAGTTCAACTCTAGTGTAAAATTATTTGTACTCGCTTATAGAGCTAGTTCAACTCTAGTGTAAAATTATTTGTACAACCTTATAGAGCAAGTTCAACTCTAGTGTAAAATTATTTGTACTAGGCTATAGAGCTAGTTCAACTCTAGTGTAAAATTATTTGTACAAGCTTATAGAGCTAGTTCAACTCTAGTGTAATATTATTTGTACTGGGCTATAGAGCTAGTTCAACTCTAGTGTAAAATTATTTGAACTACATTATAGACCTAGTTCAACTCTAGTGTTAATTTATTTGAACTAGCTTATTGAGCTAGTTCAACTCTAGTGTAAAATTATTTGTACTAGCCTATAGAGCAAGGTCAACTCTAGTGTAAAATTATTTGTACAAGCATATAGAGCTAGTTAAACTCTAATGTAAAATTATTTGAACTAGCTTATAGAGCTAGTTCAACTCTAGTGTAAAATTATTTGTACTAGACTATAGAGCTAGTTCAACTCTAGTGTAAAATTATTTGTACAAACTTATAGAGCTAGTTCAACTCTATTGTAAAATTATTTGTACTAGGCTATAGAGCTAGTTCAACTCTAGTGTAAAATTATTTGTACTAGGCTATAGAGCTAGTTCAACTTTAGTGTAAAATTATTTGAAGTAGATTATAGAGCTAGTTCAATTCTAATGTAAAATTATTTGAACTAGCTTATAGAGCTAGTTCAACTCTAGTGTAAAATTATTTGTACAAGCTTATAGAGCTAGTTCAACTCTAGTGTAATATTATTTGTACTGGGCTATAGAGCTAGTTCAACTCTAGTGTAAAATTATTTGAACTACATTACAGAGCTAGTTCAACTCTAGTGTTAATTTATTTGAGCTAGCTTATTGAGCTAGTTCAACTCTAGTGTAAAATTATTTGTACTAGCCTATAGAGCAAGGTCAACTCTAGTGTAAAATTATTTGTACAAGCATATAGAGCTAGTTCAACTCTAATGTAAAATTATTTGAACTAGCTTATAGAGCTAGTTCAACTCTAGTGTAAAATTATTTGTACTAGACTATAGAGCTAGTTCAACTCTAGTGTAAAATTATTTGTACAAACTTATAGAGCTAGTTCAACTCTAGTGTAAAATTATTTGTACTAGGCTATAGAGCTAGTTCAACTCTACTGTAAAATTATTTGTACTAGGCTATAGAGCTAGTTCATCTTTAGTGTATAATTATTTGAAGTAGATTATAGAGCTAGTTCAACTCTAGTGTAAAATTATTTGTACTAGACTATAGAGCTAGTTCAACTCTAGTGTAAAATTATTTGTACAAACTTATAGAGCTAGTTCAACTCTAGTGTAAAATTATTTGTACTAGACTATAGAGCTAGTTCAACTCTAGTGTAAAATTATTTGTACAAGCTTATAGAGCTAGTTCAACTCTAGTGTAAAATTATTTGTACTATGCTATAGAGCTAGTTCAACTCTAGTGTAAAATTATTTGAAGTAGATTATAGAGCTAGTTCAATTCTAGTGTAAAATTATTTGAACTAGCTTATAGAGCTAGTTCAACTCTAGTGTAAAATTATTTGTACTAGCCTATAGAGGAACGTCAACTCTAGTGTAGAATTATTTGTACAAGCTTATAGAGCTAGTTCAACTCTAGTGTAAAATTATTTGAACTAGCTTATAGAGCTAGTTCAACTCTAGTGTATAATTATTTGAACTAACTTATAGAGTGAGTTTTACTCTAGTGTGAAATTATTTTTACAAGTTTATAGAGCTAGTTCAACTCTAGTGTAAAATTATTTGTACTACGCTATAGAGCTAGTTCAACTCTAGTGTAAAATTATTTGTACTAGGCTGTAGAGCTAGTTCAACTCAAGTGTAAAATTATTTTAACTAGCTTATAGAGCTAGTTCAACTCTAGTGTAAAAATATTTGTACTAGGCTATAGTGCTAGTTCAACTCTAGTGTAAAATTATTATTTGTACTAGGCTATAGACCTAGTTCAACTTTCGTGTAAAATTATTTGAACTAGGTTATAAAGCTAGTTCAAATCTAGTGCAAAATTATTTGTACTAGGCTATAGAGCTTGTTCAACTCTAGTGTAAAATTATTTGAACTAGATTATAGAGCTAGTTCAACTCTAGTGTAAAATTATTTGTACAAGCTTATAGAGCTAGGTCAACTCTAGTGTAAAATTATTTGAAGAAGCTTATAGAGCTAGTTCAACTCTAGTGTAAAATTATTTGAACTAGATTATAGAGCTAGTTCAACTCTAGTGTAAAATTATTTGAACTAGCTTATAGAGCTAGGTCAACTCTAGTGTAAAATTATTTGTACTAGGCTATAGAGCTAGTTCAACTCTAGTGTAAAATTATTTGTACAAGCTTATAGAGCTAGTTCAACTCTAGTGTAAAATTATTTGTACTAGGCTATAGAGCTAGTTCTACTCTAGTGTAAAATTATTTGAACTAGATTATAGAGCTAGTTCAAATCTAGTGTTAAATTATTTGAACTAGCTTATAGAGCTAGTTCAACTCTAGTGTAAAAAATTTTGAACTAGCTTATAGAGCTAGTTCAACTCTAGTGTAAAATTATTTGAAGTAGCTTACAGAGCTAGTTCAACTCTAGTGTAAAATTATTTGTACTAGACTATAGAGCTAGTTCAACTCTAGTGTAAAATTATTTGTACAAACTTATAAAGCTAGTTCAACTCTAGTGTAAAATTATTTGAACTAGCTTATAGAGCTAGTTCAACTCTAGTGTAAAATTATTTGTACTAGCCTATAGAGGAACGTCAACTCTAGTGTAGAATTATTTGTACAAGCTTATAGAGCTAGTTCAACTCTAGTGTAAAATTATTTGAACTAGCTTATAGAGCTAGTTCAACTCTAGTGTATAATTATTTGAACTAACTTATAGAGTGAGTTTTACTCTAGTGTGAAATTATTTTTACAAGTTTATAGAGCTAGTTCAACTCTAGTGTAAAATTATTTGTACTAGGCTATAGAGCTAGTTCAACTCTAGTGTAAAATTATTTGTACTAGGCTGTAGAGCTAGTTCAACTCAAGTGTAAAATTATTTTAACTAGCTTATAGAGCTAGTTCAACTCTAGTGTAAAAATATTTGTACTAGGCTATAGTGCTAGTTCAACTCTAGTGTAAAATTATTATTTGTACTAGGCTATAGACCTAGTTCAACTCTCGTGTAAAATTATTTGAACTAGGTTATAAAGCTAGTTCAAATCTAGTGCAAAATTATTTGTACTAGGCTATAGAGCTTGTTCAACTCTAGTGTAAAATTATTTGAACTAGATTATAGAGCTAGTTCAACTCTAGTGTAAAATTATTTGTACAAGCTTATAGAGCTAGGTCAACTCTAGTGTAAAATTATTTGAAGAAGCTTATAGAGCTAGTTCAACTCTAGTGTAAAATTATTTGAACTAGATTATAGAGCTAGTTCAACTCTAGTGTAAAATTATTTGAACTAGCTTATAGAGCTAGGTCAACTCTAGTGTAAAATTATTTGTACTAGGCTATAGAGCTAGTTCAACTCTAGTGTAAAATTATTTGTACAAGCTTATAGAGCTAGTTCAACTCTAGTGTAAAATTATTTGTACTAGGCTATAGAGCTAGTTCTACTCTAGTGTAAAATTATTTGAACTAGATTATAGAGCTAGTTCAAATCTAGTGTTAAATTATTTGAACTAGCTTATAGAGCTAGTTCAACTCTAGTGTAAAAAATTTTGAACTAGCTTATAGAGCTAGTTCAACTCTAGTGTAAAATTATTTGAAGTAGCTTACAGAGCTAGTTCAACTCTAGTGTAAAATTATTTGTACTAGACTATAGAGCTAGTTCAACTCTAGTGTAAAATTATTTGTACAAACTTATAAAGCTAGTTCAACTCTAGTGTAAAATTATTTGTACTAGCTTATAGAGCTAGTTCAACTCTAGTGTAAAATTATTTGTACTAGGCTATAGAGCTAGTTCAACTCTAGTGTAAAATTATTTGTACAAGCTTATAGAGCTAGTTCAACTCTAGTGTAATATTATTTGTACTGGGCTATAGAGCTAGTTAACCTCTAGTGTAAAATTATTTGAACTACATTATAGAGCTAGTTCAACTCTAGTGTTAATTTATTTGAACTAGCTTATTGAGCTAGTTCAACTCTAGTGTAAAATTATTTGTACTAGCCTATAGAGCAAGGTCAACTCTAGTGTAAAATTATTTGTACAAGCATATAGAGCTAGTTCAACTCTAATGTAAAATTATTTGAACTAGCTTATAGAGCTAGTTCAACTCTAGTGTAAAATTATTTGTACTAGACTATAGAGCTAGTTCAACTATAGTGTAAAATTATTTGTACAAACTTATAGAGCTAGTTCAACTCTAGTGTAAAATTATTTGTACTAGGCTATAGAGCTAGTTCAACTCTAGTGTAAAATTATTTGTACAAACTTATAAAGCTAGTTCAACTCTAGTGTAAAATTATTTGTACTAGCTTATAGAGCTAGTTAACCTCTAGTGTAAAATTATTTGTACAACCTTATAGAGCAAGTTCAACTCTAGTGTAAAATTATTTGTACTAGGCTATAGAGCTAGTTCAACTCTAGTGTAAAATTATTTGTACAAGCTTATAGAGCTAGTTCAACTCTAGTGTAATATTATTTGTACTGGGCTATAGAGCTAGTTCAACTCTAGTGTAAAATTATTTGAACTACATTATAGAGCTAGTTCAACTCTAGTGTTAATTTATTTGAACTAGCTTATTGAGCGAGTTCAACTCTAGTGTAAAATTATTTGTACTAGCCTATAGAGCAACGTCAACTCTAGTGTAAAATTATTTGTACTAGACAATAGAGCTAGTTCAACTCTAGTGTAAAATTATTTGTACAACTTATAAAGCTAGTTCAACTCTAGTGTAAAATTATTTGTACTAGCTTATAGAGCTAGTTCAACTCTAGTGTAAAATTATTTGTACAACCTTATAGAGCAAGTTCAACTCTAGTGTAAAATTATTTGTACTAGGCTATAGAGCTAGTTCAACTCTAGTGTAAAATTATTTGTACAAGCTTATAGAGCTAGTTCAACTCTAGTGTAATATTATTTATACTGGGCTATAGAGCTAGTTCAACTCTAGTGTAAAATTATTTGAACTACATTATAGAGCTAGTTCAACTCTAGTGTTAATTTATTTGAACTAGCTTATTGAGCTAGTTCAACTCTAGTGTAAAATTATTTGTACTAGCCTATAGAGCAAGGTCAACTCTAGTGTAAAATTATTTGTACAAGCATATAGAGCTAGTTAAACTCTAATGTAAAATTATTTGAACTAGCTTATAGAGCTAGTTCAACTCTAGTGTAAAATTATTTGTACTAGGCTATAGACCTGGTTCAACTCTCGTGTAAAATTATTTGAACTAGGTTATAAAGCTAGTTCAAATCTAGTGTAAAATTATTTGTACTAGGCTATAGAGCTTGTTCAACTCTAGTGTAAAATTATTTGAACTAGATTATAAAGCTAGTTCAACTCTAGTGTAAAATTATTTGAACTAGCTTATAGAGCTAGGTCAACTCTAGTGTAAAATTATTTGTACTAGGCTATAGAGCTAGTTCAACTCTAGTGTAAAATTATTTGTACAAACTTATAGAGCTAGTTCAACTCTAGTGTAATATTATTTGTACTGGGCTATAGAGCTAGTTCAACTCTAGTGTAAAATTATTTGAACTAGGTTATAAAGCTAGTTCAACTCTAGTGTAAAATTATTTGAACTAGCTTATAGAGCTAGGTCAACTCTAGTGTAAAATTATTTGTACTAGGCTATAGAGCTAGTTCAACTCTAGTGTAAAATTATTTGTACAAGCTTATAGAGCTAGTTCAACTCTAGTGTAATATTATTTGTACTGGGCTATAGAGCTAGTTCAACTCTAGTGTAAAATTATTTGAACTACATTATAGAGCTAGTTCAACTCTAGTGTAAAAAGTAGATTATAGAGCTAGTTCAATTCTAGTGTAAAATTATTTGTACTAGCTTATAGAGCTAGTTCAACTCTAGTGTAAAATTATTTGTACAACCTTATAGAGCAAGTTCAACTCTAGTGTAAAATTCTTTGTACTAGGCTATAGAGCTAGTTCAACTCTAGTGTAAAATTATTTGTACAAGCTTATAGAGCTAGTTCAACTCTAGTGCAATATTATTTGTACTGGGATATAGAGCTAGTTAACCTCTAGTGTAAAATTATTTGGACTACATTATAGAGCTAGTTCAACTCTAGTGTTAATTTATTTGAACTAGCTTATTGAGCTAGTTCAACTCTAGTGTAAAATTATTTGTACTAGCCTATAGAGCAAGGTCAACTCTAGTGTAAAATTATTTGTACAAGCATATAGAGCTAGTTCTACTCTAATGTAAAATTATTTGAACTAGCTTATAGAGCTAGTTCAACTCTAGTGTAAAATTATTTGTACTAGGCTATAGAGCTAGTTCAACTCTAGTGTAAAATTATTTGTACAAACTTATAGAGCTAGTTCAATTCTAGTGTAAAATTATTTGTACTAGGCTATAGAGCTAGTTCAACTTTAGTGTAAAATTATTTGTACTAGAATATAGAGCTAGTTAAACTCTAGTGTAAAATTATTTGTACAAGCTTATAGAGCTAGTTCAACTCTAGTGTAAAATTATTTGTACTAGGCTATGGAGCTAGTTCAACTTTAGTGTAAAATTATTTGAAGTAGATTATAGAGCTACTTCAATTCTAGTGTAAAATTATTTGAACTAGCTTATAGAGGTAGTTCAACTCTAGTGTAAAATTATTTGTACAAGCTTATAGAGCTAGTTCAACTCTAGTGTAAAATTATTTGTACTAGGCTATAGAGCTAGTTCAACTCTAGTGAAAAATTATTTGAAGTACATTATAGAGCTAGTTCAATTCTAGTGTAAAATTATTTGTACTAGCCTATAGAGCAACGTCAACTCTAGTGTAAAATTATTTGTACAAGCTTATAGAGCTAGTTCAACTCTAGTGTAAAATTATCTGAACTAGCTTAAAGAGCTAGTTCAACTCTAGTGTATAATTATTTGAACTAGCTTATAAAGTGAGTTTTACTCTAGTGTGAAATTATTTTTACTAGGCTATAGAGCTAGTTCAACTCTAGCGTAAAATTATTTGAACTAGATTATAGAGCTAGTTCAACTCTAGTGTAAAATTATTTGTACAAGCTTATAGAGCTAGTTCAACTCTAGTGTAAAATTATTTGTACTAGGCTATAGAGCTAGTTCAACTCTATCATAAAATTATTTGAACTAGATTATAGAGCTAGTTCAGCTCTAGTGTAAAATTATTTTAACTAGCTTATAGAGCTTGTTCAACTCTAGTGTAAAATTATTTGTACTAGCCTATAGAGCAAGGTCAACTCTAGTGTAAAATTATTTGTACAAGCTTATAGAGCTAGTTCAACTCTAGTGTAAAAATTTTTGAACTAGCTTCTAGAGCTAGTTCAACTCTAGTGTAAAATTATTTGAAGTAGCTTACAGAGCTAGTTCAACTGTAGTGTAAAATTATTTGTACTAGACTATAGAGCTAGTTCAACTCTAGTGTAAAATTATTTGTACAAGCTTATAGAGCTAGTTCAACTCTAGTGTAAAACTATTTGTACTAGGCTATAGAGCTAGTTCAACTTTAGTGTAAAATTATTTGAAGTAGATTATAGAGCTAGTAAAATTCTAGTGTAAAATTATTTGAACTAGCTTATAGAGGTAGTTCAACTCTAGTGGAAAATTATTTGTACAAGCTTATAGAGCTAGTTCAACTCTAGTGTAAAATTATTTGTACTAGGCTATAGAGCTAGTTCAACTCTAGTGTAAAATTATTATTTATACAAGGCTATAGACCTAGTTCAACTCTGGTGTAAAATTATTTGAACTAGCTTATAAAACTAGTTCAACTCTAGTGTAAAATTATTTGTACTAGGCTATAGAGCTAGTTCAACTCTAGTGTAAAATTATTTGAACTAGATTATAGAGCTAGTTCAACTCTAGTGTGAAATTATTTGAACTAGCTTATAGAGCTAGTTCAACACTAGTGTAAAATTATTTGTACTAGCCTATAGAGCTAGGTCAAATCTATTGTAAAATTATTTGTACTAGGCTATAGAGCTAGTTCAACTCTAGTGTAAAATTATTTGTACAAGCTTATAGAGCTAGTTCAACTCTAGTGTAAAATTATTTGTACTAGGCTATAGAGCTAGTTCTACTCTAGTGTAAAATTATTTGAACTAGATTATAGAGCTAGTTCAACTCTAGTGTTAAATTATTTGAACTAGCTTATAGAGCTAGTTCAACTCTAGTGTAAATTTTTTTGAACTAGCTTATAGAGCTAGTTCAACTCTAGTGTAAAATTATTTGAAGTAGCTTACAGAGCTAGTTCAACTCTAGTGTAAAATTATTTGTACTAGACTATAGAGCTAGTTCAACTCTAGTGTAAAATTATTTGTACAAACTTATAAAGCTAGTTCAACTCTAGTGTAAAATTATTTGAACTAGCTTATAGAGCTAGTTCAACTCTAGTGTAAAATTATTTGTACAACCTTATAGAGCAAGTTCAACTCTAGTGTAAAATTATTTGTACTAGGCTATAGAGCTAGTTCAACTCTAGTGTAAAATTATTTGTACAAGCTTATAGAGCTAGTTCAACTCTAGTGTAAAATTATTTGTACTAGGCTATAGAGCTAGTTCAACTCTAGCGTAAAATTATTTGAACTAGATTATAGAGCTAGTTCAACTCTAGTGTAAAATTATTTGAACTAGCTTATAGAGCTAGTTCAACTCTAGTGTAAAATTATTTGTACTAGCCTATAGAGCAAGGTCAACTCTAGTGTAAAATTATTTGTACAAGCTTATGGAGCTAGTTCAACTCTAGTGTAAAATTTTTTGAACTAGCTTCTAGAGCTAGTTCAACTCTAGTGTAAAATTATTTGAAGTAGCTTACAGAGCTAGTTCAACTCTAGTGTAAAATTATTTGTACTAGGCTATAGAGCTAGTTCAACTTTAGTGTAAAATTATTTGAAGTAGATTATAGAGCTAGTTCAATTCTAGTGTAAAATTATTTGAACAAGCTTATAGAGCTAGTTCAACTCTAGTGTAAAATTATTTGTACTAGGCTATAGAGCTAGTTCAACTTTAGTGTAAACTTATTTGAAGTAGATTATAGAGCTAGTTCAATTCTAGTGTAAAATTATTTGAACTAGCTTATAGAGCTAGTTCAACTCTAGTGTAAAATTATTTGTACTAGGCTATAGAGCTAGTTCTACTCTAGTGTAAAATTATTTGAACTAGATTATAGAGCTAGTTCAACTCTAGTGTTAAATTATTTGAACTAGCTTATAGAGCTAGTTCAACTCTAGTGTAAATTTTTTTGAACTAGCTTATAGAGCTAGTTCAACTCTAGTGTAAAATTATTTGAAGTAGCTTACAGAGCTAGTTCAACTCTAGTGTAAAATTATTTGTACTAGACTATAGAGCTAGTTCAACTCTAGTGTAAAATTATTTGTACAAACTTATAAAGCTAGTTCAACTCTAGTGTAAAATTATTTGAACTAGCTTATAGAGCTAGTTCAACTCTAGTGTAAAATTATTTGTACAACCTTATAGAGCAAGTTCAACTCTAGTGTAAAATTATTTGTACTAGGCTATAGAGCTAGTTCAACTCTAGTGTAAAATTATTTGTACAAGCTTATAGAGCTAGTTCAACTCTAGTGTAAAATTATTTGTACTAGGCTATAGAGCTAGTTCAACTCTAGCGTAAAATTATTTGAACTAGATTATAGAGCTAGTTCAACTCTAGTGTAAAATTATTTGAACTAGCTTATAGAGCTAGTTCAACTCTAGTGTAAAATTATTTGTACTAGCCTATAGAGCAAGGTCAACTCTAGTGTAAAATTATTTGTACAAGCTTATGGAGCTAGTTCAACTCTAGTGTAAAATTTTTTGAACTAGCTTCTAGAGCTAGTTCAACTCTAGTGTAAAATTATTTGAAGTAGCTTACAGAGCTAGTTCAACTCTAGTGTAAAATTATTTGTACTAGGCTATAGAGCTAGTTCAACTTTAGTGTAAAATTATTTGAAGTAGATTATAGAGCTAGTTCAATTCTAGTGTAAAATTATTTGAACAAGCTTATAGAGCTAGTTCAACTCTAGTGTAAAATTATTTGTACTAGGCTATAGAGCTAGTTCAACTTTAGTGTAAACTTATTTGAAGTAGATTATAGAGCTAGTTCAATTCTAGTGTAAAATTATTTGAACTAGCTTATAGAGCTAGTTCAACTCTATTGTAAAATTATTTGTACAAGCTTATAGAGCTAGTTCAACTCTAGTGTAAAATTATTTGTACTAGGCTATAGAGCTTGTTCAACTCCAGTGTAAAATTATTTGAAGTAGATTATAGAGCTAGTTCAATTCTAGTGTAAAATTCATTGAACTCGTTTATAGAGCTAGTTCAACTCTAGTGTAAAATTATTTGTACTAGCCTATAGAGCAACGTCAACTCTAGTGTAAAATTATTTGTACAAGCTTATAGAGCTAGTTCAACTCTAGTCTAAAATTATCTGAACTAGCTTATAGAGCAAGGTCAACTCTAGTGTGTAATTATTTGAACTAGCTTATAGAGTGAGTTTTACTCTAGTGTGAAATTATTTTTACAAGTTTATAGAGCTAGTTCAACTCTAGTGTAAAATTATTTGTACTAGGCTATAGAGCTAGTTCAACTCTAGTGTAAAATTATTTGTACAAGCTTATGGAGCTAGTTCAACTCTAATGTAAAATTATTTGTACTAGGCTATAGAGCTAGTTCAACTCTAGTGTAAAATTATTTGTACAAGCTTATGGAGCTAGTTCAACTCTAGTGTAAAATTACTTGTACTAGGCAGTAGAGCTAGTTCAACTCTAGTGTGAAATTATTTTAACTAGCTTATAGATCTAGTTCAACTCTAGTGTAAAATTATTTGTACTAGGCTATGGAGCTAGTTCAACTCTAGTGTAAAATTATTTTAACTAGCTTATAGAGCTAGTTCAACTCTAGTGTAAAAATATTTTAACTAGCTTACAGAGCTAGTTCAACTCTAGTGTAAAAATATTTGTACTAGGCTATAGTGCTAGTTCAACTCTAGTGTAAAATTATTATTTATACTGGCTATAGACCTAGTTCAACTCTGGTGTAAAATTATTTGAACTAGCTTATAAAGCTAGTTCAACTCTAGTGTAATATTATTTGTACTAGGCTATAGAGCTAGTTCAACTTTAGTGTAAAATTATTTGAAGTAGATTATAGAGCTAGTTCAATTCTAGTGTAAAATTATTTGAACAAGCTTATAGAGCTAGTTCAACTCTAGTGTAAAATTATTTGTACTAGGCTATAGAGCTAGTTCAACTTTAGTGTAAAATTATTTGAAGTAGATTATAGAGCTAGTTCAATTCTAGTGTAAAATTATTTGAACTAGCTTATAGAGCTAGTTCAACTCTATTGTAAAATTATTTGTACAAGCTTATAGAGCTAGTTCAACTCTAGTGTAAAATTATTTGTACTAGGCTATAGAGCTAGTTCAACTCCAGTGTAAAATTATTTGAAGTAGATTATAGAGCTAGTTCAATTCTAGTGTAAAATTCATTGAACTCGCTTATAGAGCTAGTTCAACTCTAGTGTAAAATTATTTGTACTAGCCTATAGAGCAACGTCAACTCTAGTGTAAAATTATTTGTACAAGCTTATAGAGCTAGTTCAACTCTAGTCTAAAATTATCTGAACTAGCTTATAGAGCTAGGTCAACTCTAGTGTGTAATTATTTGAACTAGCTTATAGAGTGAGTTTTACTCTAGTGTGAAATTATTTTTACAAGTTTATAGAGCTAGTTCAACTCTAGTGTAAAATTATTTGTACTAGGCTATAGAGCTAGTTCAACTCTAGTGTAAAATTATTTGTACAAGCTTATGGAGCTAGTTCAACTCTAATGTAAAATTATTTGTACTAGGCTATAGAGCTAGTTCAACTCTAGTGTAAAATTATTTGTACAAGCTTATGGAGCTAGTTCAACTCTAGTGTAAAATTACTTGTACTAGGCAGTAGAGCTAGTTCAACTCTAGTGTGAAATTATTTGTACTAGGCTATAGAGCTAGTTCAATTCTAGTGTAAAATTATTTGAACTAGCTTATAGAGCTAGTTCAACTCTATTGTAAAATTATTTGTACAAGCTTATAGAGCTAGTTCAACTCTAGTGTAAAATTATTTGTACTAGGCTATAGAGCTAGTTCAACTCCAGTGTAAAATTATTTGAAGTAGATTATAGAGCTAGTTCAATTCTAGTGTAAAATTCATTGAACTCGCTTATAGAGCTAGTTCAACTCTAGTGTAAAATTATTTGTACTAGCCTATAGAGCAACGTCAACTCTAGTGTAAAATTATTTGTACAAGCTTATAGAGCTAGTTCAACTCTAGTCTAAAATTATCTGAACTAGCTTATAGAGCTAGGTCAACTCTAGTGTGTAATTATTTGAACTAGCTTATAGAGTGAGTTTTACTCTAGTGTGAAATTATTTTTACAAGTTTATAGAGCTAGTTCAACTCTAGTGTAAAATTATTTGTACTAGGCTATAGAGCTAGTTCAACTCTAGTGTAAAATTATTTGTACAAGCTTATGGAGCTAGTTCAACTCTAATGTAAAATTATTTGTACTAGGCTATAGAGCTAGTTCAACTCTAGTGTAAAATTATTTGTACAAGCTTATGGAGCTAGTTCAACTCTAGTGTAAAATTACTTGTACTAGGCAGTAGAGCTAGTTCAACTCTAGTGTTAAATTATTTGTACTAGGCTATAGAGCTAGTTCAACTTTAGTGTAAAATTATTTGAAGTAGATTATAGAGCTAGTTCAACTCTAGTGTAAAATTATTTTAACTAGCTTATAGAGCTAGTTCAACTCTAGTGTAAAAATATTTTAACTAGCTTACAGAGCTAGTTCAACTCTAGTGTAAAAATATTTGTACTAGGCTATAGTGCTAGTTCAACTCTAGTGTAAAATTATTATTTATACTAGGCTATAGACCTAGTTCAACTCTGGTGTAAAATTATTTGAACTAGCTTATAAAGCTAGTTCAACTCTAGTGTAAAATTATTTGTACTAGGCTATAGAGCTAGTTCAACTCTAGTGTAAAATTATTTGAACTAGATTATAGAGCTAGTTCAACTCTAGTGTAAAATTATTTGAACTAGCTTATAGAGCTAGTTCAACTCTAGTGTAAAATTATTTTTACTAGCCTATAGAGCTAGGTCAACTCTAGTGTAAAAGTATTTGTACTAGACTATAGAGCTAGTTCAACTCTAGTGTAAAATTATTTGTACAAGCTTATAGAGCTAGTTCAACTCTAGTGTAAAATTATTTGTACTAGGCTATAGAGCTAGTTCTACTCTAGTGTAAAATTATTTGAACTAGATTATAGAGCTAGTTCAACTCTAGTGTTAAATTATTTGAACTAGGTTATAGAGCTAGTTCAACTCTAGTGTATAATTTTTTGAACTAGCTTATAGAGCTAGTTCAACTCTAGTGTAAAATTATTTGAAGTAGCTTACAGAGCTAGCTCAACTCTAGTGTAAAATTATTTGTACAAACTTATAAAGCTAGTTCAACTCTAGTGTAAAATTATTTGAACTAGCTTATAGAGCTAGTTCAACTCTAGTGTAAAATTCTTTGTACTAGGCTATAGAGCTAGTTCAACTCTAGTGTAAAATTATTTGTACAAGCTTATAGAGCTAGTTCAACTCTAGTGTAAAATTATTTGTACTAGGCTATAGAGCTAGTTCAACTCTAGCGTAAAATTATTTGAACTAGATTATAGAGCTAGTTCAACTCTAGTGTAAAATTATTTGTAGTAGCCTATAGAGCAAGTTCAACTCTAGTGTAAAATTATTTGTACAAGTTTATATAGCTAGTTCAACTCTATTGTAAAATTATTTTAACTAGCTTATAGAGCTAGGTCAATTCTAGTGTAAAATTATTTGAAGTAGCTTATAGAGCTAGTTCAACTCTAGTGTAAAATTATTTCTACTCGATTATATAGCTAGTTCAACTTTAGTGTAAAATTATTTGTACAAGCTTATAGAGCTAGTTCAACTCTAGTGTAAAATTATTTCTACTAGGCTATAGAGCTAGTTCAACTCTAGTGTAAAATTATTTCTACTAGGCTATAGAGCTAGTTCTACTCTAGTGTAAAATTATTTGAACTAGATTATAGAGCTAGTTCAACTCTGGTGTTAAATTATTTGAACTAGCTTATAGAGCTAGTTCAACTCTAGTGTAAAATTATTTGTACTAACCTATATAGCAAGGTCAACTCTAGTGTAAATTATTTGTACAAGCTTATAGAGCTAGTTCAACTCTAGTGTAAAAAAATTTAAACTAGCTTATAGAGCTAGTTCAACTCTAGTGTAAAATTATTATTTGTACTAGGCTATAAACCTAGTTCAACTCTAGTGTAAACTTATTTGAAGTAGCTTATAAAGCTAGTTCAACACTAGTGTAAAATTATTTGTACTAGGCTATAGAGCTAGTTCAACTCTAGTGTAAAATTATTTGAACTAGATTATAGACCTAGTTCAACTCTAGTGTAAAATTATTTGAAATAGCTTATAGAGCTAGTTCAACCCTAGTGTAAAATTATTTGTACTAGCCTATAGAGCAAGTTCAACTCTAGTGCAAAATTATTTGTACAAGTTTATAGAGCTAGTTCAACTCTAGTGTAAAATTATTTTAACTAGCTTATAGAGCTAGGTCAACTCTAGTGTAAAACTATTTGAAGTAGCTTATAGAGCTAGTTCAACTCTGGTGTAAAATTATTTGTACTCGATTATATAGCTAGTTCAACTCTAGTGTAAAATTATTTGTACAAGCTTATAGAGCTAGTTCAACTCTAGTGTTAAATTATTTGTACTAGGCTATAGAGCTAGTTCAACTCTAGTGTAAAATTATTTGTACAAGCTTATAAAGCTAGTTCAACTCTAGTGTAAAATTATTTGTACTAGGCTATAGAGCTAGTTCTACTCTAGTGTAAAATTATTTGAACTAGATTATAGAGCTATTTCAACTCTAGTGTTAAATTATTTGAACTAGCTTATAGAGCTAGTTCAACTCTAGTGTAAAATTATTTGTACTAACCTATAGAGCAAGGTCAACTCTAGTGTAAAATTATTTGTACAAGCTTATAGAGCTAGTTCAACTCTATGGTAAAATTATTTGAACTAGCTTATAGAGCTAGTTCAACTCTAGTGTAAAATTATTTGTACTAGACAATAGAGCTTGTTCAACTCTAGTGTAAAATTATTTGTACAAACTTATAAAGCTAGTTCAACGCTAGTGTAAAATTATTTGAACAAGCTTATAGAGCTAGTTCAACTCTAGTGTAAAATTATTTGAAGTAGCTTATAGAGCTAGTTCATGTCTAGTGTAAAATTATTTGTACTAGATTATAGAGATAGTTCAACTCTAGTTTAAAATTATTTGTACAAGCTTATAGAGCTAGTTCAACTCTTGTGTAAAATTATTTGTACTAGGCTATAGAGCTAGTTCAACTCTAGTGTAAAATTATTTGTACAAGCTTATAGAGCTAGTTCAACTTTTGTGTAAAATTATTTGTACTAGGTAATAGAGCTAGTTAAACTCTAGTGTAAAATTATTTGTACAAGTTTATAGAGCTAGTTCAACTCTAGTGTAAAATTATTTGTACTAGGCTATAGAGCTAGTTCAACTCTAGTGTAAAATTATTTGAACTAGATTATAGAGCTAGTTCAACTCTAGTGTAAAATTATTTGAACTAGCTTATGGAGCTAGTTCAACTCTAGTGTAAAATTATTTTAACTAGCTTATAGAGCTAGGTCAACTCTAGTGTAAAATTATTTGAAGTAGCTTATAGAGCTAGTTCAACTCTAGTGTAAAATTATTTGTACTCGATTATATAGCTAGTTCAACTCTAGTGTAAAATTATTTGTACAAGCTTATAGAGCTAGTTCAACTCTAGTGTAAAATTATTTCTACTAGGCTATAGATCTAGTTCAACTCTAGTGTAAAATTATTTGTACAAGCTTATAGAGCTAGTTCAACTCTAGTGTAAAATTATTTGTACTAGGCTATAGAGCTAGTTCTACTCTAGTGTAAAATTATTTGAACTAAATTATAGAGCTAGTTCAACTCTAGTCTTAAATTATTTGAACTAGCTTATAGAGCTAGTTCAACTCTAGTGTAAAATTATTTGTACTAACCTATAGAGCAAGGTCAACTCTAGTGTAAAATTATTTGTACTAGATTATAGAGCTAGTTCTACTCTAGTGTAAAATTATTTGTACTAGGCTATAGAGCTAGTTCTACTCTAGTGTAAAATTATTTGAAGTAGATTATAGAGCTAGTTCAACTCTAGTGTAAAATTATTCGTACAAACTTATAGAGCAAGGTCAACTCTAGTGTAAAATTATTTGTACAAGCTTATAGAGCTAGTTCAACTCTATGGTAAAATTATTTGAACTAGCTTATAGAGCTAGTTCAACTCTAGTGTAAAATTATTTGTACTAGGCTATAGAGCTAGTTCAACTCTAGTGTAAAATTATTTGTACAAGCTTATAAAGCTAGTTCAACTCTAGCGTAAAATTATTTGTACTAGGCTATAGAGCTAGTTCTACTCTAGTGTAAAATTATTTGAACTAGATTATAGAGCTATTTCAACTCTAGTGTTAAATTATTTGAACTAGCTTATAGAGCTAGTTCAACTCTAGTGTAAAATTATTTGTACTAACCTATAGAGCAAGGTCAACTCTAGTGTAAAATTATTTGTACAAGCTTATAGAGCTAGTTCAACTCTATGGTAAAACTAGTTGAACTAGCTTATAGAGCTAGTTCAACTCTAGTGTAAAATTATTTGTACTAGACTATAGAGCTTGTTCAACTCTAGTGTAAAATTATTTGTACAAACTTATAAAGCTAGTTCAACGCTAGTGTAAAATTATTTGAACTAGCTTATAGAGCTAGATCAACTCTAGTGTAAAATTATTTGAAGTAGCTTATAGAGCTAGTTCATGTCTAGTGTAAAATTATTTGTACTAGATTATAGAGGTAGTTCAACTCTAGTGTAAAATTATTTGTACAAGCTTATAGAGCTAGTTCAACTCTAGTGTAAAATTATTTCTACTAGGCTATAGAGCTAGTTCAACTCTAGTGTAAAATTATTTGTACAAGCTTATAGAGCTAGTTCAACTCTAGTGTAAAATTATTTCTACTAGGCTATAGAGCTAGTTCAACTCTAGTGTAAAATTATTTCTACTAGGCTATAGAGCTAGTTCTACTCTAGTGTAAAATTATTTGAACTAGATTATAGAGCTAGTTCAACTCTGGTGTTAAATTATTTGAACTAGCTTATAGAGCTAGTTCAACTCTAGTGTAAAATTATTTGTACTAACCTATAGAGCAAGGTCAACTCTAGTGTAAATTATTTGTACAAGCTTATAGAGCTAGTTCAACTCTAGTGTAAAAATTTTTAAACTAGCTTATAGAGCTAGTTCAACTCTAGTGTAAAATTATTATTTGTACTAGGCTATAAACCTAGTTCAACTCTAGTGTAAAATTATTTGAAGTAGCTTATAACGCTAGTTCAACTCTAGTGTAAAATTATTTGTACTAGGCTATAGAGCTAGTTCAACTCTAGTGTAAAATTATTTGAACAAGATTATAGACCTAGTTCAACTCTAGTGTAAAATTATTTGAAGTAGCTTATAGAGCTAGTTCAACCCTAGTGTAAAATTATTTGTACTAGCCTATAGAGCAAGTTCATCTCTAGTGCAAAATTATTTGTACAAGTTTATAGAGCTAGTTCAACTCTACTGTAAAATTATTTTAACTAGCTTATAGAGCTAGGTCAACTCTAGTGTAAAACTATTTGAAGTAGCTTATAGAGCTAGTTCAACTCTGGTGTAAAATTATTTGTACTCGATTATATAGCTAGTTCAACTCTAGTGTAAAATTATTTGTACAAGCTTATAGAGCTAGTTCAACTCTAGTGTTAAATTATTTGTACTAGGCTATAGAGCTAGTTCAACTCTAGTGTAAAATTATTTGTACAAGCTTATAAAGCTAGTTCAACTCTAGTGTAAAATTATTTGTACTAGGCTATAGAGCTAGTTCTACTCTAGTGTAAAATTATTTGAACTAGATTATAGAGCTATTTCAACTCTAGTGTTAAATTATTTGAACTAGCTTATAGAGCTAGTTCAACTCTAGTGTAAAATTATTTGTACTAACCTATAGAGCAAGGTCAACTCTAGTGTAAAATTATTTGTACAAGCTTATAGAGCTAGTTCAACTCTATGGTAAAATTATTTGAACTAGCTTATAGAGCTAGTTCAACTCTAGTGTAAAATTATTTGTACTAGACTATAGAGCTTGTTCAACTCTAGTGTAAAATTATTTGTACAAACTTATAAAGCTAGTTCAACGCTAGTGTAAAATTATTTGAACAAGCTTATAGAGCTAGTTCAACTCTAGTGTAAAATTATTTGAAGTAGCTTATAGAGCTAGTTCATGTCTAGTGTAAAATTATTTGTACTAGATTATAGAGATAGTTCAACTCTAGTTTAAAATTATTTGTACAAGCTTATAGAGCTAGTTCAACTCTTGTGTAAAATTATTTGTACTAGGCTATAGAGCTAGTTCAACTCTAGTGTAAAATTATTTGTACAAGCTTATAGAGCTAGTTCAACTTTTGTGTAAAATTATTTGTACTAGGTAATACAGCTAGTTAAACTCTAGTGTAAAATTATTTGTACAAGTTTATAGAGCTAGTTCAACTCTAGTGTAAAATTATTTGTACTAGGCTATAGAGCTAGTTCAACTCTAGTGTAAAATTATTTGAACTAGATTATAGAGCTAGTTCAACTCTAGTGTAAAATTATTTGAACTAGCTTATGGAGCTAGTTCAACTCTAGTGTAAAATTATTTTAACTAGCTTATAGAGCTAGGTCAACTCTAGTGTAAAATTATTTGAAGTAGCTTATAGAGGTAGTTCAAATCTAGCGTAAAATTATTTGTACTCGATCATATAGCTAGTTCATCTCTAGTGTAAAATTATTTGAAGTAGCTTACAGAGCTAGTTCAACTCTAGTGTAAAATTATTTGTACTAGGCTATAGAGCTAGTGCAACTCTAGTGTAAAATTATTTGAACTAGATTATAGAGCTAGTTCAACTCTAGTGTAAATCTATTTGAACTAGCTTATAGAGCTAGTTCAACCCTAGTGTAAATTTATTTGTACTAGCCTATAGAGCAAGTTCAACTCTAGTGCAAAATTATTTGTACAAGTTTATAGAGCTAGTTCAACTCTAGTGTAAAATTATTTTAACTAGCTTATAGAGCTAGGTCAACTCTAGTGTAAAACTATTTGAAGTAGCTTATAGAGCTAGTTCAACTCTAGTGTAAAATTATTTGAAGTAGCTTATAGAGCTAGTTCATGTCTAGTGTAAAATTATCTGTACTAGATTATAGAGATAGTTCAACTCTAGTGTAAAATTATTTGTACAAGCTTATAGAGCTAGTTCAACTCTTGTGTAAAATTATTTGTACTAGGCTATAGAGCTAGTTCAACTCTAGTGTAAAATTATTTGTACAAGCTTATAGAGCTAGTTCAACTCTTGTGTAAAATTATTTGTACTAGGCTATAGAGCTAGTTAAACTCTAGTGTAAAATTATTTGTACAAGTTTATAGAGCTAGTTCAACTCTAGTGTAAAATTATTTGTACTAGGCTATAGAGCTAGTTCAACTCTAGTGTAAAATTATTTGAACTAGATTATAGAGCTAGTTCAACTCTAGTGTAAAATTATTTGAACTAGCTTATGGAGCTAGTTCAACTCTAGTGTAAAATTATTTTAACTAGCTTATAGAGCTAGGTCAACTCTAGTGTAAAATTATTTGAAGTAGCTTATAGAGCTAGTTCAACTCTAGTGTAAAATTATTTGTACTCGATTATATAGCTAGTTCAACTCTAGTGTAAAATTATTTGTACAAGCTTATAGAGCTAGTTCAACTCTAGTGTAAAATTATTTCTACTAGGCTATAGAGCTAGTTCAACTCTAGTGTAAAATTATTTGTACAAGCTAATAGAGTTAGTTCAACTCTAGTGTAAAATTATTTGTACTAGGCTATAGAGCTAGTTCTACTCTAGTGTAAAATTATTTGAACTAAATTATAGAGCTAGTTCAACTCTAGTCTTAAATTATTTGAACTAGCTTATAGAGCTAGTTCAACTCTAGTGTAAAATTATTTGTACTAACCTATAGAGCAAGGTCAACTCTAGTGTAAAATTATTTGTACTAGATTATAGAGCTAGTTCAACTCTAGTGTAAAATTATTTGTACTAGGCTATAGAGCTAGTTCTACTCTAGTGTATAATTATTTGAAGTAGATTATAGAGCTAGTTCAACTCTAGTGTAAAATTATTCGTACAAACTTATAGAGCAAGGTCAACTCTAGTGTAAAATTATTTGTACAAGCTTATAGAGCTAGTTCAACTCTATGGTAAAATTATTTGAACTAGCTTATAGAGCTAGTTCAACTCTAGTGTAAAATTATTTGTACTAGGCTATAGAGCTAGTTCAACTCTAGTGTAAAATTATTTGTACAAGCTTATAAAGCTAGTTCAACTCTAGCGTAAAATTATTTGTACTAGGCTATAGAGCTAGTTCTACTCTAGTGTAAAATTATTTGAACTAGATTATAGAGCTATTTCAACTCTAGTGTTAAATTATTTGAACTAGCTTATAGAGCTAGTTCAACTCTAGTGTAAAATTATTTGTACTAACCTATAGAGCAAGGTCAACTCTAGTGTAAAATTATTTGTACAAGCTTATAGAGCTAGTTATACTCTATGGTAAAATTATTTGAACTAGCTTATAGAGCTAGTTCAACTCTAGTGTAAAATTATTTGTACTAGACTATAGAGCTTGTTCAACTCTAGTGTAAAATTATTTGTACAAACTTATAAAGCTAGTTCAACGCTAGTGTAAAATTATTTGAACTAGCTTATAGAGCTAGATCAACTCTAGTGTAAAATTATTTGAAGTAGCTTATAGAGCTAGTTCATGTCTAGTGTAAAATTATTTGTACTAGATTATAGAGATAGTTCAACTCTAGTGTAAAATTATTTGTACAAGCTTATAGAGCTAGTTCAACTCTAGTGTAAAATTATTTCTACTAGGCTATAGAGCTAGTTCAACTCTAGTGTAAAATTATTTGTACAAGCTTATAGAGCTAGTTCAACTCTAGTGTAAAATTATTTGTACTAGGCTATAGAGCTAGTTCTACTCTAGTGTAAAATTATTTGAACTAAATTATAGAGCTAGTTCAACTCTAGTCTTAAATTATTTGAACTAGCTTATAGAGCTAGTTCAAATCTAGTGTAAAATTATTTGTACTAACCTATAGAGCAAGGTCAACTCTAGTGTAAAATTATTTGTACTAGATTATAGAGCTAGTTCAACTCTAGTGTAAAATTATTTGTACTAGGCTATAGAGCTAGTTCTACTCTAGTGTAAAATTATTTGAAGTAGATTATAGAGCTAGTTCAACGCTAGTGTAAAATTATTTGTACTAACCTATAGAGCAAGGTCAACTCTAGTGTAAAATTATTTGTACAAGCTTATAGAGCTAGTTCAACTCTATGGTAAAATTATTTGAACTAGCTTATAGAGCTAGTTCAACTCTATGGTAAAATTATTTGAACTAGCTTATAGAGCTAGTTCAACTCTAGTGTAAAATTATTTGTACTAGGCTATAGAGCTAGTTCAACTCTAGTGTAAAATTATTTGTACAAGCTTATAAAGCTAGTTCAACTCTAGCGTAAAATTATTTGTACTAGGCTATAGAGCTAGTTCTACTCTAGTGTAAAATTATTTGAACTAGATTATAGAGCTATTTCAACTCTAGTGTTAAATTATTTGAACTAGCTTATAGAGCTAGTTCAACTCTAGTGTAAAATTATTTGTACTAACCTATAGAGCAAGGTCAACTCTAGTGTAAAATTATTTGTACAAGCTTATAGAGCTAATTCAACTCTATGGTAAAATTATTTGAACTAGCTTATAGAGCTAGTTCAACTCTAGTGTAAAATTATTTGTACTAGACTATAGAGCTTGTTCAACTCTAGTGTAAAATTATTTGTACAAACTTATAAAGCTAGTTCAACCCTAGTGTAAAATTATTTGAACTAGCTAATAGAGCTAGTTCAACTCTAGTGTACAATTATTTGAAGTAGCTTATAGAGCTATTTCATGTCTAGTGTAAAATTATTTGTACTAGATTATAGAGATAGTTCAACTCTAGTGTAAAATTATTTGTACAAGCTTATAGAGCTAGTTCAACTCTTGTGTAAAATTATTTGTACTAGGCTATAGAGCTAGTTCAACTCTAGTGTAAAATTATTTGTACAAGCTTATAGAGCTAGTTCAACTCTTGTGTAAAATTGTTTGTACTAGGCTATAGAGCTAGTTAAACTCTAGTGTAAAATTATTTGTACAAGTTTATAGAGCTAGTTCAACTCTAGTGTAAAATTATTTGTACTAGGCTATAGAGCTAGTTCAACTCTAGTGTAAAATTATTTGTACAAGCTTATAAAGCTAGTTCAACTCTAGCGTAAAATTATTTGTACTAGGCTATAGAGCTAGTTCTACTCTAGTGTAAAATTATTTGAACTAGATTATAGAGCTATTTCAACTCTAGTGTTAAATTATTTGAACTAGCTTATAGAGCTAGTTCAACTCTAGTGTAAAATTATTTGTACTAACCTATAGAGCAAGGTCAACTCTAGTGTAAAATTATTTGTACAAGCTTATAGAGCTAATTCAACTCTATGGTAAAATTTTTTGAACTAGCTTATAGAGCTAGTTCAACTCTAGTGTAAAATTATTTGTACTAGACTATAGAGCTTGTTCAACTCTAGTGTAAAATTATTTGTACAAACTTATAAAGCTAGTTCAACGCTAGTGTAAAATTGTTTGTACTAGGCTATAGAGCTAGTTCAACTCTAGTGTAAAATTATTTGAAGTAGCTTATAGAGCTAGTTCATGTCTAGTGTAAAATTATTTGTACTAGATTATAGAGATAGTTCAACTCTAGTGTAAACTTATTTGTACAAGCTTATAGAGCTAGTTCAACTCTTGTGTAAAATTATTTGTACTAGGCTATAGAGCTAGTTCAACTCTAGTGTAAAATTACTTGTACAAGCTTATAGAGCTAGTTCAACTCTTGTGTAAAATTGTTTGTACTAGGCTATAGAGCTAGTTAAACTCTATTGTAAAATTATTTGTACAAGTTTATAGAGCTAGTTCAACTCTAGTGTAAAATTATTTGTACTAGGCTATAGAGCTAGTTCAACTCTAGTGTAAAATTATTTGAACTAGATTATAGAGCTAGTTCAACTCTAGTGTAAAATTATTTGAACTAGCTTATGTAGCTAGTTCAACTCTAGTGTAAAATTATTTAAATAGCTTATAGAGCTAGGTCAACTCTAGTGTAAAACTATTTGAAGTAGCTTATAGAGCTAGTTCAACTCTAGTGTAAAATTATTTGTACTCGATTATATAGCTAGTTCAACTCTAGTGTAAAATTATATGTACAAGCTTATAGAGCTAGTTCAACTCTAGTGTAAAATTATTTCTACTAGGCTATAGAGCTAGTTCAACTCTCGTGTAAAATTATTTGTACAAGCTTATAGAGCTAGTTCAACTCTAGTGTAAAATTATTTGTACTAGGCTATAGAGCTAGTTCAACTCTAGTGTAAAATTATTTGTACTAGGCTATAGAGCTAGTTCAACTCTAGTGTAAAATTATTTGAACTAGATTATAGAGCTAGTTCAACTCTAGTGTTAAATTATTTGAACTAGCTTATAGAGCTAGTTCAACTCTAGTGTAAAATTATTTGTACTAACCTATAGAGCAAGGTCAACTCTAGTGTAAAATTATTTGTACTAGATTATAGAGCTAGTTCAACTCTAGTGTAAAATTATTTGTACTAGGCTATAGAGCTAGTTCTACTCTAGTGTAAAATTATTTGAAGTAGATTATAGAGCTAGTTCAACTCTAGTGTAAAATTATTTGTACAAACTTATAAAGCTAGTTCAACGCTAGTGTAAAATTATTTGTACTAACCTATAGAGCAAGGTCAACTCTAGTGTAAAATTATTTGTACAAGCTTATAGAGCTAGTTCAACTCTTGTGTAAAATTATTTGTACTAGGCTATAGAGCTAGTTAAACTCTAGTGTAAAATTATTTGTACAAGTTTATAGAGCTAGTTCAACTCTAGTGTAAAATTATTTGTACTAGGCTATAGAGCTAGTTCAACTCTAGTGTAAAATTATTTGAACTAGATTATAGAGCTAGTTCAACTCTAGTGTAAAATTATTTGAACTAGCTTATGTAGCTAGTTCAACTCTAGTGTAAAATTATTTTAACTAGCTTATAGAGCTAGGTCAACTCTAGTGTAAAATTATTTGAAGTAGCTTATAGAGCTAGTTTAACTCTAGTGTAAAATTATTTGTACTCGATTATATAGCTAGTTCAACTCTAGTGTAAAATTATTTGTACAAGCTTATAGAGCTAGTTCCACTCTAGTGTAAAATTATTTCTACTAGGCTATAGAGCTAGTTCAACTCTAGTGTAAAATTATTTGTACAAGCTTATAGAGCTAGTTCAACTCTAGTGTAAAATTATTTGTACTAGGCTATAGAGCTATTTCAACTCTAGTGTAAAATTATTTGTACTAGGCTATAGAGCTAGTTCAACTCTAGTGTAAAATTATTTGAACTAGATTATAGAGCTAGTTCAACTCTAGTCTTAAATTATTTGAACTAGCTTATAGAGCTAGTTCAACTCTAGTGTAAAATTATTTGTACTAACCTATAGAGCAAGGTCAACTCTAGTGTAAAATTATTTGTACTAGATTATAGAGCTAGTTCAACTCTAGTGTAAAATTATTTGTACTAGGCTATAAAGCTAGTTCTACTCTAGTGTAAAATTATTTGAAGTAGATTATAGAGCTAGTTCAACTCTAGTGTAAAATTATTTGTACAAACTTATAAAGCTAGTTCAACGCTAGTTCAACGCTAGTGTAAAATTATTTGTACTAACCTATAGAGCAAGGTCAACTCTAGTGTAAAATTATTAGTACAAGCTTATAGAGCTAGTTCAACTCTATGGTAAAATTATTTGAACTAGCTTATAGAGCTAGTTCAACTCTAGTGTAAAATTATTTGTACTAGACTATAGAGCTAGTTCAACTCTAGTGTAAAATTATTTGTACAAACTTATAAAGCTAGTTCAACGCTAGTGTAAAATTATTTGAACTAGCTTATAGAGCTAGTTCAACTCTAGTGTAAAATTATTTGAAGTAGCTTATAGAGCTAGTTCATGTCTAGTGTAAAATTATTTGTACTAGATTATAGAGGTAGTTCAACTCTAGTGTAAAATTATTTGTACAAGCTTATAGAGCTAGTTCAACTCTTGTGTAAAATTATTTGTACTAGGCTATAGAGCTAGTTCAACTCTAGTGTAAAATTATTTGTACATGTTTATAGAGCTAGTTCAACTCTAGTGTAAAATTATTTGTACTAGGCTATAGAGCTAGTTTAACTCTAGTGTAAAATTATTTGAATTAGATTATAGAGCTAGTTCAACTCTAGTGTAAAATTATTTGAACTAGCTTATAGAGCTAGTTCAACTCTAGTGTAAAATTATTTGTACTAGCCTATAGAGCTAGTTCAACTCTAGTGTAAAATTATTTGAAGTAGCTTACAAAGCTAGTTCAACTCTAGTGTAAAATTATTTGAACTAGGCTATAGAGCTAGTTCAACTCTAGTGTAAAATTATTTGAACTAGCTTATAGAGCTAGTTCAACTCTAGTGTAAAATTATTTGTACTAACCTATAGAGCAAGGTCAACTCTAGTGTAAAATTATTTGTACTAGATTATAGAGCTATTTCAACTCTAGTGTAAAATTATTTGTACTAGGCTATAGAGCTAATTCTACTCTAGTGTAAAATTATTTGAAGTAGATTATAGAGCTAGTTCAACTCTAGTGTAAAATTATGTGTACAAACTTATAAAGCTAGTTCAACGCTAGTGTAAAATTATTTGTACTAGCTTATGGAGCTAGTTCAACTCTAGTGTAAAATTATTTTAACTAGCTTATAGAGCTAGGTCAACTCTAGTGTAAAATTATTTGAAGTAGCTTATAGAGCTAGTTCAACTCTAGTGTAAAATTATTTGTACTCGATTATATAGCTAGTTAACCTCTAGTGTAAAATTATTTGTACAAGCTTATAGAGCTAGTTCAACTCTAGTGTAAAATTATTTCTACTAGGCTATAGAGCTAGTTCAACTCTAGTGTAAAATTATTTGTACAAGCTTATAGAGCTAGTTCAACTCTAGTGTAAAATTATTTGTACTAGGCTATAGAGCTAGTACTACTCTAGTGTAAAATTATTTGAACTAGATTATAGAGCTAGTTCAACTCTAGTGTTAAATTATTTGAACTAGCTTATAGAGCTAGTTCAACTCTAGTGTAAAATTATTTGTACTAACCTATAGAGCAAGGTCAACTCTAGTGTAAAATTATTTGTACTAGATTATAGAGCTAGTTCAACTCTAGTGTAAAATTATTTGTACTAGGCTATAGAGCTAGTTCTACTCTAGTGTAAAATTATTTGAACTAGATTATAGAGCTAGTTCAACTCTAGTGTAAAATTATTTGTACAAACTTATAAAGCTAGTTCAACGCAAGTGTAGAAGTATTTGTACTAACCTATAGAGCAAGGTCAACTTTAGTGTAAAATTATTTGTACAAGCTTATAGAGCTAGTTCAACTCTATGGTAAAATTATTTGAACTAGCTTATAGAGCTAGTTCCACTCTAGTGTAAAATTATTTGTACTAGACTATAGAGCTAGTTCAACTCTAGTGTAAAATTATTTGTACAAACTTATAAAGCTAGTTTAACGCTAGTGTAAAATTATTTGAACTATCTTATAGAGCTAGTTCAACTCTAGTGTAAAATTATTTGAAGTAGCTTATAGAGCTAGTTCATGTCTAGTGTAAAATTATTTGTACTAGATTATAGAGCTAGTTCAACTCTAGTGTAAAATTATTTGTACAAGCTTATAGAGCTAGTTCAACTCTTGTGTAAAATTATTTATACTAGGCTATAGAGCTAGTTCAACTCTAGTGTAAAATTATTTGTACAAGTTTATAGAGCTAGTTCAACTCTAGTGTAAAATTATTTGTACTAGGCTATAGAGCTAGTTCAACTCTAGTGTAACATTATTTGAACTAGATTATAGAGCTAGTTCAACTCTAGTGTAAAATTATTTGAACTAGCTTATGGAGCTAGTTCAACTCTAGTGTAAAATTATTTTAACTAGCTTATAGAGCTAGGTCAACTCTAGTGTAAAATTATTTGAAGTAGCTTATAGAGCTAGTTCAACTCTAGTGTAAAATTATTTCAAGTAGCTTACAGAGCTAGTTCAACTCTAGTGTAAAATTATTTGTACTCGATTATATAGCTAGTTCAACTCTAGTGTAAAATTATTTGTACAAGCTTATAGAGCTAGTTCAACTCTAGTGTAAAATTATTTCTACTAGGCTATAGAGCTAGTTCAACTCTAGGGTAAAATTATTTGTACAGGCTTATAGAGCTAGTTCAACTCTAGTGTAAAATTAATTGTACTAGGCTATAGCGCTAGTTCTACTCTAGTGTAAAATTATTTCAACTAGATTATAGAGCTAGTTCAACTCTAGTGTTAAATTATTTGAACTAGCTTATAGAGCTAGTTCAACTCTAGTGTAAAATTATTTGTACTAACCTATAGAGCAAGGTCAACTCTAGTGTAAAATTATTTGTACTAGATTATAGAGCTAGTTCAACTCTAGTGTAAAATTATTTGAACTAGGCTATAGAGCTAGTTCTACTCTAGTGTAAAATTATTTGAATTAGATTATAGAGCTAGTTCAACTCTAGTGTAAAATTATTTGTACAAACTTATAAAGCTAGTTCAACGCTAGTGTAAAATTATTTGTAATAACCTATAGAGCAAGGTCAACTCTAGTGTAAAATTATTTGTACAAGCTTATAGAGCTAGTTCAACTCTATGGTAAAATTATTTGAACTAGCTTATAGAGCTAGTTCAACTCTAGTGTAAAGTTATTTGTACTAGACTATAGAGCTAGTTCAACTCTAGTGTAAAATTATTTGTACAAACTTATAAAGCTAGTTCAACGCTAGTGTAAAATTATTTGAACTAGCTTATAGAGCTAGTTCAACTCTAGTGTAAAATTATTTGAAGTAGCTTATAGAGCTAGTTCATGTCTAGTGTAAAATTATTTGTACAAGATTATAGAGCTAGTTCATGTCTAGTGTAAAATTATTTGTACAAGCTTATAGAGCTAGTTCAACTCTTGTGTAAAATTATTTGTACTAGGCTATAGAGCTAGTTCAACTCTAGTGTAAAATTATTTGTACTAGATTATAGAGCTAGTTCAACTCTAGTGTTAAATTATTTGAACTAGCTTATAGAGCTAGTTCAACTCTAGTGTAAAATTATTTGTACTAACCTATAGAGCAAGGTCAACTCTAGTGTAAAATTATTTGTACTAGATTATAGAGCTAGTTCATCTCTAGTGTAAAATTATTTGTACTAGGCTATAGAGCTAGTTCTACTCTAGTGTAAAATTGTTTGAAGTAGATTATAGAGCTAGTTCAACTCTAGTGTAAAATTATTTGTACAAACTTATAAAGCTAGTTCAACGCTATTGTAAAATTATTTGTACTAGCTTATGGAGCTAGTTCAACTCTAGTGTAAAATTATTTTAACTAGCTTATAGAGCTAGGTCAACTCTAGTGTAAAATTATTTGAAGTAGCTTATAGAGCTAGTTCAACTCTAGTGTAAAATTATTTGTACAAGCTTATAGAGCTAGTTCAACTCTAGTGTAAAATTATTTCTACTAGGCTATAGAGCTAGTTCAACTCTAGTGTAAAATTATTTGTACAAGCTTATAGAGCTAGTTCAACTCTAGTGTAAAATTATTTGTACTAGGCTATAGAGCTAGTACTACTGTAGTGTAAAATTATTTGAACTAGATAATAGAGCTAGTTCAACTCTAGTGTTAAATTATTTGAACTAGCTTATAGAGCTAGTTCAACTCTAGTGTAAAATTATTTGTACTAACCTATAGAGCGAGGTCAACTCTAGTGTAAAATTATTTGTACTAGATTATAGAGCTAGTTCAACTCTAGTGTAAAATTATTTGTACTAGGCTATAGAGCTAGTTCTACTCTAGTGTAAAATTATTTGAACTAGATTATAGAGCTAGTTCAACTCTAGTGTAAAATTATTTGTACAAACTTATAAAGCTAGTTCAACGCAAGTCTAGAAGTATTTGTACTAACCTATAGAGCAAGGTCAACTTTAGTGTAAAATTATTTGTACAAGCTTATAGAGCTAGTTCAACTCTATGGTAAAATTATTTGAACTAGCTTATAGAGCTAGTTCAACTCTAGTGTAAAATTATTTGTACTAGACTATAGAGCTAGTTCAACTCTAGTGTAAAATTATTTGTACAAACTTATAAAGCTAGTTTAACGCTAGTGTAAAATTATTTGAACTATCTTATAGAGCTAGTTCAACTCTAGTGTAAAATTATTTGAAGTAGCTTATAGAGCTAGTTCATGTCTAGTGTAAAATTATTTGTACTAGATTATAGAGCTAGTTCAACTCTAGTGTAAAATTATTTGTACAAGCTTATAGAGCTAGTTCAACTCTTGTGTAAAATTATTTGTACTAGGCTATAGAGCTAGTTCAACTCTAGTGTAAAATTATTTGTACAAGTTTATAGAGCTGGTTCAACTCTAGTGTAAAATTATTTGTACTAGGCTATAGAGCTAGTTCAACTCTAGTGTAAAATTATTTGAACTAGATTATAGAGCTAGTTCAACTCTAGTGTAAAATTATTTGAACTATCTTATGGAGCTAGTTCAACTCTAGTGTAAAATTATTTTAACTAGCTTATAGAGCTAGGTCAACTCTAGTGTAAAATTATTTGAAGTAGCTTATAGAGCTAGTTCAACTCTAGTGTAAAATTATTTGTACTATGCTATAGAGCTTGTTCAACTCTAGTGTAAAATTATTTGTACTCGACTATATAGGTAGTTCAACTCTAGTGTAAAATTATTTGTACAAGCTTATAGAGCTAGTTCAACTCTAGTGTAAAATTATTTCTACTAAGCTATAGAGCTAGTTCAACTCTAGTGTAAAATTATTTGTACAGGCTTATAGAGCTAGTTCAACTCTAGTGTAAAATTATTTGTACTAGGCTATAGAGCTAGTTCTACTCTAGTGTAAAATTATTTGAACTAGATTATAGAGCTAGTTCAACTCTAGTGTTAAATTATTTGAACTAGCTTATAGAGCTAGTTCAACTCTAGTGTAAAATTATTTGTGCTAACCTATAGAGCAAGGTCAACTCTAGTGTAAAATTATTTGTACTAGATTATAGAGCTAGTTCAACTCTAGTGTAAAATTATTTGTACTAGGCTATAGAGCTAGTTCTACTCTAGTGTAAAATTATTTGAATTAGATTATAGAGCTAGTTCAACTCTAGTGTAAAATTATTTGTACAAACTTATAAAGCTAGTTCAACGCTAGTGTAAAATTATTTGTAATAACCTATAGAGCAAGGTCAACTCTAGTGTAAAATTATTTGTACAAGCTTATAGAGCTAGTTCAACTCTATGGTAAAATTATTTGAACTAGCTTATAGAGCTAGTTCAACTCTAGTGTAAAGTTATTTGTACTAGACTATAGAGCTAGTTCAACTCTAGTGTAAAATTATTTGTACAAACTTATAAAGCTAGTTCAACGCTAGTGTAAAATTATTTGAACTAGCTTATAGAGCTAGTTCAACTCTAGTGTAAAATTATTTGAAGTAGCTTATAGAGCTAGTTCATGTCTAGTGTAAAATTATTTGTACAAGATTATAGAGCTAGTTCATGTCTAGTGTAAAATTATTTGTACAAGCTTATAGAGCTAGTTCAACTCTAGTGTAAAAATTTTTGTACAAGCTTATAGAGCGAGTTCAACTCTAGTGTAAAATTATTTGTACTAGTTTATAGAGCTAGTTCAACTCTAGTGTAAAATTATTTGTACTAGGCTATAGAGCTAGTTCAACTCTAGTGTAAAATTATTTCTACTAGGCTATAGAGCTAGTTCAACTCTAGTGTAAAATTATTTGTACAAGCTTATAGAGCTAGTTCAACTCTAGTGTAAAATTATTTGTACTAGTTTATAGAGCTAGTTCAACTCTAGTGTAAAATTATTTGTACTAGGCTATAGAGCTAGTTAAACTCTAGTGTAAAATTATTTGAACTAGATTATAGAGCTAGTTCAACTCTAGTGTAAAATTATTTGAACTAGCGTTTGGAGCTAGTTCAACTCTAGTGTAAAATTATTTTAACTAGCTTATAGAGCTAGGTCAACTCTAGTGTAAAATTATTTGAAGTAGCTTATAGAGCTAGTTTAATTCTAGTGTAAAATTATTTGTACTCGATCATATAGCTAGTTCAACTCTAGTGTAAAATTGTTTGACGTAGCTTATAGAGCTAGTTCAACTCTAGTGTAAAATTATTTGTACTCGATTATATAGCTAGTTCAACTATAGTGTAAAATTATTTGTACAAGCTTATAGAGCTAGTTCAACTCTAGTGTAAAATTAGTTCTACTATGCTATAGAGCTAGTTCAACTCTAGTGTAAAATTATTTGTACAAGCTTATAGAGCTAGTTCAACTCTAGTGTAAAATTATTTGTACTAGTTTATAGAGCTAGTTCAACTCTAGTGTAAAATTATTTGTACTAGGCTATAGAGCTAGTTAAACTCTAGTGTAAAATTATTTGAACTAGATTATAGACCTAGTTCAACTCTAGTGTAAAATTATTTGAACTAGCTTATGGAGCTAGTTCAACTCTAGTGTAAAATTATTTTAACTAGCTTATAGAGCTAGGTCAACTCTAGTGTAAAATTATTTGAAGTAGCTTATAGAGCTAGTTTAATTCTAGTGTAAAATTATTTGTACTCGATCATATAGCTAGTTCAACTCTAGTGTAAAATTATTTGAAGTAGCTTACAGCGCTAGTTCAACTCTAGTGTAAAATTATGTGTACTCGATTATATAGCTAGTTCAACTCTAGTGTAAAATTATTTGTACAAGCTTATAGAGCTAGTTCAACTCTAGTGTAAAATTATTTCTACTAGGCTATAGAGCTAGTTCAACTCTAGTGTAAAATTACTTGTACAAGCTTATAGAGCTAGTTCAACTCTAGTGTAAAATTATTTGTACTAGGCTATAGAGCTAGTTCTACTCTAGTGTAAAATTATTTGAACTAGATTATAGAGCTAGTTCAACTCTAGTGTTAAATTATTTGAACTAGCTTATAGAGCTAGTTCAACTCTAGTGTAAAATTATTTGTACTAACCTATAGAGCAAGGTCAACTCTAGTGTAAAATTATTTGTACTAGATTATAGAGCTAGTTCAACTCTAGTGTAAAATTATTTGTACTAACCTATAGAGCAAGGTCAACTCTAGTGTAAAATTATTTGTACTAGATTATAGAGCTAGTTCAACTCTACTGTAAAATTATTTGAACTAGGCTATAGAGCTAGTTCTACTCTAGTGTAAAATTATTTGAATTAGATTATAGAGCTAGTTCAACTCTAGTGTAAAATTATTTGTACAAACTTATAAAGCTAGTTCAACGCTAGTGTAAAATTATTTGTACTAACCTATAGAGCAAGGTCAACTCTAGTGTAAAATTATTTGTACAAGCTTATAGAGCTAGTTCAACTCTATGGTAAAATTATTTGAACTAGCTTATAGAGCTAGTTCAACTCTAGTGTAAAATTATTTGTACTAGACTATAGAGCTAGTTCAACTCTAGTGTAAACTTATTTGTAAAAACTTATAAAGCTAGTTCAACGCTAGTGTAAAATTATTTGAACTATCTTATAGAGCTAGTTCAACTCTAGTGTAAAATTATTTGAAGTAGCTTATAGAGCTAGTTCATGTCTAGTGTAAAATTATTTGTACTAGATTATAGAGCTAGTTCAACTCTAGTGTAAAATTATTTGTACAAGCTTATAGAGCTAGTTCTACTCTTGTGTAAAATTATTTGTACTAGGCTATAGAGCTAGTTCAACTCTAGTGTAAAATTATTTGTACAAGTTTATAGAGCTAGTTCAACACTAGTGTAAAATTATTTGTACTAGGCTATAGAGCTAGTTCAACTCTAGTGTAAAATTATTTGAACTAGATTATAGAGCTAGTTCAACTCTAGTGTAAAATTATTTGAACAAGCTTATGGAGCTAGTTCAACTCTAGTGTAAAATTATTTTAAGTAGCTTATAGAGCTAGGTCAACTATAGTGTAAAATTATTTGAAGTAGCTTATAGAGCTAGTTCAACTCTAGTGTAAAATTATTTGTACTCGATCATATAGCTAGTTCAACTCTAGTGTAAAATTATTTGAAGTAGCTTACAGAGCTAGTTCAACTCTAGTGTAAAATTATTTGTACTCGATTATATAGCTAGTTCAACTCTAGTGTAAAATTATTTGTACAAGCTTATAGAGCTAGTTCAACTCTAGTGTAAAATTATTTCTACTAGGCTATAGAGCTAGTTCAACTCTAGTGTAAAATTATTTGTACAAGCTTATAGAGCTAGTTCAACTCTAGTGTAAAATTATTTGTACTAGTTTATAAAGCTAGTTCAACTCTAGTGTAAAATTATTTGTACTAGGCTATAGAGCTAGTTAAATTCTAGTGTAAAATTATTTGAACTAGATTATAGAGCTAGTTCAACTCTAGTGTAAAATTATTTGAACTACCTTATGGAGCTAGTTCAACTCTAGTGTCAAATTATTTTTAACTAGCTTATAGAGCTAGGTCAACTCTAGTGTAAAATTATTTGAAGTAGCTTATAGAGCTAGTTTAATTCTAGTGTAAAATTATTTGTACTCGATCATATAGCTAGTTCAACTCTAGTGTAAAATTATTTGACGTAGCTTATAGAGCTAGTTCAACTCTAGTGTAAAATTATTTGTACTCGATTATATAGCTAGTTCAACTCTAGTGTAAAATTATTTGTACAAGCTTATAGAGCTAGTTCAACTCTAGTGTAAAATTATTTCTACTAGGCTATAGAGCTAGTTCAAATCTAGTGTAAAATTATTTGTACAAGCTTATAGAGCTAGTTCAACTCTAGTGTAAAATTATTTGTACTAGTTTATAGAGCTAGTTCAACTCTAGTGTAAAATTATTTGTACTAGGCTATAGAGCTAGTTAAACTCTAGTGTAAAATTATTTGAACTAGATTATAGACCTAGTTCAACTCTAGTGTAAAATTATTTGAACTAGCTTATGGAGCTAGTTCAACTCTAGTGTAAAATTATTTTAACTAGCTTATAGAGCTAGGTCAACTCTAGTGTAAAATTATTTGAAGTAGCTTATAGAGCTAGTTTAATTCTAGTGTAAAATTATTTGTACTCGATCATATAGCTAGTTCAACTCTAGTGTAAAATTATTTGAAGTAGCTTACAGCGCTAGTTCAACTCTAGTGTAAAATTATTTGTACTAGGCTATAGAGCTAGTTCAACTCTAGTGTAAAATTATTTGAACTAGGCTATAGAGCTAGTTCAACTCTAGTGTAAAATTATTTGAACTAGATTATAGAGCTAGTTCAACTCTAGTGTAAAATTATTTGAACTAGCTTATAGAGCTAGTTCAACTCTAGTGTAAAATTATTTGTACAAACTTATAAAGCTAGTTCAACGCTAGTGTAAAAATATTTGTACTAACCTATAGAGCAAGGTCAACTCTAGTGTAAAATTATTTGTACAAGCTTATAGAGCGAGTTCAACTCTAGTGTAAAATTATTTGTACTAGGCTATAGAGCTAGTTCTACTCTAGTGTAAAATTATTTGAACTAGATTATAGAGCTAGTTCAACTCAAGTGTTAAATTATTTGAACTAGCTTATAGAGCTAGTTCAACTCTAGTGTATAATTATTTGTACTAACCTATAGAGCAAGGTCAACTCTAGTGTAAAATTATTTGTACTAGATTATAGAGCTAGTTCAACTCTAGTGTAAAATTATTTGTACTAGGCTATAGAGCTAGTTCTACTCTAGTGTAAAATTATTTGAACTAGATTATAGAGCTAGTTCAACTCTAGTGTAAAATTATTTGTACAAACTTATAAAGCTAGTTCAACGCTAGTGTAAAATTATTTGTACTAACCTATAGAGCAAGGTCAACTCTAGTGTAAAATTATTTGTACAAGCTTATATACCTAGTTCAACTCTATGGTAAAATTATTTGAACTAGCTTATAGAGCTAGTTCAACTCTAGTGTAAACTTATTTGTACAAACTTATAAAGCTAGTTCAACGCTAGTGTAAAATTATTTGAACTATCTTATAGAGCTAGTTCAACTCTTGTGTAAAATTATTTGAAGTAGCTTATAGAGCTAGTTCATGTCTAGTGTAAAATTATTTGTACAAGCTTATAGAGCGAGTTCAACTCTAGTGTAAAATTATTTGTACTAGGCTATAGAGCTAGTTCTACTCTAGTGTAAAATTATTTGAACTAGATTATAGAGCTAGTTCAACTCTAGTCTTAAATTATTTGAACTAGCTTATAGAGCTAGTTCAACTCTAGTGTATAATTATTTGTACTAACCTATAGAGCAAGGTCAACTCTAGTGTAAAATTATTTGTACTAGATTATAGAGCTAGTTCAACTCTAGTGTAAAATTATTTGTACTAGGCTATAGAGCTAGTTCTACTCTAGTGTAAAATTATTTGAAATAGATTATAGAGCTAGTTCAACTCTAGTGTAAAATTATTTGTACAAACTTATAAAGCTAGTTCAACGCTAGTGTAAAATTATTTGTACTAACCTATAGAGCAAGGTCAACTCTAGTGTAAAATTATTTGTACAAGCTTATATAGCTAGTTCAACTCTATGGTAAAATTATTTGAACTAGCTTATAGAGCTAGTTCAACTCTAGTGTAAAATTATTTGTACTAGACTATAGAGCTAGTTCAACTCTAGTGTAAACTTATTTGTACAAACTTATAAAGCTAGTTCAACGCTAGTGTAAAATTATTTGAACTATCTTATAGAGCTAGTTCAACTCTAGTGTAAAATTATTTGTACAAACTTATATAGCTAGTTCATGTCTAGTGTAAAATTGTTTGTACAAGCTTATAGAGCTAGTTCAACTCTTGTGTAAAATTATTTGTACAAGCTTATAGAGCTAGTTCAACTCTTGTGTAAAATTATTTCTACTAGGCTATAGAGCTAGTTCAACTCTAGTGTAAAATTATTTGTACAAGTTTATAGAGCTAGTTCAACTCTAGTGTAAAATTATTTGTACTAGGCTATAGAGCTAGTTCAACTCTAGTGTAAAATTATTTGAACTAGATTATAGAGCTAGTTCAACTCTAGTGTTAAATTATTTGAACTAGCTTATAGAGCTAGTTCAACTCTAGTGTAAAATTATTTGTACTAACCTATAGAGCAAGGTCAACTCTAGTGTAAAATTATTTGTACTAACCTATAGAGCAAGGTCAACTCTAGTGTAAAATTATTTGTACAAGCTTATATACCTAGTTCAACTCTATGGTAAAATTATTTGAACTAGCTTATAGAGCTAGTTCAACTCTAGTGTAAATTTATTTGTACTAGACTATAGAGCTAGTTCAACTCTAGTGTAAACTTATTTGTACAAACTTATAAAGCTAGTTCAACGCTAGTGTAAAATTATTTGAACTATCTTATAGAGCTAGTTCAACTCTAGTGTAAAATTATTTGAAGTAGCTTATAGAGCTAGTTCATGTCTAGTGTAAAATTATTTGTACAAGCTTATAGAGCGAGTTCAACTCTAGTGTAAAATTATTTGTACTAGGCTATAGAGCTAGTTCTACTCTAGTGTAAAATTATTTGAACTAGATTATAGAGCTAGTTCAACTCTAGTGTTAAATTATTTGAACTAGCTTATAGAGCTAGTTCAACTCTAGTGTATAATTATTTATACTAACCTATAGAGCAAGGTCAACTCTAGTGTAAAATTATTTGTACTAGATTATAGAGCTAGTTCAACTGTAGTGTAAAATTATTTGTACTAGGCTATAGAGCTAGTTCTACTCTAGTGTAAAATTATTTGAACTAGATTATAGAGCTAGTTCAACTCTAGTGTAAAATTATTTGTACAAACTTATATAGCTAGTTCAACTCTATGGTAAAATTATTTGAACTAGCTTATAGAGCTAGTTCAACTCTAGTGTAAAATTATTTGTACTAGACTATAGAGCTAGTTCAACTCTAGTGTAAACTTATTTGTACAAACTTATAAAGCTAGTTCAACGCTAGTGTAAAATTATTTGAACTATCTTATAGAGCTAGTTCAACTCTAGTGTAAAATTATTTGTACAAACTTATATAGCTAGTTCAACGCTAGTGTAAAATTATTTGAACTATCTTATAGAGCTAGTTCAACTCTAGTGTAAAATTATTTGAAGTAGCTTATAGAGCTAGTTCAACTCTAGTGTAAACTTATTTGTACAAACTTATAAACCTAGTTCAACGCTAGTGTAAAATTATTTGAACTATCTTATAGAGCTAGTTCAACTCTAGTGTAAAATTATTTGTACAAGCTTATATAGCTAGTTCAACTCTATGGTAAAATTATTTGAACTAGCTTATAGAGCTAGTTCAACTCTAGTGTAAAATTATTTGTACTAGACTATAGAGCTAGTTCAACTCTAGTGTAAACTTATTTGTACAAACTTATAAAGCTAGTTCAACGCTAGTGTAAAATTATTTGAACTATCTTATAGAGCTAGTTCAACTCTAGTGTAAAATTATTTGAAGTAGCTTATAGAGCTAGTTCATGTCTAGTGTAAAATTGTTTGTACAAGCTTATAGAGCTAGTTCAACTCTTGTGTAAAATTATTTGTACAAGCTTATAGAGCTAGTTCAACTCTTGTGTAAAATTATTTCTACTAGGCTATAGAGCTAGTTCAACTCTAGTGTAAAATTATTTGTACAAGTTTATAGAGCTAGTTCAACTCTAGTGTAAAATTATTTGTACTAGGCTATAGAGCTAGTTCAACTCTAGTGTAAAATTATTTGAACTAGATTATAGAGCTAGTTCAACTCTAGTGTTAAATTATTTGAACTAGCTTATAGAGCTAGTTCAACTCTAGTGTAAAATTATTTGTACTAACCTATAGAGCAAGGTCAACTCTAGTGTAAAATTATTTGTACTAACCTATAGAGCAAGGTCAACTCTAGTGTAAAATTATTTGTACAAGCTTATATACCTAGTTCAACTCTATGGTAAAATTATTTGAACTAGCTTATAGAGCTAGTTCAACTCTAGTGTAAATTTATTTGTACTAGACTATAGAGCTAGTTCAACTCTAGTGTAAACTTATTTGTACAAACTTATAAAGCTAGTTGAACGCTAGTGTAAAATTATTTGAACTATCTTATAGAGCTAGTTCAACTCTAGTGTAAAATTATTTGAAGTAGCTTATAGAGCTAGTTCATGTCTAGTGTAAAATTATTTGTACAAGCTTATAGAGCGAGTTCAACTCTAGTGTAAAATTATTTGTACTAGGCTATAGAGCTAGTTCTACTCTAGTGTAAAATTATTTGAACTAGATTATAGAGCTAGTTCAACTCTAGTGTTAAATTATTTGAACTAGCTTATAGAGCTAGTTCAACTCTAGTGTATAATTATTTGTACTAACCTATAGAGCAAGGTCAACTCTAGTGTAAAATTATTTGTACTAGATTATAGAGCTAGTTCAACTGTAGTGTAAAATTATTTGTACTAGGCTATAGAGCTAGTTCTACTCTAGTGTAAAATTATTTGAACTAGATTATAGAGCTAGTTCAACTCTAGTGTAAAATTATTTGTACAAACTTATAAAGCTAGTTCAACGCTAGTGTAAAATTATTTGTACTAACCTATAGAGCAAGGTCAACTCTAGTGTAAAATTATTTGTACAAGCTTATATAGCTAGTTCAACTCTATGGTAAAATTATTTGAACTAGCTTATAGAGCTAGTTCAACTCTAGTGTAAAATTATTTGTACTAGACTATAGAGCTAGTTCAACTCTAGTGTAAACTTATTTGTACAAACTTATAAAGCTAGTTCAACGCTAGTGTAAAATTATTTGAACTATCTTATAGAGCTAGTTCAACTCTAGTGTAAAATTATTTGAAGTAGCTTATAGAGCTAGTTCATGTCTAGTGTAAAATTATTTGTACAAGCTTATAGAGCTAGTTCAACTCTTGTGTAAAATTATTTGTACAAGCTTATAGAGCTAGTTCAACTCTTGTGTAAAATTATTTGTACTAGGCTATAGAGCTAGTTCAACTCTAGTGTAAAATTATTTGTACAAGTTTATAGAGCTAGTTCAACTCTAGTGTAAAATTATTTGTACTAGGCTATAGAGCTAGTTCAACTATAGTGTAAAATTATTTGAACTAGATTATAGAGCTAGTTCAACTCTAGTGTTAATTTATTTGAACTAGCTTATAGAGCTAGTTCAACTCCAGTGTAAAATTATTTGTACTAACCTATAGAGCAAGGTCAACTCTAGTGTAAAATTATTTGTACAAGCTTATAGAGCGAGTTCAACTCTAGTGTAAAATTATTTGTACTCGATCATATAGCTAGTTCAACTCTAGTGTAAAATTATTTGAAGTAGCTTACAGAGCTAGTTCAACTCTAGTGTAAAATTATTTGTACTCGATTATATAGCTAGTTCAACGCTAGTGTAAAATTATTTGTACAAGCTTATAGAGCTAGTTCAACTCTAGTGTAAAATTATTTGTACAAGCTTATAGAGCTAGTTCAACTCTAGTGTAAAATTATTTGTACTAGGCTATAGAGCTAGTTCTACTCTAGTGTAAAATTATTTGAACTAGATTATAGAGCTAGTTCAACTCTAGTGTTAAATTATTTGAACTAGCTTATAGAGCTAGTTCAACTCTAGTGTAAAATTATTTGTACTAACCTATAGAGCAAGGTCAACTCTAGTGTAAAATTATTTGTACTAGATTATAGAGCTAGTTCAACTCTAGTGTAATATTATTTGTACTAGGCTATGGAGCTAGTTCTACTCTAGTGTAAAATTATTTGAAGTAGATTATAGAGCTAGTTCTACTCTAGTGTAAAATTATTTGTACTAGGCTATAGAGCTAGTTCAACGCTAGTGTAAAATTATTTGTACTAACCTATAGAGCAAGGTCAACTCTAGTGTAAAATTATTTGTACAAGCTTATAGAGCTAGTTCAACTCTATGGTAAAATTATTTAAACTAGCTTATAGAGCTAGTTCAACTCTAGTGTAAAATTATTTGTACTAGACTATAGACCTAGTTCAACTCTAGTGTAAAATTATTTGTACTAGACTATAGACCTAGTTCAACTCTAGTGTAAAATTATTTGTACAAACCTATAAAGCTAGTTCAACTCTAGTGTAAAATTATTTGAACTAGCTTATAGAGCTAGTTCAACTCTAGTGTAAAATTATTTGAAGTAGCTTATAGAGCTAGTTCATGTCTAGTGTAAAATTATTTGTACAAGATTATAGAGCTAGTTCAACTCTAGTGTAAAATTATTTGTACAATCTTATAGAGCTAGTTCAACTCTTGTGTAAAATTATTTGTACTAGGATATAGAGCTAGTTCAACTCTAGTGTAAAATTATTTGTACAAGTTTATAGAGCTAGTTCAACTCTAGTGTAAAATTATTTGTACAAACTTATAAAGCTAGTTCAACGCTAGTGTAAAATTATTTGTACTAACCTATAGAGCAAGGTCAACTCTAGTGTAAAATTATTTGTACAAGCTTATATAGCTAGTTCAACTCTATGGTAAAGTTATTTGAACTAGCTTATAGAGCTAGTTCAACTATAGTGTAAAATTATTTGTACTAGACTATAGAGCTAGTTCAACTCTAGTGTAAACTTATTTGTACAAACTTATAAAGCTAGTTCAACGCTAGTGTAAAATTATTTGAACTATCTTATAGAGCTAGTTCAACTCTAGTGTAAAATTATTTGAAGTAGCTTATAGAGCTAGTTCATGTCTAGTGTAAAATTATTTGTACAAGCTTATAGAGCTAGTTCAACTCTTGTGTAAAATTATTTGTACAAGCTTATAGAGCTAGTTCAACTCTTGTGTAAAATTATTTGTACTAGGCTATAGAGCTAGTTCAACTCTAGTGTAAAATTATTTGTACAAGTTTATAGAGCTAGTTCAACTCTAGTGTAAAATTATTTGTACTAGGCTATAGAGCTAGTTCAACTCTAGTGTAAAATTATTTGAACTAGATTATAGAGCTAGTTCAACTCTAGTGTTAAATTATTTGAACTAGCTTATAGAGCTAGTTCAACTCTAGTGTAAAATTATTTGTACTAACCTATAGAGCAAGGTCAACTCTAGTGTAAAATTATTTGTACTAACCTATAGAGCAAGGTCAACTCTAGTGTAAAATTATTTGTACAAGCTTATATACCTAGTTCAACTCTATGGTAAAATTATTTGAACTAGCTTATAGAGCTAGTTCAACTCTAATGTAAAATTATTTATACTAGACTATAGAGCTAGTTCAACTCTAGTGTAAACTTATTTGTACAAACTTATAAAGCTAGTTCAACGCTAGTGTAAAATTATTTGAACTATCTTATAGAGCTAGTTCAACTCTAGTGTAAAATTATTTGAAGTAGCTTATAGAGCTAGTTCATGTCTAGTGTAAAATTATTTGTACAAGCTTATAGAGCGAGTTCAACTCTAGTGTAAAATTATTTGTACTAGGCTATAGAGCTAGTTCTACTCTAGTGTAAAATTATTTGAACTAGATTATAGAGCTAGTTCAACTCTAGTGTTAAATTATTTGAACTAGCTTATAGAGCTAGTTCAACTCTAGTGTATAATTATTTGTACTAACCTATAGAGCAAGGTCAACTCTAGTGTAAAATTATTTGTACTAGATTATAGAGCTAGTTCAACTCTAGTGTAAAATTATTTGTACTAGGCTATAGAGCTAGTTCTACTCTAGTGTAAAATTATTTGAACTAGATTATAGAGCTAGTTCAACTCTAGTGTAAAATTATTTGTACAAACTTATAAAGCTAGTTCAACGCTAGTGTAAAATTATTTGTACTAACCTATAGAGCAAGGTCAACTCTAGTGTAAAATTATTTGTACAAGCTTATATAGCTAGTTCAACTCTATGGTAAAATTATTTGAACTAGCTTATAGAGCTAGTTCAACTCTAGTGTAAAATTATTTGTACTAGACTATAGAGCTAGTTCAACTCTAGTGTAAACTTATTTGTACAAACTTATAAAGCTAGTTCAACGCTAGTGTAAAATTATTTGAACTATCTTATAGAGCTAGTTCAACTCTAGTGTAAAATTATTTGAAGTAGCTTATAGAGCTAGTTCATGTCTAGTGTAAAATTATTTGTACAAGCTTATAGAGCTAGTTCAACTCTTGTGTAAAATTATTTGTACTAGGCTATAGAGCTAGTTCAACTCTAGTGTAAAATTATTTGTACAAGTTTATAGAGCTAGTTCAACTCTAGTGTAAAATTATTTGTACTAGGCTATAGAGCTAGTTCAACTCTAGTGTAAAATTATTTGAACTAGATTATAGAGCTAGTTCAACTCTAGTGTTAAATTATTTGAACTAGCTTATAGAGCTAGTTCAACTCTAGTGTAAAATTATTTGTACTAACCTATAGAGCAAGGTCAACTCTAGTGTAAAATTATTTGTACAAGCTTATAGAGCGAGTTCAACTCTAGTGTAAAATTATTTGTACTCGATCATATAGCTAGTTCAACGCTAGTGTAAAATTATTTGTACAAGCTTATAGAGCTAGTTCAACTCTAGTGTAAAATTATTTCTACTAGGCTATAGAGCTAGTTCAACTCTAGTGTAAAATTATTTGTACAAGCTTATAGAGCTAGTTCAACTCTAGTGTAAAATTATTTGTACTAGGCTATAGAGCTAGTTCTACTCTAGTGTAAAATTATTTGAACTAGATTATAGAGCTAGTTCAACTCTAGTGTTAAATTATTTGAACTAGCTTATAGAGCTAGTTCAACTCTAGTGTAAAATTATTTGTACTAACCTATAGAGCAAGTTCAACTCTAGTGTAAAATTATTTGTACTAGATTATAGAGCTAGTTCAACTCTAGTGTAATATTATTTGTACTAGGCTATAGAGCTAGTTCTACTCTAGTGTAAAATTATTTGAAGTAGATTATAGAGCTAGTTCTACTCTAGTGTAAAATTATTTGTACTAGGCTATAGAGCTAGTTCAACGCTAGTGTAAAATTATTTGTACTAACCTATAGAGCAAGGTCAACTCTAGTGTAAAATTATTTGTACAAGCTTATAGAGCTAGTTCAACTCTATGGTAAAATTATTTGAACTAGCTTATAGAGCTAGTTCAACTCTAGTGTAAAATTATTTGTACTAGACTATAGACCTAGTTCAACTCTAGTGTAAAATTATTTGTACTAGACTATAGACCTAGTTCAACTCTAGTGTATAATTATTTGTACAAACTTATAAAGCTAGTTCAACTCTAGTGTAAAATTATTTGAACTAGCTTATAGAGCTAGTTCAACTCTAGTGTAAAATTATTTGAAGTAGCTTATAGAGCTAGTTCATGTCTAGTGTAAAATTATTTGTACAAGATTATAGAGCTAGTTCAACTCTAGTGTAAAATTATTTGTACAAGCTTATAGAGCTAGTTCAACTCTTGTGTAAAATTATTTGTACTAGGATATAGAGCTAGTTCAACTCTAGTGTAAAATTATTTGTACAAGTTTATAGAGCTAGTTCAACTCTAGTGTAAAATTATTTGTACTAGGCTATAGAGCTAGTTCAACTCTAGTGTAAAATTATTTGAACTAGATTATAGAGCTAGTTCAACTCTAGTGTAAAATTATTTGAACTAGCTTATAGAGCTAGTTCAACTCTAGTGTAAAATTATTCGTACTAGCCTATAGAGCTAGTTCAACTCTAGTGTAAATTTTTTTGTACAAGCTTATAGAGCGAGTTCAACCCTAGTGTAAATTTTTTTGAACTAGCTTATAAAGCTAGTTCAACTCTAGTGTAAAATTATTTGAAGTAGCTTACAGAGCTAGTTCAATTGTAGTGTAAAATTATTTGTACTAGACTATAGAGCTAGTTCAACTCTAGTGTAAAATTATTTGTACAACCTTATGGAGCTAGTTCAACGCTAGTGTAAAATTATTTGAACTAGCTTATAGAGCTAGTTCAACTCTAGTGTAAAATTATTTGAAGTAGCTTATAGAGCTAGTTCATGTCTAGTGTAAAATTATTTGTACAAGATTATAGAGCTAGTTCAACTCTAGTGTAAAATTATTTGTACAAGCTTATAGAGCTAGTTCAACTCTTGTGTAAAATTATTTGTACTAGGCTATAGAGCTAGTTCAACTCTAGTGTAAAATTATTTGTACAAGCTTATAGAGCTATTTCAACTCTAGTGTAAAATTATTTGTACTAGCCTATAGAGCTAGTTCAACTCTACTGTAAAAAATTTTGTACAAGCTTATAGAGAGAGTTCAACACTAGTGTAAATTTTTTTGAACTAGCTTATAGAGCTAGTTCAACTCTAGTGTAAAATTATTTGACGTAGCTTATAGAGCTAGTTCAACTCTAGTGTAAAATTATTTGTACTAGACTATAGAGCTAGTTCAACTCTAGTGTAAAATAATTTGTACAAACTTATAAAGCTAGTTCAACGCTAGTGTAAAATTATTTGAACTAGCTTATAGAGCTATTTCAACTCTAGTGTAAAATTATTTGAAGTAGCTTATAGAGCAAGTTCATGTCTAGTGTAAAATTATTAGTACAAGCTTATAGAGCTAGTTCAACTCTTGTGTAAAATTATTTGTACTAGGCTATAGAGCTAGTTCAACTCTAGTGTAAAATTATTTGTACAAGTTTATAGAGCTAGTTCAACTCTAGTGTAAAATTATTTGTACTATGCTATAGAGCTAGTTCAACTCTAGTGTAAAATTATTTGAACTAGATTATAGAGCTAGTTCAACTCTAGTGTAAAATTATTTGAACTAGCTTATAGAGCTAGTTCAACTCTAGTGTAAAATTATTTGTACTAGCCTATAGAGCTAGTTCAACTCTAGTGTAAAATTTTTTGTAGAAGCTTATAGAGCGAGTTCAACTCTAGTGTAAATTTTTTTGAACTAGCTTATAGAGCTAGTTCCACTCTAGTGTAAAATTATTTGAAGTAGCTTACAGAGCTAGTTCAACTCTAGTGTAAAATTATTTGTACTAGACTATAGAGATAGTTCAACTCTAGTGTAAAATTATTTGTACAACCTTATGGAGCTAGTTCAACTCTAGTGTAAAATTATTTGTACAAGCTTATAGAGGTATTTCAACTCTGGTGTAAAATTATTTGTACTAGGCTATAGAGCTAGTTCTACTCTAGTGTAAAATTATTTGAACTAGATTATAGAGCTAGTTCAACTCTAGTGTTAAATTATTTGAACTAGCTTATAGAGCTAGTTCAACTCTAGTGTAAAATTATTTGTACTAACCTATAGAGCAAGGTCAACTCTAGTGTCAAATTATTTGTACTAGATTATAGAGCTAGTTCAACTCTAGTGTAAAATTATTTGTACTAGGCTATAGAGCTAGTTCTACTCTAGTGTAAAATTATTTGAACTAGATTATAGAGCTAGTTCAACTCTAGTGTAAAATTATTGGTACAAACTTATAAAGCTAGTTCAACACTAGTGTAAAATTATTTGTACTAACCTATAGAGCAAGGTCAACTCTAGTGTAAAATTATTTGTACAAGCTTATAGAGCTAGTTCAACTCTATGGTAAAATTATTTGAACTAGCTTATAGAGCTAGTTCAACTCTAGTGTAAAATTATTTGTACTAGACTATAGAGCTAGTTCAACTCTAGTGTAAAATTATTTGTACAAACTTATAAAGCTAGTTCAACGCTAGTGTAAAATTATTTGAACTAGCTTATAGAGCTAGTTCAACTCTAGTGTAAAATTATTTGAAGTAGCTTATAGAGCTACTTCATGTCTAGTGAAAAATTATTTGTACTAGATTATAGAGCTAGTTCAACTCTAGTGTAAAATTATTTGTACAAGCTTATAGAGCTAGTGCAACTCTAGTGTAAAATTATTTGTACTAACCTATAGAGCAAGGTCAACTCTAGTGTAAAATTATTTGTACAACCTTATGGAGCAAGTTCAACTCTAGTGTGAAATTATTTGTACAAGCTTATAGAGGTATTTCAACTCTGCTGTAAAATTATTTGTACTAGGCTATAGAGCTAGTTCTACTCTAGTGTAAAATTATTTGAACTAGATTATAGAGCTAGTTCAACTCTATTGTTAAATTATTTGAACTAGCTTATAGAGCTAGTTCAACTCTAGTGTAAAATTATTTGTACTAACCTATAGAGCAAGGTCAACTCTAGTGTCAAATTATTTGTACTAGATTATAGAGCTAGTTCAACTCTAGTGTAAAATTATTTGTACTAGGCTATAGAGCTAGTTCTACTCTAGTGTAAAATTATTTGAACTAGATTATAGAGCTAGTTCAACTCTAGTGTAAAATTATTTGTACAAACTTATAAAGCTAGTTCAACACTAGTGTAAAATTATTTGTACTAACCTATAGAGCAAGGTCAACTCTAGTGTAAAATTATTTGTACAAGCTTATAGAGCTAGTTCAACTCTATGGTAAAATTATTTGAACTAGCTTATAGAGCTAGTTCAACTCTAGTGTAAAATTATTTATACTAGACTATAGAGCTAGTCAACGCTAGTGTAAAATTATTTGAACTAGCTTATAGAGCTATTTCAACTCTAGTGTAAAATTATTTGAAGTAGCTTATAGAGCTAGTTCAACTCTAGTGTAAAATTATTTGTACTAGACTATAGAGCTAGTTCAACTCTAGTGTAAAATAATTTGTACAAACTTATAAAGCTAGTTCAACGCTAGTGTAAAATTATTTGAACTAGCTTATAGAGCTATTTCAACTCTAGTGTAAAATTATGTGAAGTAGCTTATAGAGCTAGTTCATGTCTAGTGTAAAATTATTAGTACAAGCTTACAGAGCTAGTTCAACTCTTGTGTAAAATTATTTGTACTAGGCTATAGAGCTAGTTCAACTCTAGTGTAAAATTATTTGTACAAGTTTATAGAGGTAGTTCAACTCTAGTGTAAAATTATTTGTACTATGCTATAGAGCTAGTTCAACTCTAGTGTAAAATTATTTGAACTAGATTATAGAGCTAGTTCAACTCTAGTGTAAAATTATTTGAACTAGCTTATAGATCTAGTTCAACTCTAGTGTAAAATTATTTGTACTAGCCTATAGAGCTAGTTCAACTCTAGTGTAAAAATTTTTGTACAAGCTTATAGAGCGAGTTCAACTCTAGTGTAAATTTTTTTGAACTAGCTTATAGAGCTAGTTCAACTCTAGTGTAAAATTATTTGAAGTAGCTTACAGAGCTAGTTCAACTCTAGTGTAAAATTATTTGTACTAGACTATAGAGATAGTTCAACTCTAGTGTAAAATTATTTGTACAACCTTATGGAGCTAGTTCAACTCTAGTGTAAAATTATTTGTACAAGCTTATAGAGGTATTTCAACTCTGGTGTAAAATTATTTGTACTAGGCTATAGAGCTAGTTCTACTCTAGTGTAAAATTATTTGAACTAGATTATAGAGCTAGTTCAGCTCTAGTGTTAAATTATTTGAACTAGCTTATAGAGCTAGTTCAACTCTAGTGTAAAATTATTTGTACTAACCTATAGAGCAAGGTCAACTCTAGTGTCAAATTATTTGTACTAGATTATAGAGCTAGTTCAACTCTAGTGTAAAATTATTTGTACTAGGCTATAGAGCTAGTTCTACTCTAGTGTAAAATTATTTGAACTAGATTATAGAGCTAGTTCAACTCTAGTGTAAAATTATTTGTACAAACTTATAAAGCTAGTTCAACACTAGTGTAAAATTATTTGTACTAACCTATAGAGCAAGGTCAACTCTAGTGTAAAATTATTTGTACAAGCTTATAGAGCTAGTTCAACTCTATGGTAAAATTATTTGAACTAGCTTATAGAGCTAGTTCAACTCTAGTGTAAAATTATTTGTACTAGACTATAGAGCTAGTTCAACTCTAGTGTAAAATTATTTGTACAAACTTATAAAGCTAGTTCAACGCTAGTGTAAAATTATTTGAACTAGCTTATAGAGCTAGTTCAACTCTAGTGTAAAATTATTTGAAGTAGCTTATAGAGCTAGTTCATGTCTAGTGTAAAATTATTTGTACTAGATTATAGAGCTAGTTCAACTCTAGTGTAAAATTATTTGTACAAGCTTATAGAGCTAGTTCAACTCTAGTGTAAAATTATTTGTACTAACCTATAGAGCAAGGTCAACTCTAGTGTAAAATTATTTGTACAACCTTATGGAGCTAGTTCAACTCTAGTGTAAAATTATTTGTACAAGCTTATAGAGGTATTTCAACTCTGGTGTAAAATTATTTGTACTAGGCTATAGAGCTAGTTCTACTCTAGTGTAAAATTATTTGAACTAGATTATAGAGCTAGTTCAACTCTAGTGTTAAATTATTTGAACTAGCTTATAGAGCTAGTTCAACTCTAGTGTAAAATTATTTGTACTAACCTATAGAGCAAGGTCAACTCTAGTGTAAAATTATTTGTACTAGATTATAGAGCTAGTTCAACTCTAGTGTAAAATTATTTGTACTAGGCTATAGAGCTAGTTCTACTCTAGTGTAAAATTATTTGAACTAGATTATAGAGCTAGTTCAACTCTAGTGTAAAATTATTTGTACAAACTTATAAAGCTAGTTCAACACTAGTGTAAAATTATTTGTACTAACCTATAGAGCAAGGACAACTCTAGTGTAAAATTATTTGTACAAGCTTATAGAGCTAGTTCAACTCTATGGTAAAATAATTTGAACTAGCTTATAGAGCTAGTTCAACTCTAGTGTAAAATTATTTGTACTAGACTATAGAGCTAGTCAATGCTAGTGTAAAATTATTTGAACTAGCTTATAGAGCTAGTTCAACTCTAGTGTAAAATTATTTGAAGTAGCTTATAGAGCTAGTTCATGTCTAGTGTAAAATTATTTGTACTAGATTATAGAGCTAGTTCAACTCTAGTGTAAAATTATTTGTACAAGCTTATAGAGCTAGATCAACTCTAGTGTAAAATTATTTGTACTAACCTATAGAGCAAGGTCAACTCTAGTGTAAACTTATTTGTACAACCTTATGGAGCTAGTTCAACTCTAGTGTAAAATTATTTGTACAAGCTTATAGAGGTATTTCAACTCTGGTGTAAAATTATTTGTACTAGGCTATAGAGCTAGTTCTACTCTAGTGTAAAATTATTTGAACTAGATTATAGAGCTAGTTCAACTCTAGTGTTAAATTATTTGAACTAGCTTATAGAGCTAGTTCAACTCTAGTGTAAAATTATTTGTACTAACCTATAGAGCAAGGTCAACTCTAGTGTAAAATTATTTGTACTAACCTATAGAGCAAGGTCAACTCTAGTGTAAAATTATTTGTACAAGCTTATATACCTAGTTCAACTCTATGGTAAAATTATTTGAACTAGCTTATAGAGCTAGTTCAACTCTAGTGTAAAATTATTTGTACTAGACTATAGAGCTAGTTCAACTCTAGTGTAAAATTATTTGTACAAACTTATAAAGCTAGTTCAACGCTAGTGTAAAATTATTTGAACTAGCTTATAGAGCTAGTTCAACTCTAGTGTAAAATAATTTGAAGTAGCTTATAGAGCTAGTTCATGTCTAGTGTAAAATTATTTGTACTAGATTATAGAGCTATTTCAACTCTAGTGTAAAATTATTTGTACAAGCTTATAGAGCTAGTTCAACTCTTGTGTAAAATTATTTGTACTGGGCTATAGAGCTAGTTCAACTCTAGTGTAAAATTATTTGTACAAGTTTATAGAGCTAGTTCAACTCTAGGGTAAAATTATTTGTACTAGGCTATAGAGCTAGTTCAACTCTAGTGTAAAATTATTTGAACTAGATTATAGAGCTAGTTCAACTCTAGTGTAAAATAATTTGAACTAGCCTATAGAGCTAGTTCAACTCTAGTGTAAAATTATTTCTACTAGGCTATAGAGCTAGTTCAAATCTAGTCTAAAATTATTTGTACTAGATTATAGAGCTAGTTCAACTCTAGTGTAAAATTATTTGAACTAGCTTATAGAGCTAGTTCAACTCTAGTGTAAAATTATTTGTACTAGACTATAGAGCAAGGTCAACTCTAGCGTAAACTTATTTGTACAACCTTATGGAGCTAGTTCAACTCTAGTGTAAAATTATTTGTACAAGCTTATAGAGGTATTTCAACTCTGGTGTAAAATTATTTGTACTAGGCTATAGAGCTAGTTCTACTCTAGTGTAAAATTATTTGAACTAGATTATAGAGCTAGTTCAACTCTAGTGTTAAATTATTTGAACTAGCTTATAGAGCTAGTTCAACTCTAGTGTAAAATTATTTGTACTAACCTATAGAGCAAGGTCAACTCTAGTGTCAAATTATTTGTACTAGATTATAGAGCTAGTTCAACTCTGGTGTAAAATTATTTGTACTAGGCTATAGAGCTAGTTCTACTCTAGTGTAAAATTATTTGAACTAGATTATAGAGCTAGTTCAACTCTAGTGTTAAATTATTTGAACTAGCTTATAGAGCTAGTTCAACTCTAGTGTAAAATTATTTGTACTAACCTATAGAGCAAGGTCAACTCTAGTGTCAAATTATTTGTACTAGATTATAGAGCTAGTTCAACTCTAGTGTAAAATTATTTGTACTAGGCTATAGAGCTAGTTCTACTCTAGTGTAAAATTATTTGAACTAGATTATAGAGCTAGTTCAACTCTAGTGTAAAATTATTTGTACAAACTTATAAAGCTAGTTCAACACTAGTGTAAAATTATTTGTACTAACCTATAGAGCAAGGTCAACTCTAGTGTAAAATTATTTGTACAAGCATATAGAGCTAGTTCAACTCTATGGTAAAATTATTTGAACTAGCTTATAGAGCTAGTTCAACTCTAGTGTAAAATTATTTGTACTAGACTATAGAGCTAGTCAACTCTAGTGTAAAATTATTTGAACTAGCTTATAGAGCTAGTTCAACTCTAGTGTAAAATTATTTGAACTAGCTTATAGAGTTAGTTCAACTCTAGTGTAAAATTATTTGTACTAACCTATAGAGCAAGGTCAACTCTAGTGTAAAATTATTTGTACTAACCTATAGAGCAAGGTCAACTCTAGTGTAAAATTATTTGTACAAGCTTATATACCTAGTTCAACTCTATGGTAAAATTATTTGAACTAGCTTATAGAGCTAGTTCAACTCTAGTGTAAAATTATTTGTACTAGACTATAGAGCTAGTTCAACTCTAGTGTAAAATTATTTGTACAAACTTATAAAGCTAGTTCAACGCTAGTGTAAAATTATTTGAACTAGCTTATAGAGCTAGTTCAACTCTAGTGTAAAATAATTTGAAGTAGCTTATAGAGCTAGTTCATGTCTAGTGTAAAATTATTTGTACTAGATTATAGAGCTAGTTCAACTCTAGTGTAAAATTATTTGTACAAGCTTATAGAGCTAGTTCAACTCTTGTGTAAAATTATTTGTACTGGGCTATAGAGCTAGTTCAACTCTAGTGTAAAATTATTTGTACAAGTTTATAGAGCTAGTTCAACTCTAGGGTAAAATTATTTGTACTAGGCTATAGAGCTAGTTCAACTCTAGTGTAAAATTATTTGAACTAGATTATAGAGCTAGTTCAACTCTAGTGTAAAATAATTTGAACTAGCCTATAGAGCTAGTTCAACTCTAGTGTAAAATTATTTCTACTAGGCTATAGAGCTAGTTCAAATCTAGTCTAAAATTATTTGTACTAGATTATAGAGCTAGTTCAACTCTAGTGTAAAATTATTTGAACTAGCTTATAGAGCTAGTTCAACTCTAGTGTAAAATTATTTGTACTAGACTATAGAGCTAGTCAACTCTAGTGTAAAATTATTTGAACTAGCTTATAGAGCTAGTTCAACTCTAGTGTAAAATTATTTGAACTAGCTTATAGAGTTAGTTCAACTCTAGTGTAAAATTATTTGTACTAACCTATAGAGCAAGGTCAACTCTAGTGTAAAATTATTTGTACTAACCTATAGAGCAAGGTCAACTCTAGTGTAAAATTATTTGTACAAGCTTATATACCTAGTTCAACTCTATGGTAAAATTATTTGAACTAGCTTATAGAGCTAGTTCAACTCTAGTGTAAAATTATTTGTACTAGACTATAGAGCTAGTTCAACTCTAGTGTAAAATTATTTGTACAAACTTATAAAGCTAGTTCAACGCTAGTGTAAAATTATTTGAACTAGCTTATAGAGCTAGTTCAACTCTAGTGTAAAATTATTTGAAGTAGCTTATAGAGCTAGTTCATGTCTAGTGTAAAATTATTTGTACTAGATTATAGAGCTAGTTCAACTCTAGTGTAAAATTATTTGTACAAGCTTATAGAGCTAGTTCAACTCTTGTGTAAAATTATTTGTACTGGGCTATAGAGCTAGTTCAACTCTAGTGTAAAATTATTTGTACAAGTTTATAGAGCTAGTTCAACTCTAGTGTAAAATTATTTGTACTAGGCTATAGAGCTAGTTCAACTCTAGTGTAAAATTATTTGAACTAGATTATAGAGCTAGTTCAACTCTAGTGTAAAATTATTTGAACTAGCCTATAGAGCTAGTTCAACTCTAGTGTAAATTATTTCTACTAGGCTATAGAGCTAGTTCAAATCTAGTCTAAAATTATTTGTACAAGCTTATAGAGCTAGTTCAACTCTAGTGTAAAATTATTTGTACTAGCCTATAGAGCTAGTTCAACTCTAGTGTAAAAAATTTTGTACAAGCTTATAGAGCGAGTTCAACACTAGTGTAAATTTTTTTGAACTAGCTTATAGAGCTAGTTCAACTCTAGTGTAAAATTATTTGAGGTAGCTTACAGAGCTAGTTCAACTCTAGTGTAAAATTATTTGTACTAGACTATAGAGCTAGTTCAACTCTAGTGTAAAATTATTTGTACAACCTTATGGAGGTAGTTCAACTCTAGTGTAAAATTATTTGAAGTAGCTTATAGAGCTAGTTCATGTCTAGTGTAAAATTATTTGTACTAGATTATAGAGCTAGTTCAACTCTAGTGTAAAATTATTTGTACAAGCTTATAGAGCTAGTTCAACTCTAGTGTAAAATTATTTGTACTAACCTATAGAGCAAGGTCAACTCTCGTGTAAAATTATTTGTACTGGGCTATAGAGCTAGTTCAACTCTAGTGTAAAATTATTTGTACAAGTTTATAGAGCTAGTTCAACTCTAGTGTAAAATTATTTGTCCTAGGCTATTGAGCTAGTTCAACTCTAGTGTAAAATTATTTGAACTAGATTATAGAGCTAGTTCAACTCTAGTGTAAAATTATTTGAACTAGCTTATAGAGCTAGTTCAACTCTAGTGTAAAATTATTTGTACTAGGCTATAGAGCTAGTTCAAATCTGTGTAAAATTATTTGTACAAGCTTATAGAGCTAGTTCAACTCTAGTGTAAAATTATTTGTACTAGGCTATAGAGCTAGTTCTACTCTAGTGTAAAATTATTTGAACTAGATTATAGAGCTAGTTCAACTCTAGTGTTAAATTATTTGAACTAGCTTATAGAGCTAGTTCAACTCTAGTGTAAAATTATTTGTACTAACCTATAGAGCAAGGTCAACTCTAGTGTAAAATTATTTGTACTAGATTATAGAGCTAGTTAAACTCTAGTGTAAAATTATTTGTACTAGGCTATAGAGCTAGTTCAACTCTAGTGTAAAATTATTTGAAGTAGATTATAGAGCTAGTTCAACTCTAGTGTAAAATTATTTGTACAAGCTTATATAGCTAGTTCAACTCTATGGTAAAATTATTTGAACTAGCTTATAGAGCTAGTTCAACTCTAGTGTAAAATTATTTGTACTAGACTATAGAGCTAGTTCAACTCTAGTGTAAACTTATTTGTACAAACTTATAAAGCTAGTTCAACGCTAGTGTAAAATTATTTGAACTATCTTATAGAGCTAGTTCAACTCTAGTGTAAAATTATTTGAAGTAGCTTATAGAGCTAGTTCATGTCTAGTGTAAAATTGTTTGTACAAGCTTATAGAGCTAGTTCAACTCTTGTGTAAAATTATTTGTACAAGCTTATAGAGCTAGTTCAACTCTTGTGTAAAATTATTTCTACTAGGCTATAGAGCTAGTTCAACTCTAGTGTAAAATTATTTGTACAAGTTTATAGAGCTAGTTCAACTCTAGTGTAAAATTATTTGTACAAACTTATAAAGCTAGTTCAACGCTAGTGTAAAATTATTTGAACTAGCTTATAGAGCTAGTTCAACTCTAGTGTAAAATAATTTGAAGTAGCTTATAGAGCTAGTTCATGTCTAGTGTAAAATTATTTGTACTAGATTATAGAGCTAGTTCAACTCTAGTGTAAAATTATTTGTACAAGCTTATAGAGCTAGTTCAACTCTTGTGTAAAATTATTTGTACTGGGCTATAGAGCTAGTTCAACTCTAGTGTAAAATTATTTGTACAAGTTTATAGAGCTAGTTCAACTCTAGGGTAAAATTATTTGTACTAGGCTATAGAGCTAGTTCAACTCTAGTGTAAAATTATTTGAACTAGATTATAGAGCTAGTTCAACTCTAGTGTAAAATAATTTGAACTAGCCTATAGAGCTAGTTCAACTCTAGTGTAAAATTATTTCTACTAGGCTATAGAGCTAGTTCAAATCTAGTCTAAAATTATTTGTACTAGATTATAGAGCTAGTTCAACTCTAGTGTAAAATTATTTGAACTAGCTTATAGAGCTAGTTCAACTCTAGTGTAAAATTATTTGTACTAGACTATAGAGCTAGTCAACTCTAGTGTAAAATTATTTGAACTAGCTTATAGAGCTAGTTCAACTCTAGTGTAAAATTATTTGAACTAGCTTATAGAGTTAGTTCAACTCTAGTGTAAAATTATTTGTACTAACCTATAGAGCAAGGTCAACTCTAGTGTAAAATTATTTGTACTAACCTATAGAGCAAGGTCAACTCTAGTGTAAAATTATTTGTACAAGCTTATATACCTAGTTCAACTCTATGGTAAAATTATTTGAACTAGCTTATAGAGCTAGTTCAACTCTAGTGTAAAATTATTTGTACTAGACTATAGAGCTAGTTCAACTCTAGTGTAAAATTATTTGTACAAACTTATAAAGCTAGTTCAACGCTAGTGTAAAATTATTTGAACTAGCTTATAGAGCTAGTTCAACTCTAGTGTAAAATAATTTGAAGTAGCTTATAGAGCTAGTTCATGTCTAGTGTAAAATTATTTGTACTAGATTATAGAGCTAGTTCAACTCTAGTGTAAAATTATTTGTACAAGCTTATAGAGCTAGTTCAACTCTTGTGTAAAATTATTTGTACTGGGCTATAGAGCTAGTTCAACTCTAGTGTAAAATTATTTGTACAAGTTTATAGAGCTAGTTCAACTCTAGTGTAAAATTATTTGTACTAGGCTATAGAGCTAGTTCAACTCTAGTGTAAAATTATTTGAACTAGATTATAGAGCTAGTTCAACTCTAGTGTAAAATTATTTGAACTAGCCTATAGAGCTAGTTCAACTCTAGTGTAAATTATTTCTACTAGGCTATAGAGCTAGTTCAAATCTAGTCTAAAATTATTTGTACAAGCTTATAGAGCTAGTTCAACTCTAGTGTAAAATTATTTGTACTAGCCTATAGAGCTAGTTCAACTCTAGTGTAAAAAATTTTGTACAAGCTTATAGAGCGAGTTCAACACTAGTGTAAATTTTTTTGAACTAGCTTATAGAGCTAGTTCAACTCTAGTGTAAAATTATTTGAGGTAGCTTACAGAGCTAGTTCAACTCTAGTGTAAAATTATTTGTACTAGACTATAGAGCTAGTTCAACTCTAGTGTAAAATTATTTGTACAACCTTATGGAGGTAGTTCAACTCTAGTGTAAAATTATTTGAAGTAGCTTATAGAGCTAGTTCATGTCTAGTGTAAAATTATTTGTACTAGATTATAGAGCTAGTTCAACTCTAGTGTAAAATTATTTGTACAAGCTTATAGAGCTAGTTCAACTCTAGTGTAAAATTATTTGTACTAACCTATAGAGCAAGGTCAACTCTCGTGTAAAATTATTTGTACTGGGCTATAGAGCTAGTTCAACTCTAGTGTAAAATTATTTGTACAAGTTTATAGAGCTAGTTCAACTCTAGTGTAAAATTATTTGTCCTAGGCTATTGAGCTAGTTCAACTCTAGTGTAAAATTATTTGAACTAGATTATAGAGCTAGTTCAACTCTAGTGTAAAATTATTTGAACTAGCTTATAGAGCTAGTTCAACTCTAGTGTAAAATTATTTGTACTAGGCTATAGAGCTAGTTCAAATCTGTGTAAAATTATTTGTACAAGCTTATAGAGCTAGTTCAACTCTAGTGTAAAATTATTTGTACTAGGCTATAGAGCTAGTTCTACTCTAGTGTAAAATTATTTGAACTCGATTATAGAGCTAGTTCAACTCTAGTGTTAAATTATTTGAACTAGCTTATAGAGCTAGTTCAACTCTAGTGTAAAATTATTTGTACTAACCTATAGAGCAAGGTCAACTCTAGTGTAAAATTATTTGTACTAGATTATAGAGCTAGTTAAACTCTAGTGTAAAATTATTTGTACTAGGCTATAGAGCTAGTTCAACTCTAGTGTAAAATTATTTGAAGTAGATTATAGAGCTAGTTCAACTCTAGTGTAAAATTATTTGTACAAGCTTATATAGCTAGTTCAACTCTATGGTAAAATTATTTGAACTAGCTTATAGAGCTAGTTCAACTCTAGTGTAAAATTATTTGTACTAGACTATAGAGCTAGTTCAACTCTAGTGTAAACTTATTTGTACAAACTTATAAAGCTAGTTCAACGCTAGTGTAAAATTATTTGAACTATCTTATAGAGCTAGTTCAACTCTAGTGTAAAATTATTTGATGTAGCTTATAGAGCTAGTTCATGTCTAGTGTAAAATTGTTTGTACAAGCTTATAGAGCTAGTTCAACTCTTGTGTAAAATTATTTGTACAAGCTTATAGAGCTAGTTCAACTCTTGTGTAAAATTATTTCTACTAGGCTATAGAGCTAGTTCAACTCTAGTGTAAAATTATTTGTACAAGTTTATAGAGCTAGTTCAACTCTAGTGTAAAATTATTTGTACTAGGCTATAGAGCTAGTTCAACTCTAGTGTAAAATTATTTGAACTAGATTATAGAGCTAGTTCAACTCTAGTGTTAAATTATTTGAACTAGCTTATAGAGCTAGTTCAACTCTAGTGTAAAATTATTTGTACTAACCTATAGAGCAAGGTCAACTCTAGTGTAAAATTATTTGTACTAACCTATAGAGCAAGGTCAACTCTAGTGTAAAATTATTTGTACAAGCTTATATACCTAGTTCAACTCTATGGTAAAATTATTTGAACTAGCTTATAGAGCTAGTTCAACTCTAGTGTAAATTTATTTGTACTAGACTATAGAGCTAGTTCAACGCTAGTGTAAAATTATTTGAACTATCTTATAGAGCTAGTTCAACTCTAGTGTAAAATTATTTGAAGTAGCTTATAGAGCTAGTTCATGTCTAGTGTAAAATTATTTGTACAAGCTTATAGAGCGAGTTCAACTCTAGTGTAAAATTATTTGAACTAGATTATAGAGCTAGTTCAACTCTAGTGTTAAATTATTTGAACTAGCTTATAGAGCTAGTTCAACTCTAGTGTATAATTATTTGTACTAACCTATAGAGCAAGGTCAACTCTAGTGTAAAATTATTTGTACTAGATTATAGAGCTAGTTCAACTCTAGTGTAAAATTATTTGTACTAGGCTATAGAGCTAGTTCTACTCTAGTGTAAAATTATTTGAACTAGATTATAGAGCTAGTTCAACTCTAGTGTAAAATTATTTGTACAAACTTATAAAGCTAGTTCAACGCTAGTGTAAAATTATTTGTACTAACCTATAGAGCAAGGTCAACTCTAGTGTAAAATTATTTGTACAAGCTTATATAGCTAGTTCAACTCTATGGTAAAATTATTTGAACTAGCTTATAGAGCTAGTTGAACTCTAGTGTAAAATTATTTGTACTAGACTATAGAGCTAGTTCAACTCTAGTGTAAACTTATTTGTACAAACTTATAAAGCTAGTTCAACGCTAGTGTAAAATTATTTGAACTATCTTATAGAGCTAGTTCAACTCTAGTGTAAAATTATTTGAAGTAGCTTATAGAGCTAGTTCATGTCTAGTGTAAAATTATTTGTACAAGCTTATAGAGCTAGTTCAACTCTTGTGTAAAATTATTTGTACAAGCTTATAGAGCTAGTTCAACTCTTGTGTAAAATTATTTGTACTAGGCTATAGAGCTAGTTCAACTCTAGTGTAAAATTATTTGTACAAGTTTATAGAGCTAGTTCAACTCTAGTGTAAAATTATTTGTACTAGGCTATAGAGCTAGTTCAACTATAGTGTAAAATTATTTGAACTAGATTATAGAGCTAGTTCAACTCTAGTGTTAAATTATTTGAACTAGCTTATAGAGCTAGTTCAACTCCAGTGTAAAATTATTTGTACTAACCTATAGAGCAAGGTCAACTCTAGTGTAAAATTATTTGTACAAGCTTATAGAGCTAGTTCAACTCTAGTGTAAAATTATTTGTACTCGATCATATAGCTAGTTCAACTCTAGTGTAAAATTATTTGAAGTAGCTTACAGAGCTAGTTCAACTCTAGTGTAAAATTATTTGTACTCGATTATATAGCTAGTTCAACGCTAGTGTAAAATTATTTGTACAAGCTTATAGAGCTAGTTCAACTCTAGTGTAAAATTATTTCTACTAGGCTATAGAGCTAGTTCAACTCTAGTGTAAAATTATTTGTACAAGCTTATAGAGCTAGTTCAACTCTAGTGTAAAATTATTTGTACTAGGCTATAGAGCTAGTTCTACTCTAGTGTAAAATTATTTGAACTAGATTATAGAGCTAGTTCAACTCTAGTGTTAAATTATTTGAACTAGCTTATAGAGCTAGTTCAACTCTAGTGTAAAATTATTTGTACTAACCTATAGAGCAAGGTCAACTCTAGTGTAAAATTATTTGTACTAGATTATAGAGCTAGTTCAACTCTAGTGTAATATTATTTGTACTAGGCTATGGAGCTAGTTCTACTCTAGTGTAAAATTATTTGAAGTAGATTATAGAGCTAGTTCTACTCTAGTGTAAAATTATTTGTACTAGGCTATAGAGCTAGTTCAACGCTAGTGTAAAATTATTTGTACTAACCTATAGAGCAAGGTCAACTCTAGTGTAAAATTATTTGTACAAGCTTATAGAGCTAGTTCAACTCTATGGTAAAATTATTTGAACTAGCTTATAGAGCTAGTTCAACTCTAGTGTAAAATTATTTGTACTAGACTATAGACCTAGTTCAACTCTAGTGTAAAATTATTTGTACTAGACTATAGACCTAGTTCAACTCTAGTGTAAAATTATTTGTACAAACCTATAAAGCTAGTTCAACTCTAGTGTAAAATTATTTGAACTAGCTTATAGAGCTAGTTCAACTCTAGTGTAAAATTATTTGAAGTAGCTTATAGAGCTAGTTCATGTCTAGTGTAAAATTATTTGTACAAGATTATAGAGCTAGTTCAACTCTAGTGTAAAATTATTTGTACAATCTTATAGAGCTAGTTCAACTCTTGTGTAAAATTATTTGTACTAGGATATAGAGCTAGTTCAACTCTAGTGTAAAATTATTTGTACTAGCCTATAGAGCTAGTTCAACTCTAGTGTAAAAAAATTTGTACAAGCTTATAGAGCGAGTTCAACACTAGTGTAAATTTTTTTGAACTAGCTTATAGAGCTAGTTCAACTCTAGTGTAAAATTATTTGAGGTAGCTTACAGAGCTAGTTCAACTCTAGTGTAAAATTATTTGTACTAGACTATAGAGCTAGTTCAACTCTAGTGTAAAATTATTTGTACAACCTTATGGAGGTAGTTCAACTCTAGTGTAAAATTATTTGAAGTAGCTTATAGAGCTAGTTCATGTCTAGTGTAAAATTATTTGTACTAGATTATAGAGCTAGTTCAACTCTAGTGTAAAATTATTTGTACAAGCTTATAGAGCTAGTTCAACTCTAGTGTAAAATTATTTGTACTAACCTATAGAGCAAGGTCAACTCTCGTGTAAAATTATTTGTACTGGCTATAGAGCTAGTTCAACTCTAGTGTAAAATTATTTGTACAAGTTTATAGAGCTAGTTCAACTCTAGTGTAAAATTATTTGTCCTAGGCTATTGAGCTAGTTCAACTCTAGTGTAAAATTATTTGAACTAGATTATAGAGCTAGTTCAACTCTAGTGTAAAATTATTTGAACTAGCTTATAGAGCTAGTTCAACTCTAGTGTAAAATTATTTGTACTAGGCTATAGAGCTAGTTCAAATCTGTGTAAAATTATTTGTACAAGCTTATAGAGCTAGTTCAACTCTAGTGTAAAATTATTTGTACTAGGCTATAGAGCTAGTTCAACTCTAGTGTAAAATTATTTGAAGTAGCTTACAGAGCTAGTTCAACTCTAGTGTAAAATTATTTGTACTAGACTATAGAGATAGTTCAACTCTAGTGTAAAATTATTTGTACAACCTTATGGAGCTAGTTCAACTCTAGTGTAAAATTATTTGTACAAGCTTATAGAGGTATTTCAACTCTGGTGTAAAATTATTTGTACTAGGCTATAGAGCTAGTTCTACTCTAGTGTAAAATTATTTGAACTAGATTATAGAGCTAGTTCAACTCTAGTGTTAAATTATTTGAACTAGCTTATAGAGCTAGTTCAACTCTAGTGTAAAATTATTTGTACTAACCTATAGAGCAAGGTCAACTCTAGTGTCAAATTATTTGTACTAGATTATAGAGCTAGTTCAACTCTAGTGTAAAATTATTTGTACTAGGCTATAGAGCTAGTTCTACTCTAGTGTAAAATTATTTGAACTAGATTATAGAGCTAGTTCAACTCTAGTGTAAAATTATTGGTACAAACTTATAAAGCTAGTTCAACACTAGTGTAAAATTATTTGTACTAACCTATAGAGCAAGGTCAACTCTAGTGTAAAATTATTTGTACAAGCTTATAGAGCAAGTTCAACTCTATGGTAAAATTATTTGAACTAGCTTATAGAGCTAGTTCAACTCTAGTGTAAAATTATTTGTACTAGACTATAGAGCTAGTTCAACTCTAGTGTAAAATTATTTGTACAAACTTATAAAGCTAGTTCAACGCTAGTGTAAAATTATTTGAACTAGCTTATAGAGCTAGTTCAACTCTAGTGTAAAATTATTTGAAGTAGCTTATAGAGCTACTTCATGTCTAGTGTAAAATTATTTGTACTAGATTATAGAGCTAGTTCAACTCTAGTGTAAAATTATTTGTACAAGCTTATAGAGCTAGTGCAACTCTAGTGTAAAATTATTTGTACTAACCTATAGAGCAAGGTCAACTCTAGTGTAAAATTATTTGTACAACCTTATGGAGCAAGTTCAACTCTAGTGTGAAATTATTTGTACAAGCTTATAGAGGTATTTCAACTCTGGTGTAAAATTATTTGTACTAGGCTATAGAGCTAGTTCTACTCTAGTGTAAAATTATTTGAACTAGATTATAGAGCTAGTTCAACTCTATTGTTAAATTATTTGAACTAGCTTATAGAGCTAGTTCAACTCTAGTGTAAAATTATTTGTACTAACCTATAGAGCAAGGACAACTCTAGTGTCAAATTATTTGTACTAGATTATAGAGCTAGTTCAACTCTAGTGTAAAATTATTTGTACTAGGCTATAGAGCTAGTTCTACTCTAGTGTAAAATTATTTGAACTAGATTATAGAGCTAGTTCAACTCTAGTGTAAAATTATTGGTACAAACTTATAAAGCTAGTTCAAAACTAGTGTAAAATTATTTGTACTAACCTATAGAGCAAGGTCAACTCTAGTGTAAAATTATTTGTACAAGCTTATAGAGCAAGTTCAACTCTATGGTAAAATTATTTGAACTAGCTTATAGAGCTAGTTCAACTCTAGTGTAAAATTATTTGTACTAGACTATAGAGCTAGTTCAACTCTAGTGTAAAATTATTTGTACAAACTTATAAAGCTAGTTCAACGCTAGTGTAAAATTATTTGAACTAGCTTATAGAGCTAGTTCAACTCTAGTGTAAAATTATTTGAAGTAGCTTATAGAGCTACTTCATGTCTAGTGTAAAATTATTTGTACTAGATTATAGAGCTAGTTCAACTCTAGTGTAAAATTATTTGTACAAGCTTATAGAGCTAGTGCAACTCTAGTGTAAAATTATTTGTACTAACCTATAGAGCAAGGTCAACTCTAGTGTAAAATTATTTGTACAACCTTATGGAGCAAGTTCAACTCTAGTGTGAAATTATTTGTACAAGCTTATAGAGGTATTTCAACTCTGGTGTAAAATTATTTGTACTAGGCTATAGAGCTAGTTCTACTCTAGTGTAAAATTATTTGAACTAGATTATAGAGCTAGTTCCACTCTATTGTTAAATTATTTGAACTAGCTTATAGAGCTAGTTCAACTCTAGTGTAAAATTATTTGTACTAACCTATAGAGCAAGGTCAACTCTAGTGTCAAATTATTTGTACTAGATTATAGAGCTAGTTCAACTCTAGTGTAAAATTATTTGTACTAGGCTATAGAGCTAGTTCTACTCTAGTGTAAAATTATTTGAACTAGATTATAGAGCTAGTTCAACTCTAGTGTAAAATTATTTGTACAAACTTATAAAGCTAGTTCAACACTAGTGTAAAATTATTTGTACTAACCTATAGAGCAAGGTCAACTCTAGTGTAAAATTATTTGTACAAGCTTATAGAGCTAGTTCAACTCTATGGTAAAATTATTTGAACTAGCTTATAGAGCTAGTTCAACTCTAGTGTAAAATTATTTGTACTAGACTATAGAGCTAGTCAACGCTAGTGTAAAATTATTTGAACTAGATTATAGAGCTACTTCATGTCTAGTGTAAAATTATTTGTACTAGATTATAGAGCTAGTTCAACTCTAGTGTAAAATTATTTGTACTAGGCTATAGAGCTAGTTCTACTCTATTGTAAAATTATTTGAACTAGATTATAGAGCTAGTTCAACTCTAGTGTAAAATTATTTGTACAAACTTATAAAGCTAGTTCAACACTAGTGTAAAATTATTTGTACTAACCTATAGAGCAAGGTCAACTCTAGTGTAAAATTATTTGTACAAGCTTATAGAGCTAGTTCAACTCTATGGTAAAATTATTTGAACTAGCTTATAGAGCTAGTTCAACTCTAGTGTAAAATTATTTGTACTAGACTATAGAGCTAGTTCAACTCTAGTGTAAAATTATTTGTACAAACTTATAAAGCTAGTTCAACGCTAGTGTAAAATTATTTGAACTACCTTATAGAGCTAGTTCAACTCTAGTGTAAAATTATTTGAAGTAGCTTATAGAGCTAGTTCATGTCTAGTGTAAAATTATTTGTACTAGATTATAGAGCTAGTTCAACTCTAGTGTAAAATTATTTGTACAAGCTTATAGAGCTAGTTCAACTCTAGTGTAAAATTATTTGTACTAACCTATAGAGCAAGGTCAACTCTAGTGTAAAATTATTTGTACAACCTTATGGAGCTAGTTCAACTCTAGTGTAAAATTATTTGTACAAGCTTATAGAGGTATTTCAACTCTGGTGTAAAATTATTTGTACTAGGCTATAGAGCTAGTTCTACTCTAGTGTAAAATTATTTGAACTAGATTATAGAGCTAGTTCAACTCTAGTGTTAAATTATTTGAACTAGCTTATAGAGCTAGTTCAACTCTAGTGTAAAATTATTTGTACTAACCTATAGAGCAAGGTCAACTCTAGTGTCAAATTATTTGTACTAGATTATAGAGCTAGTTCAACTCTAGTGTAAAATTATTTGTACTAGGCTATAGAGCTAGTTCTACTCTAGTGTAAAATTATTTGAACTAGATTATAGAGCTAGTTCAACTCTAGTGTAAAATTATTTGTACAAACTTATAAAGCTAGTTCAACACTAGTGTAAAATTATTTGTACTAACCTATAGAGCAAGGACAACTCAAGTGTAAAATTATTTGTACAAGCTTATAGAGCTAGTTCAACTCTATGGTAAAATTATTTGAACTAGCTTATAGAGCTAGTTCAACTCTAGTGTAAAATTATTTGTACTAGACTATAGAGCTAGTCAATGCTAGTGTAAAATTATTTGAACTAGCTTATAGAGCTAGTTCAACTCTAGTGTAAAATTATTTGAAGTAGCTTATAGAGCTAGTTCATGTCTAGTGTAAAATTATTTGTACTAGATTATAGAGCTAGTTCAACTCTAGTGTAAAATTATTTGTACAAGCTTATAGAGCTAGATCAACTCTAGTGTAAAATTATTTGTACTAACCTATAGAGCAAGGTCAACTCTAGTGTAAACTTATTTGTACAACCTTATGGAGCTAGTTCAACTCTAGTGTAAAATTATTTGTACAAGCTTATAGAGGTATTTCAACTCTGGTGTAAAATTATTTGTACTAGGCTATAGAGCTAGTTCTACTCTAGTGTAAAATTATTTGAACTAGATTATAGAGCTAGTTCAACTCTAGTGTTAAATTATTTGAACTAGCTTATAGAGCTAGTTCAACTCTAGTGTAAAATTATTTGTACTAACCTATAGAGCAAGGTCAACTCTAGTGTCAAATTATTTGTACTAGATTATAGAGCTAGTTCAACTCTAGTGTAAAATTATTTGTACTAGGCTATAGAGCTAGTTCTACTCTAGTGTAAAATTATTTGAACTAGATTATAGAGCTAGTTCAACTCTAGTGTAAAATTATTTGTACAAACTTATAAAGCTAGTTCAACACTAGTGTAAAATTATTTGTACTAACCTATAGAGCAAGGTCAACTCTAGTGTAAAATTATTTGTACTAGATTATAGAGCTAGTTCAACTCTAGTGTAAAATTATTTGTACTAGGCTATAGAGCTAGTTCTACTCTAGTGTAAAATTATTTGAACTAGATTATAGAGCTAGTTCAACTCTAGTGTAAAATTATTTGTACAAACTTATAAAGCTAGTTCAACACTAGTGTAAAATTATTTGTACTAACCTATAGAGCAAGGACAACTCTAGTGTAAAATTATTTGTACAAGCTTATAGAGCTAGTTCAACTCTATGGTAAAATTATTTGAACTAGCTTATAGAGCTAGTTCAACTCTAGTGTAAAATTATTTGTACTAGACTATAGAGCTAGTCAATGCTAGTGTAAAATTATTTGAACTAGCTTATAGAGCTAGTTCAACTCTAGTGTAAAATTATTTGAAGTAGCTTATAGAGCTAGTTCATGTCTAGTGTAAAATTATTTGTACTAGATTATAGAGCTAGTTCAACTCTAGTGTAAAATTATTTGTACAAGCTTATAGAGCTAGATCAACTCTAGTGTAAAATTATTTGTACTAACCTATAGAGCAAGGTCAACTCTAGTGTAAACTTATTTGTACAACCTTATGGAGCTAGTTCAACTCTAGTGTAAAATTATTTGTACAACCTTATGGAGCTAGTTCAACTCTAGTGTAAAATTATTTGTACAAGCTTATAGAGCTAGTTCAACTCTAGTGTAAAATTATTTGTACTAGGCTATAGAGCTAGTTCTACTCTAGTGTAAAATTATTTGAACTAGATTATAGAGCTAGTTCAACTCTAGTGTAAAATTATTTGTACAAACTTATAAAGCTAGTTCAACACTAGTGTAAAATTATTTGTACTAACCTATAGAGCAAGGACAACTCTAGTGTAAAATTATTTGTACAAGCTTATAGAGCTAGTTCAACTCTATGGTAAAATTATTTGAACTAGCTTATAGAGCTAGTTCAACTCTAGTGTAAAATTATTTGTACTAGACTATAGAGCTAGTCAATGCTAGTGTAAAATTATTTGAACTAGCTTATAGAGCTAGTTCAACTCTAGTGTAAAATTATTTGAAGTAGCTTATAGAGCTAGTTCATGTCTAGTGTAAAATTATTTGTACTAGATTATAGAGCTAGTTCAACTCTAGTGTAAAATTATTTGTACAAGCTTATAGAGCTAGATCAACTCTAGTGTAAAATTATTTGTACTAACCTATAGAGCAAGGTCAACTCTAGTGTAAACTTATTTGTACAACCTTATGGAGCTAGTTCAACTCTAGTGTAAAATTATTTGTACAAGCTTATAGAGGTATTTCAACTCTGGTGTAAAATTATTTGTACTAGCTATAGAGCTAGTTCTACTCTAGTGTAAAATTATTTGAACTAGATTATAGAGCTAGTTCAACTCTAGTGTTAAATTATTTGAACTAGCTTATAGAGCTAGTTCAACTCTAGTGTAAAATTATTTGTACTAACCTATAGAGCAAGGTCAACTCTAGTGTCAAATTATTTGTACTAGATTATAGAGCTAGTTCAACTCTAGTGTAAAATTATTTGTACTAGGCTATAGAGCTAGTTCTACTCTAGTGTAAAATTATTTGAACTAGATTATAGAGCTAGTTCAACTCTAGTGTAAAATTATTTGTACAAACTTATAAAGCTAGTTCAACACTAGTGTAAAATTATTTGTACTAACCTATAGAGCAAGGTCAACTCTAGTGTAAAATTATTTGTACAAGCATATAGAGCTAGTTCAACTCTATGGTAAAATTATTTGAACTAGCTTATAGAGCTAGTTCAACTCTAGTGTAAAATTATTTGTACTAGACTATAGAGCTAGTCAACTCTAGTGTAAAATTATTTGAACTAGCTTATAGAGCTAGTTCAACTCTAGTGTAAAATTATTTGAACTAGCTTATAGAGTTAGTTCAACTCTAGTGTAAAATTATTTGTACTAACCTATAGAGCAAGGTCAACTCTAGTGTAAAATTATTTGTACTAACCTATAGAGCAAGGTCAACTCTAGTGTAAAATTATTTGTACAAGCTTATATACCTAGTTCAACTCTATGGTAAAATTATTTGAACTAGCTTATAGAGCTAGTTCAACTCTAGTGTAAAATTATTTGTACTAGACTATAGAGCTAGTTCAACTCTAGTGTAAAATTATTTGTACAAACTTATAAAGCTAGTTCAACGCTAGTGTAAAATTATTTGAACTAGCTTATAGAGCTAGTTCAACTCTAGTGTAAAATAATTTGAAGTAGCTTATAGAGCTAGTTCATGTCTAGTGTAAAATTATTTGTACTAGATTATAGAGCTATTTCAACTCTAGTGTAAAATTATTTGTACAAGCTTATAGAGCTAGTTCAACTCTTGTGTAAAATTATTTGTACTGGGCTATAGAGCTAGTTCAACTCTAGTGTAAAATTATTTGTACAAGTTTATAGAGCTAGTTCAACTCTAGGGTAAAATTATTTGTACTAGGCTATAGAGCTAGTTCAACTCTAGTGTAAAATTATTTGAACTAGATTATAGAGCTAGTTCAACTCTAGTGTAAAATAATTTGAACTAGCCTATAGAGCTAGTTCAACTCTAGTGTAAAATTATTTCTACTAGGCTATAGAGCTAGTTCAAATCTAGTCTAAAATTATTTGTACTAGATTATAGAGCTAGTTCAACTCTAGTGTAAAATTATTTGAACTAGCTTATAGAGCTAGTTCAACTCTAGTGTAAAATTATTTGTACTAGACTATAGAGCAAGGTCAACTCTAGTGTAAACTTATTTGTACAACCTTATGGAGCTAGTTCAACTCTAGTGTAAAATTATTTGTACAAGCTTATAGAGGTATTTCAACTCTGGTGTAAAATTATTTGTACTAGGCTATAGAGCTAGTTCTACTCTAGTGTAAAATTATTTGAACTAGATTATAGAGCTAGTTCAACTCTAGTGTTAAATTATTTGAACTAGCTTATAGTGCTAGTTCAACTCTAGTGTAAAATTATTTGTACTAACCTATAGAGCAAGGTCAACTCTAGTGTCAAATTATTTGTACTAGATTATAGAGCTAGTTCAACTCTGGTGTAAAATTATTTGTACTAGGCTATAGAGCTAGTTCTACTCTAGTGTAAAATTATTTGAACTAGATTATAGAGCTAGTTCAACTCTAGTGTTAAATTATTTGAACTAGCTTATAGAGCTAGTTCAACTCTAGTGTAAAATTATTTGTACTAACCTATAGAGCAAGGTCAACTCTAGTGTCAAATTATTTGTACTAGATTATAGAGCTAGTTCAACTCTAGTGTAAAATTATTTGTACTAGGCTATAGAGCTAGTTCTACTCTAGTGTAAAATTATTTGAACTAGATTATAGAGCTAGTTCAACTCTAGTGTAAAATTATTTGTACAAACTTATAAAGCTAGTTCAACACTAGTGTAAAATTATTTGTACTAACCTATAGAGCAAGGTCAACTCTAGTGTAAAATTATTTGTACAAGCATATAGAGCTAGTTCAACTCTATGGTAAAATTATTTGAACTAGCTTATAGAGCTAGTTCAACTCTAGTGTAAAATTATTTGTACTAGACTATAGAGCTAGTCAACTCTAGTGTAAAATTATTTGAACTAGCTTATAGAGCTAGTTCAACTCTAGTGTAAAATTATTTGTACTAGACTATAGAGCTAGTCAACTCTAGTGTAAAATTATTTGTACAAGCTTATAGAGCTAGATCAACTCTAGTGTAAAATTATTTGTACTAACCTATAGAGCAAGGTCAACTCTAGTGTAAACTTATTTGTACAACCTTATGGAGCTAGTTCAACTCTAGTGTAAAATTATTTGTACAAGCTTATAGAGGTATTTCAACTCTGGTGTAAAATTATTTGTACTAGGCTATAGAGCTAGTTCTACTCTAGTGTAAAATTATTTGAACTAGATTATAGAGCTAGTTCAACTCTAGTGTTAAATTATTTGAACTAGCTTATAGAGCTAGTTCAACTCTAGTGTAAAATTATTTGTACTAACCTATAGAGCAAGGTCAACTCTAGTGTCAAATTATTTGTACTAGATTATAGAGCTAGTTCAACTCTAGTGTAAAATTATTTGTACTAGGCTATAGAGCTAGTTCTACTCTAGTGTAAAATTATTTGAACTAGATTATAGAGCTAGTTCAACTCTAGTGTAAAATTATTTGTACAAACTTATAAAGCTAGTTCAACACTAGTGTAAAATTATTTGTACTAACCTATAGAGCAAGGTCAACTCTAGTGTAAAATTATTTGTACAAGCATATAGAGCTAGTTCAACTCTATGGTAAAATTATTTGAACTAGCTTATAGAGCTAGTTCAACTCTAGTGTAAAATTATTTGTACTAGACTATAGAGCTAGTCAACTCTAGTGTAAAATTATTTGAACTAGCTTATAGAGCTAGTTCAACTCTAGTGTAAAATTATTTGAACTAGCTTATAGAGTTAGTTCAACTCTAGTGTAAAATTATTTGTACTAACCTATAGAGCAAGGTCAACTCTAGTGTAAAATTATTTGTACTAACCTATAGAGCAAGGTCAACTCTAGTGTAAAATTATTTGTACAAGCTTATATACCTAGTTCAACTCTATGGTAAAATTATTTGAACTAGCTTATAGAGCTAGTTCAACTCTAGTGTAAAATTATTTGTACTAGACTATAGAGCTAGTTCAACTCTAGTGTAAAATTATTTGTACAAACTTATAAAGCTAGTTCAACGCTAGTGTAAAATTATTTGAACTAGCTTATAGAGCTAGTTCAACTCTAGTGTAAAATAATTTGAAGTAGCTTATAGAGCTAGTTCATGTCTAGTGTAAAATTATTTGTACTAGATTATAGAGCTATTTCAACTCTAGTGTAAAATTATTTGTACAAGCTTATAGAGCTAGTTCAACTCTTGTGTAAAATTATTTGTACTGGGCTATAGAGCTAGTTCAACTCTAGTGTAAAATTATTTGTACAAGTTTATAGAGCTAGTTCAACTCTAGGGTAAAATTATTTGTACTAGGCTATAGAGCTAGTTCAACTCTAGTGTAAAATTATTTGAACTAGATTATAGAGCTAGTTCAACTCTAGTGTAAAATAATTTGAACTAGCCTATAGAGCTAGTTCAACTCTAGTGTAAAATTATTTCTACTAGGCTATAGAGCTAGTTCAAATCTAGTCTAAAATTATTTGTACTAGATTATAGAGCTAGTTCAACTCTAGTGTAAAATTATTTGAACTAGCTTATAGAGCTAGTTCAACTCTAGTGTAAAATTATTTGTACTAGACTATAGAGCAAGGTCAACTCTAGTGTAAACTTATTTGTACAACCTTATGGAGCTAGTTCAACTCTAGTGTAAAATTATTTGTACAAGCTTATAGAGGTATTTCAACTCTGGTGTAAAATTATTTGTACTAGGCTATAGAGCTAGTTCTACTCTAGTGTAAAATTATTTGAACTAGATTATAGAGCTAGTTCAACTCTAGTGTTAAATTATTTGAACTAGCTTATAGAGCTAGTTCAACTCTAGTGTAAAATTATTTGTACTAACCTATAGAGCAAGGTCAACTCTAGTGTCAAATTATTTGTACTAGATTATAGAGCTAGTTCAACTCTGGTGTAAAATTATTTGTACTAGGCTATAGAGCTAGTTCTACTCTAGTGTAAAATTATTTGAACTAGATTATAGAGCTAGTTCAACTCTAGTGTTAAATTATTTGAACTAGCTTATAGAGCTAGTTCAACTCTAGTGTAAAATTATTTGTACTAACCTATAGAGCAAGGTCAACTCTAGTGTCAAATTATTTGTACTAGATTATAGAGCTAGTTCAACTCTAGTGTAAAATTATTTGTACTAGGCTATAGAGCTAGTTCTACTCTAGTGTAAAATTATTTGAACTAGATTATAGAGCTAGTTCAACTCTAGTGTAAAATTATTTGTACAAACTTATAAAGCTAGTTCAACACTAGTGTAAAATTATTTGTACTAACCTATAGAGCAAGGTCAACTCTAGTGTAAAATTATTTGTACAAGCATATAGAGCTAGTTCAACTCTATGGTAAAATTATTTGAACTAGCTTATAGAGCTAGTTCAACTCTAGTGTAAAATTATTTGTACTAGACTATAGAGCTAGTCAACTCTAGTGTAAAATTATTTGAACTAGCTTATAGAGCTAGTTCAACTCTAGTGTAAAATTATTTGTACTAGACTATAGAGCTAGTCAACTCTAGTGTAAAATTATTTGAACTAGCTTATATAGCTAGTTCAACTCTAGTGTAAAATTATTTGAACTAGCTTATAGAGTTAGTTCAACTCTAGTGTAAAATTATTTGTACTAACCTATAGAGCAAGGTCAACTCTAGTGTAAAATTATTTGTACTAACCTATAGAGCAAGGTCAACTCTAGTGTAAAATTATTTGTACAAGCTTATATACCTAGTTCAACTCTATGGTAAAATTATTTGAACTAGCTTATAGAGCTAGTTCAACTCTAGTGTAAAATTATTTGTACTAGACTATAGAGCTAGTTCAACTCTAGTGTAAAATTATTTGTACAAACTTATAAAGCTAGTTCAACGCTAGTGTAAAATTATTTGAACTAGCTTATAGAGCTAGTTCAACTCTAGTGTAAAATAATTTGAAGTAGCTTATAGAGCTAGTTCATGTCTAGTGTAAAATTATTTGTACTAGATTATAGAGCTAGTTCAACTCTAGTGTAAAATTATTTGTACAAGCTTATAGAGCTAGTTCAACTCTTGTGTAAAATTATTTGTACTGGGCTATAGAGCTAGTTCAACTCTAGTGTAAAATTATTTGTACAAGTTTATAGAGCTAGTTCAACTCTAGGGTAAAATTATTTGTACTAGGCTATAGAGCTAGTTCAACTCTAGTGTAAAATTATTTGAACTAGATTATAGAGCTAGTTCAACTCTAGTGTAAAATAATTTGAACTAGCCTATAGAGCTAGTTCAACTCTAGTGTAAAATTATTTCTACTAGGCTATAGAGCTAGTTCAAATCTAGTCTAAAATTATTTGTACTAGATTATAGAGCTAGTTCAACTCTAGTGTAAAATTATTTGAACTAGCTTATAGAGCTAGATCAACTCTAGTGTAAAATTATTTGTACTAACCTATAGAGCAAGGCCAACTCTAGTGTAAACTTATTTGTACAACCTTATGGAGCTAGTTCAACTCTAGTGTAAAATTATTTGTACAAGCTTATAGAGGTATTTCAACTCTGGTGTAAAATTATTTGTACTAGGCTATAGAGCTAGTTCTACTCTAGTGTAAAATTATTTGAACTAGATTATAGAGCTAGTTCAACTCTAGTGTTAAATTATTTGAACTAGCTTATAGAGCTAGTTCAACTCTAGTGTAAAATTATTTGTACTAACCTATAGAGCAAGGTCAACTCTAGTGTCAAATTATTTGTACTAGATTATAGAGCTAGTTCAACTCTAGTGTAAAATTATTTGTACTAGGCTATAGAGCTAGTTCTACTCTAGTGTAAAATTATTTGAACTAGATTATAGAGCTAGTTCAACTCTAGTGTAAAATTATTTGTACAAACTTATAAAGCTAGTTCAACACTAGTGTAAAATTATTTGTACTAACCTATAGAGCAAGGTCAACTCTAGTGTAAAATTATTTGTACAAGCATATAGAGCTAGTTCAACTCTATGGTAAAATTATTTGAACTAGCTTATAGAGCTAGTTCAACTCTAGTGTAAAATTATTTGTACTAGACTATAGAGCTAGTCAACTCTAGTGTAAAATTATTTGAACTAGCTTATAGAGCTAGTTCAACTCTAGTGTAAAATTATTTGAACTAGCTTATAGAGTTAGTTCAACTCTAGTGTAAAATTATTTGTACTAACCTATAGAGCAAGGTCAACTCTAGTGTAAAATTATTTGTACTAACCTATAGAGCAAGGTCAACTCTAGTGTAAAATTATTTGTACAAGCTTATATACCTAGTTCAACTCTATGGTAAAATTATTTGAACTAGCTTATAGAGCTAGTTCAACTCTAGTGTAAAATTATTTGTACTAGACTATAGAGCTAGTTCAACTCTAGTGTAAAATTATTTGTACAAACTTATAAAGCTAGTTCAACGCTAGTGTAAAATTATTTGAACTAGCTTATAGAGCTAGTTCAACTCTAGTGTAAAATAATTTGAAGTAGCTTATAGAGCTAGTTCATGTCTAGTGTAAAATTATTTGTACTAGATTATAGAGCTAGTTCAACTCTAGTGTAAAATTATTTGTACAAGCTTATAGAGCTAGTTCAACTCTTGTGTAAAATTATTTGTACTGGGCTATAGAGCTAGTTCAACTCTAGTGTAAAATTATTTGTACAAGTTTATAGAGCTAGTTCAACTCTAGGGTAAAATTATTTGTACTAGGCTATAGAGCTAGTTCAACTCTAGTGTAAAATTATTTGAACTAGATTATAGAGCTAGTTCAACTCTAGTGTAAAATAATTTGAACTAGCCTATAGAGCTAGTTCAACTCTAGTGTAAAATTATTTCTACTAGGCTATAGAGCTAGTTCAAATCTAGTCTAAAATTATTTGTACTAGATTATAGAGCTAGTTCAACTCTAGTGTAAAATTATTTGAACTAGCTTATAGAGCTAGTTCAACTCTAGTGTAAAATTATTTGTACTAGACTATAGAGCTAGTCAACTCTAGTGTAAAATTATTTGAACTAGCTTATAGAGCTAGTTCAACTCTAGTGTAAAATTATTTGAACTAGCTTATAGAGTTAGTTCAACTCTAGTGTAAAATTATTTGTACTAACCTATAGAGCAAGGTCAACTCTAGTGTAAAATTATTTGTACTAACCTATAGAGCAAGGTCAACTCTAGTGTAAAATTATTTGTACAAGCTTATATACCTAGTTCAACTCTATGGTAAAATTATTTGAACTAGCTTATAGAGCTAGTTCAACTCTAGTGTAAAATTATTTGTACTAGACTATAGAGCTAGTTCAACTCTAGTGTAAAATTATTTGTACAAACTTATAAAGCTAGTTCAACGCTAGTGTAAAATTATTTGAACTAGCTTATAGAGCTAGTTCAACTCTAGTGTAAAATTATTTGAAGTAGCTTATAGAGCTAGTTCATGTCTAGTGTAAAATTATTTGTACTAGATTATAGAGCTAGTTCAACTCTAGTGTAAAATTATTTGTACAAGCTTATAGAGCTAGTTCAACTCTTGTGTAAAATTATTTGTACTGGGCTATAGAGCTAGTTCAACTCTAGTGTAAAATTATTTGTACAAGTTTATAGAGCTAGTTCAACTCTAGTGTAAAATTATTTGTACTAGGCTATAGAGCTAGTTCAACTCTAGTGTAAAATTATTTGAACTAGATTATAGAGCTAGTTCAACTCTAGTGTAAAATTATTTGAACTAGCCTATAGAGCTAGTTCAACTCTAGTGTAAAATTATTTTTACTAGGCTATAGAGCTAGTTCAAATCTAGTCTAAAATTATTTGTACAAGCTTATAGAGCTAGTTCAACTCTAGTGTAAAATTATTTGTACTAGCCTATAGAGCTAGTTCAACTCTAGTGTAAAAAATTTTGTACAAGCTTATAGAGCGAGTTCAACACTAGTGTAAATTTTTTTGAACTAGCTTATAGAGCTAGTTCAACTCTAGTGTAAAATTATTTGAGGTAGCTTACAGAGCTAGTTCAACTCTAGTGTAAAATTATTTGTACTAGACTATAGAGCTAGTTCAACTCTAGTGTAAAATTATTTGTACAACCTTATGGAGGTAGTTCAACTCTAGTGTAAAATTATTTGAACTAGCTTATAGAGCTAGTTCAACTCTAGTGTAAAATTATTTGAAGTAGCTTATAGAGCTAGTTCATGTCTAGTGTAAAATTATTTGTACTAGATTATAGAGCTAGTTCAACTCTAGTGTAAAATTATTTGTACAAGCTTATAGAGCTAGTTCAACTCTAGTGTAAAATTATTTGTACTAACCTATAGAGCAAGGTCAACTCTCGTGTAAAATTATTTGTACTGGGCTATAGAGCTAGTTCAACTCTAGTGTAAAATTATTTGTACAAGTTTATAGAGCTAGTTCAACTCTAGTGTAAAATTATTTGTCCTAGGCTATTGAGCTAGTTCAACTCTAGTGTAAAATTATTTGAACTAGATTATAGAGCTAGTTCAACTCTAGTGTAAAATTATTTGAACTAGCTTATAGAGCTAGTTCAACTCTAGTGTAAAATTATTTGTACTAGGCTATAGAGCTAGTTCAAATCTGTGTAAAATTATTTGTACAAGCTTATAGAGCTAGTTCAACTCTAGTGTAAAATTATTTGTACTAGGCTATAGAGCTAGTTCTACTCTAGTGTAAAATTATTTGAACTAGATTATAGAGCTAGTTCAACTCTAGTGTTAAATTATTTGAACTAGCTTATAGAGCTAGTTCAACTCTAGTGTAAAATTATTTGTACTAACCTATAGAGCAAGGTCAACTCTAGTGTAAAATTATTTGTACTAGATTATAGAGCTAGTTAAACTCTAGTGTAAAATTATTTTACTAGGCTATAGAGCTTGTTCTACTCTTGTGTAAAATTATTTGAAGTAGATTATAGAGCTAGTTCAACTCTAGTGTAAAATTATTTGTACAAACTTATAAAGCTAGTTCAACGCTAGTGTAAAATTATTTGTACTAACCTATAGAGGAAGGTCAACTCTAGTGTAAAATTATTTGTACAAGCTGATAGAGCTAGTTCAACTCTATGGTAAAATTATTTGAACTAGCTAATAGAGCTAGTTCAACTCTAGTGTAAAATTATTTGTACTAGACTATAGAGCTAGTTCAAATCTAGTGTAAAATTATTTGTACAAACTTATAAAGCTAGTTCAACGCTAGTGTAAAATTATTTGAACTAGCTTATAGAGCTAGTTCAACTCTAGTGTAAAATTATTTGAAGTAGCTTATAGAGCTAGTTCATGTCTAGTGTAAAATTATTTGTACTAGATTATAGAGCTAGTTCAACTCTAGTGTAAAATTATTTGTACAAGCTTATAGAGCTAGTTCAACTCTTGTGTAAAATTATTTGTACTAGGCTATAGAGCTAGTTCAACTCTAGTGTAAAATTATTTGTACAAGTTTATAGAGCTAGTTCAAATCTAGTGTAAAATTATTTGTACTAGGCTATAGAGCTAGTTCAACTCTAGTGTAAAATTATTTGAACTAGATTATAGAGCTAGTTCAACTCTAGTGTAAAATTATTTGAACTTGCTTATAGAGCTAGTTCAACTCTAGTGTAAAATTAGTTGTACTAGCCTATAGAGCTAGTTCAACTCTAGTGTAGAAATTTTTGTACAAGCTTATAGAGCGAGTTCAACACAAGTGTAATTTTTTTTGTACTAGCTTATAGAGCTAGTTCAACTCTAGTGTAAAATTATTTGAGGTAGCTTACAGAGCTAGTTCAACTCTAGTGTAAAATTATTTGTACTAGACTATAGAGCTAGTTCAACTCTAGTGTAAAATTATTTGTACAACCTTATGGAGCTAGTTCAACTCTAGTGTAAAATTATTTGTACTAGGCTATAGAGCTAGTTCTACTCTAGTGTAAAATTATTTGAACTAGATTATAGAGCTAGTTCAACTCTAGTGTTAAATTATTTGAACTAGCTTATAGAGCTAGTTCAACTCTAGTGTAAAATTATTTGTACAAGCTTATAGAGCTAGTTCAACTCTTGTGTAAAATTATTTGTACTAGGCTATAGAGCTAGTTCAACTCTAGTGTAAAATTATTTGTACAAGTTTATAGAGCTAGTTCAAATCTAGTGTAAAATTATTTGTACTAGGCTATAGAGCTAGTTCAACTCTAGTGTAAAATTATTTGAACTAGATTATAGAGCTAGTTCAACTCTAGTGTAAAATTATTTGAACTAGCTTATAGAGCTAGTTCACCTCTAGTGTAAAATTAGTTGTACTAGCCTATAGAGCTAGTTCAACTCTAGTGTAAAAAAAATTGTACAAGCTTATAGAGCGAGTTCAACACAAGTGTAAATTTTTTGAACTAGCTTATAGAGCTAGTTCAACTCTAGTGTAAAATTATTTGAGGTAGCTTACAGAGCTAGTTCAACTCTAGTGTAAAATTATTTGTTCTAGACTATAGAGCTAGTTCAACTCTAGTGTAAAATTATTTGTACAACCTTATGGAGCTAGTTCAACTCTAGTGTAAAATTATTTGTACAAGCTTATACAGCTAGTTCAACTCTAGTGTAAAATTATTTGAACTAGCTTATAGAGCTAGTTCAACTCTAGTGTAAAATTAGTTGTACTAGCCTATAGAGCTAGTTCAACTCTAGTGTAAAATTTTTTGTACAAGCTTATAGAGCGAGTTCAACACAAGTGTAAATTTTTTTGAACTAGCTTATAGAGCTAGTTCAACTCTAGTGTAAAATTATTTGAGGTAGCTTACAGAGCTAGTTCAACTCTAGTGTAAAATTATTTGTACTAGACTATAGAGCTAGTTCAACTCTAGTGTAAAATTATTTGTACAACCTTATGGAGCTAGTTCAACTCTAGTGTAAAATTATTTGTACAAGCTTATAGAGCTAGTTCAACTCTAGTGTAAAATTATTTGTACTAGGCTATAGAGCTAGTTCTACTCTAGTGTAAAATTATTTGAACTAGATTATAGAGCTAGTTCAACTCTAGTGTTAAATTATTTGAACTAGCTTATAGAGCTAGTTCAACTCTAGTGTTAAATTATTTGTACAAGCTTATAGAGCTAGTTCAACTCTTGTGTAAAATTATTTGTACTAGGCTATAGAGCTAGTTCAACTCTAGTGTAAAATTATTTGTACAAGTTTATAGAGCTAGTTCAAATCTAGTGTAAAATTATTTGTACAAACTTATAAAGCTAGTTCAACGCTAGTGTAAAATTATTTGAACTAGCTTATAGAGCTAGTTCAACTCTAGTGTAAAATTATTTGAAGTAGCTTATAGAGCTAGTTCATGTCTAGTGTAAAATTATTTGTACTAGATTATAGAGCTAGTTCAACTCTAGTGTAAAATTATTTGTACAAGCTTATAGAGCTAGTTCAACTCTAGTGTAAAATTATTTGTACTAACCTATAGAGCAAGGTCAACTCTAGTGTAAAATTATTTGTACAACCTTATGGAGCTAGTTCAACTCTAGTGTAAAATTATTTGTACAAGCTTATAGAGGTATTTCAACTCTGGTGTAAAATTATTTGTACTAGGCTATAGAGCTAGTTCTACTCTAGTGTAAAATTATTTGAACTAGCTTATAGAGCTAGTTCAACTCTAGTGTAAAATTATTTGTATTAACCTATAGAGCAAGGTCAACTCTAGTGTCAAATTATTTGTACTAGATTATAGAGCTAGTTCAACTCTAGTGTAAAATTATTTGTACTAGGCTATAGAGCTAGTTCTACTCTAGTGTAAAATTATTTGAACTAGATTATAGAGCTAGTTCAACTCTAGTGTAAAATTATTTGTACAAACTTATAAAGCTAGTTCAACACTAGTGTAAAATTATTTGTACTAACCTATAGAGCAAGGACAACTCTAGTGTAAAATTATTTGTACAAGCTTATAGAGCTAGTTCAACTCTATGGTAAAATTATTTGAACTAGCTTATAGAGCTAGTTCAACTCTAGTGTCAAATTATTTGTACTAGACTATAGAGCTAGTCAACGCTAGTGTAAAATTATTTGAACTAGCTTATAGAGCTAGTTCAACTCTAGTGTAAAATTATTTGAAGTAGCTTATAGAGCTAGTTCATGTCTAGTGTAAAATTATTTGTACTAGATTATAGAGCTAGTTCAACTCTAGTGTAAAATTATTTGTACAAGCTTATAGAGCTAGATCAACTCTAGTGTAAAATTATTTGTACTAACCTATAGAGCAAGGTCAACTCTAGTGTAAACTTATTTGTACAACCTTATGGAGCTAGTTCAACTCTAGTGTAAAATTATTTGTACAAGCTTATAGAGGTATTTCAACTCTGGTGTAAAATTATTTGTACTAGGCTATAGAGCTAGTTCTACCCTAGTGTAAAATTATTTGAACTAGATTATAGAGCTAGTTCAACTCTAGTGTTAAATTATTTGAACTAGCTTATAGAGCTAGTTCAACTCTAGTGTAAAATTATTTGTACTAACCTATAGAGCAAGGTCAACTCTAGTGTCAAATTATTTGTACTAGATTATAGAGCTAGTTCAACTCTAGTGTAAAATTATTTGTACTAGGCTATAGAGCTAGTTCTACTCTAGTGTAAAATTATTTGAACTAGATTATAGAGCTAGTTCAACTCTAGTGTAAAATTATTTGTACAAACTTATAAAGCTAGTTCAACACTAGTGTAAAATTATTTGTACTAACCTATAGAGCAAGGTCAACTCTAGTGTAAAATTATTTGTACAAGCATATAGAGCTAGTTCAACTCTATGGTAAAATTATTTGAACTAGCTTATAGAGCTAGTTCAACTCTAGTGTAAAATTATTTGTACTAGACTATAGAGCTAGTCAACTCCAGTGTAAAATTATTTGAACTAGCTTATAGAGCTAGTTCAACTCTAGTGTAAAATTATTTGAACTAGCTTATAGAGTTAGTTCAACTCTAGTGTAAAATTATTTGTACTAACATATAGAGCAAGGTCAACTCTAGTGTAAAATTATTTGTACTAACCTATAGAGCAAGGTCAACTCTAGTGTAAAATTATTTGTACAAGCTTATATACCTAGTTCAACTCTATGGTAAAATTATTTGAACTAGCTTATAGAGCTAGTTCAACTCTAGTGTAAAATTATTTGTACTAGACTATAGAGCTAGTTCAACTCTAGTGTAAAATTATTTGTACAAACTTATAAAGCTAGTTCAACGCTAGTTTAAAATTATTTGAACTAGCTTATAGAGCTAGTTCAACTCTAGTGTAAAATAATTTGAAGTAGCTTATAGAGCTAGTTCATGTCTAGTGTAAAATTATTTGTACTAGATTATAGAGCTAGTTCAACTCTAGTGTAAAATTATTTGTACAAGCTTATAGAGCTAGTTCAACTCTTGTGTAAAATTATTTGTACTGGGCTATAGAGCTAGTTCAACTCTAGTGTAAAATTATTTGTACATGTTTATAGAGCTAGTTCAACTCTAGTGTAAAATTATTTCTACTAGGCTATAGAGCTAGTTCAACTCTAGTGTAAAATTATTTGAACTAGATTATAGAGCTAGTTCAACTCTAGTGTAAAATTATTTGAACTAGCCTATAGAGCTAGTTCAACTCCAGTGTAAAATTATTTCTACTAGGCTATAGAGCTAGTTCAAATCTAGTCTAAAATTATTTGTACTAGATTATAGAGCTAGTTCAACTCTAGTGTAAAATTATTTGAACTAGCTTATAGAGCTAGTTCAACTCTAGTGTAAAATTATTTGTACTAGACTATAGAGCTAGTCAACTCTAGTGTAAAATTATTTGAACTAGCTTATAGAGCTAGTTCAACTCTAGTGTAAAATTATTTGAACTAGCTTATAGAGTTAGTTCAACTCTAGTGTAAAATTATTTGTACTAACCTATAGAGCAAGGTCAACTCTAGTGTAAAATTATTTGTACTAACCTATAGAGCAAGGTCAACTCTAGTGTAAAATTATTTGTACAAGCTTATATACCTAGTTCAACTCTATGGTAAAATTATTTGAACTAGCTTATAGAGCTAGTTCAACTCTAGTGTAAAATTATTTGTACTAGACTATAGAGCTAGTTCAACTCTAGTGTAAAATTATTTGTACAATCTTATAAAGCTAGTTCAACGCTAGTGTAAAATTATTTGAACTAGCTTATAGAGCTAGTTCAACTATAGTGTAAAATTATTTGAAGTAGCTTATAGAGCTAGTTCATGTCTAGTGTAAAATTATTTGTACTAGATTATAGAGCTAGTTCAAGTCTAGTGTAAAATTATTTGTACAAGCTTATAGTGCTAGTTCAACTCTTGTGTAAAATTATTTGTACTGGGCTATAGAGCTAGTTCAACTCTAGTGTAAAATTATTTGTACAAGTTTATAGAGCTAGTTCAACTCTAGTGTAAAATTATTTGTACTAGGCTATAGAGCTAGTTCAACTCTAGTGTAAAATTATTTGAACTAGATTATAGAGCTAGTTCAACTCTAGTGTAAAATTATTTGAACTAGCCTATAGAGCTAGTTCAACTCTAGTGTAAAATTATTTCTACTAGGCTATAGAGCTAGTTCAAATCTAGTCTAAAATTATTTGTACAAGCTTATAGAGCTAGTTCAACTCTAGTGTAAAATTATTTGTACTAGCCTATAGAGCTAGTTCAACTCTAGTGTAAAAATTTTTGTACAAGCTTATAGAGCGAGTTCAACACTAGTGTAAATTTTTTTGAACTAGCTTATAGAGCTAGTTCAACTCTAGTGTAAAATTATTTGAGGTAGCTTACAGAGCTAGTTCAACTCTAGTGTAAAATTAGTTGTACTAGACTATAGAGCTAGTTCAACTCTAGTGTAAAATTATTTGTACAACCTTATGGAGGTAGTTCAACTCTAGTGTAAAATTATTTGAACTAGCTTATAGAGCTAGTTCAACTCTAGTGTAAAATTATTTGAAGTAGCTTATAGAGCTAGTTCATGTCTAGTGTAAAATTATTTGTACTAGATTATAGAGCTAGTTCAACTCTAGTGTAAAATTATTTGTACAAGCTTATAGAGCTAGTTCAACTCTAGTGTAAAATTATTTGTACTAACCTATAGAGCAAGGTCAACTCTCGTGTAAAATTATTTGTACTGGGCTATAGAGCTAGTTCAACTCTAGTGTAAAATTATTTGTACAAGTTTATAGAGCTAGTTCAACTCTAGTGTAAAATTATTTGTCCTAGGCTATTGAGCTAGTTCAACTCTAGTGTAAAATTATTTGAACTAGATTATAGAGCTAGTTCAACTCTAGTGTAAAATTATTTGAACTAGCTTATAGAGCTAGTTCAACTCTAGTGTAAAATTATTTGTACTAGGCTATAGAGCTAGTTCAAATCTGTGTAAAATTATTTGTACAAGCTTATAGAGCTAGTTCAACTCTAGTGTAAAATTATTTGTACTAGGCTATAGAGCTAGTTCTACTCTAGTGTAAAATTATTTGAACTAGATTATAGAGCTAGTTCAACTCTAGTGTTAAATTATTTGAACTAGCTTATAGAGCTAGTTCAACTCTAGTGTAAAATTATTTGTACTAACCTATAGAGCAAGGTCAACTCTAGTGTAAAATTATTTGTACTAGATTATAGAGCTAGTTAAACTCTAGTGTAAAATTATTTGTACTAGGCTATAGAGCTAGTTCTACTCTTGTGTAAAATTATTTGAAGTAGATTATAGAGCTAGTTCAACTCTAGTGTAAAATTATTTGTACAAACTTATAAAGCTAGTTCAACGCTAGTGTAAAATTATTTGTACTAACCTATAGAGCAAGGTCAACTCTAGTGTAAAATTATTTGTACAAGCTGATAGAGCTAGTTCAACTCTATGGTAAAATTATTTGAACTAGCTAATAGAGCTAGTTCAACTCTAGTGTAAAATTATTTGTACTAGACTATAGAGCTAGTTCAAATCTAGTGTAAAATTATTTGTACAAACTTATAAAGCTAGTTCAACGCTAGTGTAAAATTATTTGAACTAGCTTATAGAGCTAGTTCAACTCTAGTGTAAAATTATTTGAAGTAGCTTATAGAGCTAGTTCATGTCTAGTGTAAAATTATTTGTACTAGATTATAGAGCTAGTTCAACTCTAGTGTAAAATTATTTGTACAAGCTTATAGAGCTAGATCAACTCTAGTGTAAAATTATTTGTACTAACCTATAGAGCAAGGTCAACTCTAGTGTAAACTTATTTGTACAACCTTATGGAGCTAGTTCAACTCTAGTGTAAAATTATTTGTACAAGCTTATAGAGGTATTTCAACTCTGGTGTAAAATTATTTGTACTAGGCTATAGAGCTAGTTCTACTCTAGTGTAAAATTATTTGAACTAGATTATAGAGCTAGTTCAACTCTAGTGTTAAATTATTTGAACTAGCTTATAGAGCTAGTTCAACTCTAGTGTAAAATTATTTGTACTAACCTATAGAGCAAGGTCAACTCTAGTGTCAAATTATTTGTACTAGATTATAGAGCTAGTTCAACTCTAGTGTAAAATTATTTGTACTAGGCTATAGAGCTAGTTCTACTCTAGTGTAAAATTATTTGAACTAGATTATAGAGCTAGTTCAACTCTAGTGTAAAATTATTTGTACAAACTTATAAAGCTAGTTCAACACTAGTGTAAAATTATTTGTACTAACCTATAGAGCAAGGTCAACTCTAGTGTAAAATTATTTGTACAAGCATATAGAGCTAGTTCAACTCTATGGTAAAATTATTTGAACTAGCTTATAGAGCTAGTTCAACTCTAGTGTAAAATTATTTGTACTAGACTATAGAGCTAGTCAACTCCAGTGTAAAATTATTTCAACTAGCTTATAGAGCTAGTTCAACTCTAGTGTAAAATTATTTGAACTAGCTTATAGAGTTAGTTCAACTCTAGTGTAAAATTATTTGTATTAACCTATAGAGCAAGGTCAACTCTAGTGTAAAATTATTTGTACTAACCTATAGAGCAAGGTCAACTCTAGTGTAAAATTATTTGTACAAGCTTATATACCTAGTTCAACTCTATGGTAAAATTATTTGAACTAGCTTATAGAGCTAGTTCAACTCTAGTGTAAAATTATTTGTACTAGACTATAGAGCTAGTTCAACTCTAGTGTAAAATTATTTGTACAAACTTATAAAGCTAGTTCAACGCTAGTGTAAAATTATTTGAACTAGCTTATAGAGCTAGTTCAACTCTAGTGTAAAATAATTTGAAGTAGCTTATAGAGCTAGTTCATGTCTAGTGTAAAATTATTTGTACTAGATTATAGAGCTAGTTCAACTCTAGTGTAAAATTATTTGTACAAGCTTATAGAGCTAGTTCAACTCTTGTGTAAAATTATTTGTACTGGGCTATAGAGCTAGTTCAACTCTAGTGTAAAATTATTTGTACATGTTTATAGAGCTAGTTCAACTCTAGTGTAAAATTATTTCTACTAGGCTATAGAGCTAGTTCAACTCTAGTGTAAAATTATTTGAACTAGATTATAGAGCTAGTTCAACTCTAGTGTAAAATTATTTGAACTAGCCTATAGAGCTAGTTCAACTCCAGTGTAAAATTATTTCTACTAGGCTATAGAGCTAGTTCAAATCTAGTCTAAAATTATTTGTACTAGATTATAGAGCTAGTTCAACTCTAGTGTAAAATTATTTGAACTAGCTTATAGAGCTAGTTCAACTCTAGTGTAAAATTATTTGTACTAGACTATAGAGCTAGTCAACTCTAGTGTAAAATTATTTGAACTAGCTTATAGAGCTAGTTCAACTCTAGTGTAAAATTATTTGAACTAGCTTATAGAGTTAGTTCAACTCTAGTGTAAAATTATTTGTACTAACCTATAGAGCAAGGTCAACTCTAGTGTAAAATTATTTGTACTAACCTATAGAGCAAGGTCAACTCTAGTGTAAAATTATTTGTACAAGCTTATATACCTAGTTCAACTCTATGGTAAAATTATTTGAACTAGCTTATAGAGCTAGTTCAACTCTAGTGTAAAATTATTTGTACTAGACTATAGAGCTAGTTCAACTCTAGTGTAAAATTATTTGTACAATCTTATAAAGCTAGTTCAACGCTAGTGTAAAATTATTTGAACTAGCTTATAGAGCTAGTTCAACTATAGTGTAAAATTATTTGAAGTAGCTTATAGAGCTAGTTCATGTCTAGTGTAAAATTATTTGTACTAGATTATAGAGCTAGTTCAAGTCTAGTGTAAAATTATTTGTACAAGCTTATAGTGCTAGTTCAACTCTTGTGTAAAATTATTTGTACTGGGCTATAGAGCTAGTTCAACTCTAGTGTAAAATTATTTGTACAAGTTTATAGAGCTAGTTCAACTCTAGTGTAAAATTATTTGTACTAGGCTATAGAGCTAGTTCAACTCTAGTGTAAAATTATTTGAACTAGATTATAGAGCTAGTTCAACTCTAGTGTAAAATTATTTGAACTAGCCTATAGAGCTAGTTCAACTCTAGTGTAAAATTATTTCTACTAGGCTATAGAGCTAGTTCAAATCTAGTCTAAAATTATTTGTACAAGCTTATAGAGCTAGTTCAACTCTAGTGTAAAATTATTTGTACTAGCCTATAGAGCTAGTTCAACTCTAGTGTAAAAATTTTTGTACAAGCTTATAGAGCGAGTTCAACACTAGTGTAAATTTTTTTGAACTAGCTTATAGAGCTAGTTCAACTCTAGTGTAAAATTATTTGAGGTAGCTTACAGAGCTAGTTCAACTCTAGTGTAAAATTAGTTGTACTAGACTATAGAGCTAGTTCAACTCTAGTGTAAAATTATTTGTACAACCTTATGGAGGTAGTTCAACTCTAGTGTAAAATTATTTGAACTAGCTTATAGAGCTAGTTCAACTCTAGTGTAAAATTATTTGAAGTAGCTTATAGAGCTAGTTCATGTCTAGTGTAAAATTATTTGTACTAGATTATAGAGCTAGTTCAACTCTACTGTAAAATTATTTGTACAAGCTTATAGAGCTAGTTCAACTCTAGTGTAAAATTATTTGTACTAACCTATAGAGCAAGGTCAACTCTCGTGTAAAATTATTTGTACTGGGCTATAGAGCTAGTTCAACTCTAGTGTAAAATTATTTGTACAAGTTTATAGAGCTAGTTCAACTCTAGTGTAAAATTATTTGTCCTAGGCTATTGAGCTAGTTCAACTCTAGTGTAAAATTATTTGAACTAGATTATAGAGCTAGTTCAACTCTAGTGTAAAATTATTTGAACTAGCTTATAGAGCTAGTTCAACTCTAGTGTAAAATTATTTGTACTAGGCTATAGAGCTAGTTCAAATCTGTGTAAAATTATTTGTACAAGCTTATAGAGCTAGTTCAACTCTAGTGTAAAATTATTTGTACTAGGCTATAGAGCTAGTTCTACTCTAGTGTAAAATTATTTGAACTAGATTATAGAGCTAGTTCAACTCTAGTGTTAAATTATTTGAACTAGCTTATAGAGCTAGTTCAACTCTAGTGTAAAATTATTTGTACTAACCTATAGAGCAAGGTCAACTCTAGTGTAAAATTATTTGTACTAGATTATAGAGCTAGTTAAACTCTAGTGTAAAATTATTTGTACTAGGCTATAGAGCTAGTTCTACTCTTGTGTAAAATTATTTGAAGTAGATTATAGAGCTAGTTCAACTCTAGTGTAAAATTATTTGTACAAACTTATAAAGCTAGTTCAACGCTAGTGTAAAATTATTTGTACTAACCTATAGAGCAAGGTCAACTCTAGTGTAAAATTATTTGTACAAGCTGATAGAGCTAGTTCAACTCTATGGTAAAATTATTTGAACTAGCTAATAGAGCTAGTTCAACTCTAGTGTAAAATTATTTGTACTAGACTATAGAGCTAGTTCAAATCTAGTGTAAAATTATTTGTACAAACTTATAAAGCTAGTTCAACGCTAGTGTAAAATTATTTGAACTAGCTTATAGAGCTAGTTCAACTCTAGTGTAAAATTATTTGAAGTAGCTTATAGAGCTAGTTCATGTCTAGTGTAAAATTATTTGTACTAGATTATAGAGCTAGTTCAACTCTAGTGTAAAATTATTTGTACAAGCTTATAGAGCTAGATCAACTCTAGTGTAAAATTATTTGTACTAACCTATAGAGCAAGGTCAACTCTAGTGTAAACTTATTTGTACAACCTTATGGAGCTAGTTCAACTCTAGTGTAAAATTATTTGTACAAGCTTATAGAGGTATTTCAACTCTGGTGTAAAATTATTTGTACTAGGCTATAGAGCTAGTTCTACTCTAGTGTAAAATTATTTGAACTAGATTATAGAGCTAGTTCAACTCTAGTGTTAAATTATTTGAACTAGCTTATAGAGCTAGTTCAACTCTAGTGTAAAATTATTTGTACTAACCTATAGAGCAAGGTCAACTCTAGTGTCAAATTATTTGTACTAGATTATAGAGCTAGTTCAACTCTAGTGTAAAATTATTTGTACTAGGCTATAGAGCTAGTTCTACTCTAGTGTAAAATTATTTGAACTAGATTATAGAGCTAGTTCAACTCTAGTGTAAAATTATTTGTACAAACTTATAAAGCTAGTTCAACACTAGTGTAAAATTATTTGTACTAACCTATAGAGCAAGGTCAACTCTAGTGTAAAATTATTTGTACAAGCATATAGAGCTAGTTCAACTCTATGGTAAAATTATTTGAACTAGCTTATAGAGCTAGTTCAACTCTAGTGTAAAATTATTTGTACTAGACTATAGAGCTAGTCAACTCCAGTGTAAAATTATTTGAACTAGCTTATAGAGCTAGTTCAACTCTAGTGTAAAATTATTTGAACTAGCTTATAGAGTTAGTTCAACTCTAGTGTAAAATTATTTGTACTAACCTATAGAGCAAGGTCAACTCTAGTGTAAAATTATTTGTACTAACCTATAGAGCAAGGTCAACTCTAGTGTAAAATTATTTGTACAAGCTTATATACCTAGTTCAACTCTATGGTAAAATTATTTGAACTAGCTTATAGAGCTAGTTCAACTCTAGTGTAAAATTATTTGTACTAGACTATAGAGCTAGTTCAACTCTAGTGTAAAATTATTTGTACAAACTTATAAAGCTAGTTCAACGCTAGTGTAAAATTATTTGAACTAGCTTATAGAGCTAGTTCAACTCTAGTGTAAAATAATTTGAAGTAGCTTATAGAGCTAGTTCATGTCTAGTGTAAAATTATTTGTACTAGATTATAGAGCTAGTTCAACTCTAGTGTAAAATTATTTGTACAAGCTTATAGAGCTAGTTCAACTCTTGTGTAAAATTATTTGTACTGGGCTATAGAGCTAGTTCAACTCTAGTGTAAAATTATTTGTACATGTTTATAGAGCTAGTTCAACTCTAGTGTAAAATTATTTCTACTAGGCTATAGAGCTAGTTCAACTCTAGTGTAAAATTATTTGAACTAGATTATAGAGCTAGTTCAACTCTAGTGTAAAATTATTTGAACTAGCCTATAGAGCTAGTTCAACTCCAGTGTAAAATTATTTCTACTAGGCTATAGAGCTAGTTCAAATCTAGTCTAAAATTATTTGTACTAGATTATAGAGCTAGTTCAACTCTAGTGTAAAATTATTTGAACTAGCTTATAGAGCTAGTTCAACTCTAGTGTAAAATTATTTGTACTAGACTATAGAGCTAGTCAACTCTAGTGTAAAATTATTTGAACTAGCTTATAGAGCTAGTTCAACTCTAGTGTAAAATTATTTGAACTAGCTTATAGAGTTAGTTCAACTCTAGTGTAAAATTATTTGTACTAACCTATAGAGCAAGGTCAACTCTAGTGTAAAATTATTTGTACTAACCTATAGAGCAAGGTCAACTCTAGTGTAAAATTATTTGTACAAGCTTATATACCTAGTTCAACTCTATGGTAAAATTATTTGAACTAGCTTATAGAGCTAGTTCAACTCTAGTGTAAAATTATTTGTACTAGACTATAGAGCTAGTTCAACTCTAGTGTAAAATTATTTGTACAATCTTATAAAGCTAGTTCAACGCTAGTGTAAAATTATTTGAACTAGCTTATAGAGCTAGTTCAACTCTAGTGTAAAATTATTCTAAGTAGCTTATAGAGCTAGTTCATGTCTAGTGTAAAATTATTTGTACTAGATTATAGAGCTAGTTCAAGTCTAGTGTAAAATTATTTGTACAAGCTTATAGTGCTAGTTCAACTCTTGTGTAAAATTATTTGTACTGGGCTATAGAGCTAGTTCAACTCTAGTGTAAAATTATTTGTACAAGTTTATAGAGCTAGTTCAACTCTAGTGTAAAATTATTTGTACTAACCTATAGAGCAAGGTCAACTCTAGTGTCAAATTATTTGTACTAGATTATAGAGCTAGTTCAACTCTAGTGTAAAATTATTTGTACTAGGCTATAGAGCTAGTTCTACTCTAGTGTAAAATTATTTGAACTAGATTATAGAGCTAGTTCAACTCTAGTGTAAAATTATTTGTACAAACTTATAAAGCTAGTTCAACACTAGTGTAAAATTATTTGTACTAACCTATAGAGCAAGGTCAACTCTAGTGTAAAATTATTTGTACAAGCATATAGAGCTAGTTCAACTCTATGGTAAAATTATTTGAACTAGCTTATAGAGCTAGTTCAACTCTAGTGTAAAATTATTTGTACTAGACTATAGAGCTAGTCAACTCCAGTGTAAAATTATTTGAACTAGCTTATAGAGCTAGTTCAACTCTAGTGTAAAATTATTTGAACTAGCTTATAGAGTTAGTTCAACTCTAGTGTAAAATTATTTGTACTAACCTATAGAGCAAGGTCAACTCTAGTGTAAAATTATTTGTACTAACCTATAGAGCAAGGTCAACTCTAGTGTAAAATTATTTGTACAAGCTTATATACCTAGTTCAACTCTATGGTAAAATTATTTGAACTAGCTTATAGAGCTAGTTCAACTCTAGTGTAAAATTATTTGTACTAGACTATAGAGCTAGTTCAACTCTAGTGTAAAATTATTTGTACAAACTTATAAAGCTAGTTCAACGCTACTGTAAAATTATTTGAACTAGCTTATAGAGCTAGTTCAACTCTAGTGTAAAATAATTTGAAGTAGCTTATAGAGCTAGTTCATGTCTAGTGTAAAATTATTTGTACTAGATTATAGAGCTAGTTCAACTCTAGTGTAAAATTATTTGTACAAGCTTATAGAGCTAGTTCAACTCTTGTGTAAAATTATTTGTACTGGGCTATAGAGCTAGTTCAACTCTAGTGTAAAATTATTTGTACATGTTTATAGAGCTAGTTCAACTCTAGTGTAAAATTATTTCTACTAGGCTATAGAGCTAGTTCAACTCTAGTGTAAAATTATTTGAACTAGATTATAGAGCTAGTTCAACTCTAGTGTAAAATTATTTGAACTAGCCTATAGAGCTAGTTCAACTCCAGTGTAAAATTATTTCTACTAGGCTATAGAGCTAGTGCAAATCTAGTCTAAAATTATTTGTACTAGATTATAGAGCTAGTTCAACTCTAGTGTAAAATTATTTGAACTAGCTTATAGAGCTAGTTCAACTCTAGTGTAAAATTATTTGTACTAGACTATAGAGCTAGTCAACTCTAGTGTAAAATTATTTGAACTAGCTTATAGAGCTAGTTCAACTCTAGTGTAAAATTATTTGAACTAGCTTATAGAGTTAGTTCAACTCTAGTGTAAAATTATTTGTACTAACCTATAGAGCAAGGTCAACTCTAGTGTAAAATTATTTGTACTAACCTATAGAGCAAGGTCAACTCTAGTGTAAAATTATTTGTACAAGCTTATATACCTAGTTCAACTCTATGGTAAAATTATTTGAACTAGCTTATAGAGCTAGTTCAACTCTAGTGTAAAATTATTTGTACTAGACTATAGAGCTAGTTCAACTCTAGTGTAAAATTATTTGTACAATCTTATAAAGCTAGTTCAACGCTAGTGTAAAATTATTTGAACTAGCTTATAGAGCTAGTTCAACTCTAGTGTAAAATTATTCTAAGTAGCTTATAGAGCTAGTTCATGTCTAGTGTAAAATTATTTGTACTAGATTATAGAGCTAGTTCAAGTCTAGTGTAAAATTATTTGTACAAGCTTATAGTGCTAGTTCAACTCTTGTGTAAAATTATTTGTACTGGGCTATAGAGCTAGTTCAACTCTAGTGTAAAATTATTTGTACAAGTTTATAGAGCTAGTTCAACTCTAGTGTAAAATTATTTGTACTAGGCTATAGAGCTAGTTCAACTCTAGTGTAAAATTATTTGAACTAGATTATAGAGCTAGTTCAACTCTAGTGTAAAATTATTTGAACTAGCCTATAGAGCTAGTTCAACTCTAGTGTAAAATTATTTCTACTAGGCTATAGAGCTAGTTCAAATCTAGTCTAAAATTATTTGTACAAGCTTATAGAGCTAGTTCAACTCTAGTGTAAAATTATTTGTACTAGCCTATAGAGCTAGTTCAACTCTAGTGTAAAAATTTTTGTACAAGCTTATAGAGCGAGTTCAACACTAGTGTAAATTTTTTTGAACTAGCTTATAGAGCTAGTTCAACTCTAGTGTAAAATTATTTGAGGTAGCTTACAGAGCTAGTTCAACTCTAGTGTAAAATTAGTTGTACTAGACTATAGAGCTAGTTCAACTCTAGTGTAAAATTATTTGTACAACCTTATGGAGGTAGTTCAACTCTAGTGTAAAATTATTTGAACTAGCTTATAGAGCTAGTTCAACTCTAGTGTAAAATTATTTGAAGTAGCTTATAGAGCTAGTTCATGTCTAGTGTAAAATTATTTGTACTAGATTATAGAGCTAGTTCAACTCTAGTGTAAAATTATTTGTACAAGCTTATAGAGCTAGTTCAACTCTAGTGTAAAATTATTTGTACTAACCTATAGAGCAAGGTCAACTCTCGTGTAAAATTATTTGTACTGGGCTATAGAGCTAGTTCAACTCTAGTGTAAAATTATTTGTACAAGTTTATAGAGCTAGTTCAACTCTAGTGTAAAATTATTTGTCCTAGGCTATTGAGCTAGTTCAACTCTAGTGTAAAATTATTTGAACTAGATTATAGAGCTAGTTCAACTCTAGTGTAAAATTATTTGAACTAGCTTATAGAGCTAGTTCAACTCTAGTGTAAAATTATTTGTACTAGGCTATAGAGCTAGTTCAAATCTGTGTAAAATTATTTGTACAAGCTTATAGAGCTAGTTCAACTCTAGTGTAAAATTATTTGTACTAGGCTATAGAGCTAGTTCTACTCTAGTGTAAAATTATTTGAACTAGATTATAGAGCTAGTTCAACTCTAGTGTTAAATTATTTGAACTAGCTTATAGAGCTAGTTCAACTCTAGTGTAAAATTATTTGTACTAACCTATAGAGCAAGGTCAACTCTAGTGTAAAATTATTTGTACTAGATTATAGAGCTAGTTAAACTCTAGTGTAAAATTATTTGTACTAGGCTATAGAGCTAGTTCTACTCTTGTGTAAAATTATTTGAAGTAGATTATAGAGCTAGTTCAACTCTAGTGTAAAATTATTTGTACTAACCTATAGAGCAAGGTCAACTCTAGTGTCAAATTATTTGTACTAGATTATAGAGCTAGTTCAACTCTAGTGTAAAATTATTTGTACTAGACTATAGAGCTAGTCAACTCTAGTGTAAAATTATTTGAACTAGCTTATAGAGCTAGTTCAACTCTAGTGTAAAATTATTTGAACTAGCTTATAGAGTTAGTTCAACTCTAGTGTAAAATTATTTGTACTAACCTATAGAGCAAGGTCAACTCTAGTGTAAAATTATTTGTACTAACCTATAGAGCAAGGTCAACTCTAGTGTAAAATTATTTGTACAAGCTTATATACCTAGTTCAACTCTATGGTAAAATTATTTGAACTAGCTTATAGAGCTAGTTCAACTCTAGTGTAAAATTATTTGTACTAGACTATAGAGCTAGTTCAACTCTAGTGTAAAATTATTTGTACAATCTTATAAAGCTAGTTCAACGCTAGTGTAAAATTATTTGAACTAGCTTATAGAGCTAGTTCAACTCTAGTGTAAAATTATTCTAAGTAGCTTATAGAGCTAGTTCATGTCTAGTGTAAAATTATTTGTACTAGATTATAGAGCTAGTTCAAGTCTAGTGTAAAATTATTTGTACAAGCTTATAGTGCTAGTTCAACTCTTGTGTAAAATTATTTGTACTGGGCTATAGAGCTAGTTCAACTCTAGTGTAAAATTATTTGTACAAGTTTATAGAGCTAGTTCAACTCTAGTGTAAAATTATTTGTACTAGGCTATAGAGCTAGTTCAACTCTAGTGTAAAATTATTTGAACTAGATTATAGAGCTAGTTCAACTCTAGTGTAAAATTATTTGAACTAGCCTATAGAGCTAGTTCAACTCTAGTGTAAAATTATTTCTACTAGGCTATAGAGCTAGTTCAAATCTAGTCTAAAATTATTTGTACAAGCTTATAGAGCTAGTTCAACTCTAGTGTAAAATTATTTGTACTAGCCTATAGAGCTAGTTCAACTCTAGTGTAAAAATTTTTGTACAAGCTTATAGAGCGAGTTCAACACTAGTGTAAATTTTTTTGAACTAGCTTATAGAGCTAGTTCAACTCTAGTGTAAAATTATTTGAGGTAGCTTACAGAGCTAGTTCAACTCTAGTGTAAAATTAGTTGTACTAGACTATAGAGCTAGTTCAACTCTAGTGTAAAATTATTTGTACAACCTTATGGAGGTAGTTCAACTCTAGTGTAAAATTATTTGAACTAGCTTATAGAGCTAGTTCAACTCTAGTGTAAAATTATTTGAAGTAGCTTATAGAGCTAGTTCATGTCTAGTGTAAAATTATTTGTACTAGATTATAGAGCTAGTTCAACTCTAGTGTAAAATTATTTGTACAAGCTTATAGAGCTAGTTCAACTCTAGTGTAAAATTATTTGTACTAACCTATAGAGCAAGGTCAACTCTCGTGTAAAATTATTTGTACTGGGCTATAGAGCTAGTTCAACTCTAGTGTAAAATTATTTGTACAAGTTTATAGAGCTAGTTCAACTCTAGTGTAAAATTATTTGTCCTAGGCTATTGAGCTAGTTCAACTCTAGTGTAAAATTATTTGAACTAGATTATAGAGCTAGTTCAACTCTAGTGTAAAATTATTTGAACTAGCTTATAGAGCTAGTTCAACTCTAGTGTAAAATTATTTGTACTAGGCTATAGAGCTAGTTCAAATCTGTGTAAAATTATTTGTACAAGCTTATAGAGCTAGTTCAACTCTAGTGTAAAATTATTTGTACTAGGCTATAGAGCTAGTTCTACTCTAGTGTAAAATTATTTGAACTAGATTATAGAGCTAGTTCAACTCTAGTGTTAAATTATTTGAACTAGCTTATAGAGCTAGTTCAACTCTAGTGTAAAATTATTTGTACTAACCTATAGAGCAAGGTCAACTCTAGTGTAAAATTATTTGTACTAGATTATAGAGCTAGTTAAACTCTAGTGTAAAATTATTTGTACTAGGCTATAGAGCTAGTTCTACTCTTGTGTAAAATTATTTGAAGTAGATTATAGAGCTAGTTCAACTCTAGTGTAAAATTATTTGTACAAACTTATAAAGCTAGTTCAACGCTAGTGTAAAATTATTTGTACTAACCTATAGAGCAAGGTCAACTCTAGTGTAAAATTATTTGTACAAGCTGATAGAGCTAGTTGAACTCTATGGTAAAATTATTTGAACTAGCTAATAGAGCTAGTTCAACTCTAGTGTAAAATTATTTGTACTAGACTATAGAGCTAGTTCAAATCTAGTGTAAAATTATTTGTACAAACTTATAAAGCTAGTTCAACGCTAGTGTAAAATTATTTGAACTAGCTTATAGAGCTAGTTCAACTCTAGTGTAAAATTATTTGAAGTAGCTTATAGAGCTAGTTCATGTCTAGTGTAAAATTATTTGTACTAGATTATAGAGCTAGTTCAACTCTAGTGTAAAATTATTTGTACAAGCTTATAGAGCTAGTTCAACTCTAGTGTAAAATTATTTGTACTAACCTATAGAGCAAGGTCAACTCTCGTGTAAAATTATTTGTACTGGGCTATAGAGCTAGTTCAACTCTAGTGTAAAATTATTTGTACAAGTTTATAGAGCTAGTTCAACTCTAGTGTAAAATTATTTGTCCTAGGCTATTGAGCTAGTTCTACTCTTGTGTAAAATTATTTGAAGTAGATTATAGAGCTAGTTCAACTCTAGTGTAAAATTATTTGTACAAACTTATAAAGCTAGTTCAACGCTAGTGTAAAATTATTTGTACTAACCTATAGAGCAAGGTCAACTCTAGTGTAAAATTATTTGTACAAGCTGATAGAGCTAGTTGAACTCTATGGTAAAATTATTTGAACTAGCTAATAGAGCTAGTTCAACTCTAGTGTAAAATTATTTGTACTAGACTATAGAGCTAGTTCAAATCTAGTGTAAAATTATTTGTACAAACTTATAAAGCTAGTTCAACGCTAGTGTAAAATTATTTGAACTAGCTTATAGAGCTAGTTCAACTCTAGTGTAAAATTATTTGAAGTAGCTTATAGAGCTAGTTCATGTCTAGTGTAAAATTATTTGTACTAGATTATAGAGCTAGTTCAACTCTAGTGTAAAATTATTTGTACAAGCTTATAGAGCTAGTTCAACTCTTGTGTAAAATTATTTGTACAAGCTTATAGACCTAGTTCAACTCTAGTGTAAAATTATTCGTACAAACTTATAAAGCTAGTTCAACGCTAGTGTAAAATTATTTGAACTAGCTTATAGAGCTAGTTCAACTCTAGTGTAAAATTATTTGAAGTAGCTTATAGAGCTAGTTCATGTCTAGTGTAAAATTATTTGTACTAGATTATAGAGCTAGTTCAACTCTAGTGTAAAATTATTTGTACAAGCTTATAGAGCTAGTTCAACTCTAGTGTAAAATTATTTGTACTAACCTATAGAGCAAGGTCAACTCTCGTGTAAAATTATTTGTACTGGGCTATAGAGCTAGTTCAACTCTAGTGTAAAATTATTTGTACAAGTTTATAGAGCTAGTTCAACTCTAGTGTAAAATTATTTGTCCTAGGCTATTGAGCTAGTTCTACTCTTGTGTAAAATTATTTGAAGTAGATTATAGAGCTAGTTCAACTCTAGTGTAAAATTATTTGTACAAACTTATAAAGCTAGTTCAACGCTAGTGTAAAATTATTTGTACTAACCTATAGAGCAAGGTCAACTCTAGTGTAAAATTATTTGTACAAGCTGATAGAGCTAGTTGAACTCTATGGTAAAATTATTTGAACTAGCTAATAGAGCTAGTTCAACTCTAGTGTAAAATTATTTGTACTAGACTATAGAGCTAGTTCAAATCTAGTGTAAAATTATTTGTACAAACTTATAAAGCTAGTTCAACGCTAGTGTAAAATTATTTGAACTAGCTTATAGAGCTAGTTCAACTCTAGTGTAAAATAATTTGAAGTAGCTTATAGAGCTAGTTCATGTCTAGTGTAAAATTATTTGTACTAGATTATAGAGCTAGTTCAACTCTAGTGTAAAATTATTTGTACAAGCTTATAGAGCTAGTTCAACTCTTGTGTAAAATTATTTGTACTGGGCTATAGAGCTAGTTCAACTCTAGTGTAAAATAATTTGTACATGTTTATAGAGCTAGTTCAACTCTAGTGTAAAATTATTTCTACTAGGCTATAGAGCTAGTTCAACTCTAGTGTAAAATTATTTGAACTAGATTATAGAGCTAGTTCAACTCTAGTGTAAAATTATTTGAACTAGCCTATAGAGCTAGTTCAACTCCAGTGTAAAATTATTTCTACTAGGCTATAGAGCTAGTTCAAATCTAGTCTAAAATTATTTGTACTAGATTATAGAGCTAGTTCAACTCTAGTGTAAAATTATTTGAACTAGCTTATAGAGCTAGTTCAACTCTAGTGTAAAATTATTTGTACTAGACTATAGAGCTAGTCAACTCTAGTGTAAAATTATTTGAACTAGCTTATAGAGCTAGTTCAACTCTAGTGTAAAATTATTTGAACTAGCTTATAGAGTTAGTTCAACTCTAGTGTAAAATTATTTGTACTAACCTATAGAGCAAGGTCAACTCTAGTGTAAAATTATTTGTACTAACCTATAGAGCAAGGTCAACTCTAGTGTAAAATTATTTGTACAAGCTTATATACCTAGTTCAACTCTATGGTAAAATTATTTGAACTAGCTTATAGAGCTAGTTCAACTCTAGTGTAAAATTATTTGTACTAGACTATAGAGCTAGTTCAACTCTAGTGTAAAATTATTTGTACAATCTTATAAAGCTAGTTCAACGCTAGTGTAAAATTATTTGAACTAGCTTATAGAGCTAGTTCAACTCTAGTGTAAAATTATTTGAAGTAGCTTATAGAGCTAGTTCATGTCTAGTGTAAAATTATTTGTACTAGATTATAGAGCTAGTTCAAGTCTAGTGTAAAATTATTTGTACAAGCTTATAGTGCTAGTTCAACTCTTGTGTAAAATTATTTGTACTGGGCTATAGAGCTAGTTCAACTCTAGTGTAAAATTATTTGTACAAGTTTATAGAGCTAGTTCAACTCTAGTGTAAAATTATTTGTACTAGGCTATAGAGATAGTTCAACTCTAGTGTAAAATTATTTGAACTAGATTATAGGGCTAGTTCAACTCTAGTGTAAAATTATTTGAACTAGCCTATAGAGCTAGTTCAACTCTAGTGTAAAATTATTTCTACTAGGCTATAGAGCTAGTTCAAATCTAGTCTAAAATTATTTGTACAAGCTTATAGAGCTAGTTCAACTCTAGTGTAAAATTATTTGTACTAGCCTATAGAGCTAGTTCAACTCTAGTGTAAAAATTTTTGTACAAGCTTATAGAGCGAGTTCAACACTAGTGTAAATTTTTTTGAACTAGCTTATAGAGCTAGTTCAACTCTAGTGTAAAATTATTTGAGGTAGCTTACAGAGCTAGTTCAACTCTAGTGTAAAATTAGTTGTACTAGACTATAGAGCTAGTTCAACTCTAGTGTAAAATTATTTGTACAACCTTATGGAGGTAGTTCAACTCTAGTGTAAAATTATTTGAACTAGCTTATAGAGCTAGTTCAACTCTAGTGTAAAATTATTTGAAGTAGCTTATAGAGCTAGTTCATGTCTAGTGTAAAATTATTTGTACTAGATTATAGAGCTAGTTCAACTCTAGTGTAAAATTATTTGTACAAGCTTATAGAGCTAGTTCAACTCTAGTGTAAAATTATTTGTACTAACCTATAGAGCAAGGTCAACTCTCGTGTAAAATTATTTGTACTGGGCTATAGAGCTAGTTCAACTCTAGTGTAAAATTATTTGTACAAGTTTATAGAGCTAGTTCAACTCTAGTGTAAAATTATTTGTCCTAGGCTATTGAGCTAGTTCAACTCTAGTGTAAAATTATTTGAACTAGATTATAGAGCTAGTTCAACTCTAGTGTAAAATTATTTGAACTAGCTTATAGAGCTAGTTCAACTCTAGTGTAAAATTATTTGTACTAGGCTATAGAGCTAGTTCAAATATGTGTAAAATTATTTGTACAAGCTTATAGAGCTAGTTCAACTCTAGTGTAAAATTATTTGTACTAGGCTATAGAGCTAGTTCTACTCTAGTGTAAAATTATTTGAACTAGATTATAGAGCTAGTTCAACTCTAGTGTTAAATTATTTGAACTAGCTTATAGAGCTAGTTCAACTCTAGTGTAAAATTATTTGTACTAACCTATAGAGCAAGGTCAACTCTAGTGTAAAATTATTTGTACTAGATTATAGAGCTAGTTAAACTCTAGTGTAAAATTATTTGTACTAGGCTATAGAGCTAGTTCTACTCTTGTGTAAAATTATTTGAAGTAGATTATAGAGCTAGTTCAACTCTAGTGTAAAATTATTTGTACAAACTTATAAAGCTAGTTCAACGCTAGTGTAAAATTATTTGTACTAACCTATAGAGCAAGGTCAACTCTAGTGTAAAATTATTTGTACAAGCTGATAGAGCTAGTTGAACTCTATGGTAAAATTATTTGAACTAGCTAATAGAGCTAGTTCAACTCTAGTGTAAAATTATTTGTACTAGACTATAGAGCTAGTTCAAATCTAGTGTAAAATTATTTGTACAAACTTATAAAGCTAGTTCAACGCTAGTGTAAAATTATTTGAACTAGCTTATAGAGCTAGTTCAACTCTAGTGTAAAATTATTTGAAGTAGCTTATAGAGCTAGTTCATGTCTAGTGTAAAATTATTTGTACTAGATTATAGAGCTAGTTCAACTCTAGTGTAAAATTATTTGTACAAGCTTATAGAGCTAGTTCAACTCTAGTGTAAAATTATTTGTACTAACCTATAGAGCAAGGTCAACTCTCGTGTAAAATTATTTGTACTGGGCTATAGAGCTAGTTCAACTCTAGTGTAAAATTATTTGTACAAGTTTATAGAGCTAGTTCAACTCTAGTGTAAAATTATTTGTCCTAGGCTATTGAGCTAGTTCTACTCTTGTGTAAAATTATTTGAAGTAGATTATAGAGCTAGTTCAACTCTAGTGTAAAATTATTTGTACAAACTTATAAAGCTAGTTCAACGCTAGTGTAAAATTATTTGTACTAACCTATAGAGCAAGGTCAACTCTAGTGTAAAATTATTTGTACAAGCTGATAGAGCTAGTTGAACTCTATGGTAAAATTATTTGAACTAGCTAATAGAGCTAGTTCAACTCTAGTGTAAAATTATTTGTACTAGACTATAGAGCTAGTTCAAATCTAGTGTAAAATTATTTGTACAAACTTATAAAGCTAGTTCAACGCTAGTGTAAAATTATTTGAACTAGCTTATAGAGCTAGTTCAACTCTAGTGTAAAATTATTTGAAGTAGCTTATAGAGCTAGTTCATGTCTAGTGTAAAATTATTTGTACTAGATTATAGAGCTAGTTCAACTCTAGTGTAAAATTATTTGTACAAGCTTATAGAGCTAGTTCAACTCTTGTGTAAAATTATTTGTACTAGGCTATAGAGCTAGTTCAACTCTAGTGTAAAATTATTTGTACAAGTTTATAGAGCTAGTTCAAATCTAGTGTAAAATTATTTGTACTAGGCTATAGAGCTAGTTCAACTCTAGTGTAAAATTATTTGAACTAGATTATAGAGCTAGTTCAACTCTAGTGTAAAATTATTTGAACTAGCTTATAGAGCTAGTTCAACTCTAGTGTAAAATTATTTGAACTAGATTATAGAGCTAGTTCAACTCTAGTGTAAAATTATTTGAACTAGCTTATAGAGCTAGTTCAACTCTAGTGTAAAATTAGTTGTAGTAGCCTATAGAGCTAGTTCAACTCTAGTTAAAAAAATTTTGTACAAGCTTATAGAGCGAGTTCAACACAAGTGTAAATTTTTTTGAACTAGCTTATAGAGCTAGTTCAACTCTAGTGTAAAATTATTTGAGGTAGCTTACAGAGCTAGTTCAACTCTAGTGTAAAATTATTTGTACTAGACTATAGAGCTAGTTCAACTCTAGTGTAAAATTATTTGTACAACCTTATGGAGCTAGTTCAACTCTAGTGTAAAATTATTTGTACAAGCTTATAGAGCTAGTTCAACTCTAGTGTAAAATTATTTGTACTAGGCTATAGAGCTAGTTCTACTCTAGTGTAAAATTATTTGAACTAGATTATAGAGCTAGTTCAACTCTAGTGTTAAATTATTTGAACTAGCTTATAGACCTAGTTCAACTCTAGTGTAAAATTATTTGTACTAACCTATAGAGCACGGTCAACTCTAGTGTAAAATTATTTGTACTAGCTTATAGAGCTAGTTCAACTCTAGTGTAAAATTATTTGAAGTAGCTTATAGAGCTAGTTCATGTCTAGTGTAAAATTACTTGTACTAGATTATAGAGCTAGTTCAACTCTAGTGTAAAATTATTTGTACAAGCTTATAGAGCTAGTTCAACTCTTGTGTAAAATTATTTGTACTAGGCTATAGAGCTAGTTCAACTCTAGTGTAAAATTATTTGTACAAGTTTATAGAGCTAGTTCAAATCTAGTGTAAAATTATTTGTACTAGGCTATAGAGCGAGTTCAACTCTAGTGTAAAATTATTTGAACTAGATTATAGAGCTAGTTCAACTCTAGTGTAAAATTATTTGAACTAGCTTATAGAGCTAGTTCAACTCTAGTGTAAAATTAGTTGTACTAGCCTATAGAGCTAGTTCAACTCTAGTGTAAAAATATTTGTACAAGCTTATAGAGCGAGTTCAACACAAGTGTAAATTTTTTTGAACTAGCTTATAGAGCTAGTTCAACTCTAGTGTAAAACTATTTGAGGTAGCTTACAGAGCTAGTTCAACTCTAGTGTAAAATTATTTGTACTAGACTATAGAGCTAGTTCAACTCTAGTGTAAAATTATTTGTACAACCTTATGGAGCTAGTTCAACTCTAGTGTAAAATTATTTGTACAAGCTTATAGAGCTAGTTCAACTCTAGTGTAAAATTATTTGTACTAGGCTATAGAGCTAGTTCTACTCTAGTGTAAAATTATTTGAACTAGATTATAGAGCTAGTTCAACTCTAGTGTTAAATTATTTGAACTAGCTTATAGAGCTAGTTCAACTCTATTGTAAAATTATTTGTACAAGCTTATAGAGCTAGTTCAACTCTTGTGTAAAATTATTTGTACTAGGCTATAGAGCTAGTTCAACTCTAGTGTAAAATTATTTGTACAAGTTTATAGAGCTAGTTCAAATCTAGTGTAAAATTATTTGTACTAGGCTATAGAGCTAGTTCAACTCTAGTGTAAAATTATTTGAACTAGATTATAGAGCTAGTTCAACTCTAGTGTAAAATTATTTGAACTAGCTTATAGAGCTAGTTCAACTCTAGTGTAAAATTAGTTGTACTAGCCTATAGAGCTAGTTCAACTCTAGTGTAAAAAAATTTGTACAAGCTTATAGAGCGAGTTCAACACAAGTGTAAATTTTTTGAACTAGCTTATAGAGCTAGTTCAACTCTAGTGTAAAATTATTTGAGGTAGCTTACAGAGCTAGTTCAACTCTAGTGTAAAATTATTTGTACTAGACTATAGAGCTAGTTCAACTCTAGTGTAAAATTATTTGTACAACCTTATGGAGCTAGTTCAACTCTAGTGTAAAATTATTTGTACAAGCTTATAGAGCTATTTCAACTCTAGTGTAAAATTATTTGTACTAGGCTATAGAGCTAGTTCTACTCTAGTGTAAAATTATTTGAACTAGATTATAGAGCTAGTTCAACTCTAGTGTTAAATTATTTGAACTAGCTTATAGAGCTAGTTCAACTCTAGTGTAAAATTATTTGTACTAACCTATAGAGCAAGGTCAACTCTAGTATAAAATTATTTGTACTAGATTATAGAGCTAGTTCAACTCTAGTGTAAAATTATTTGTACTAGGCTATAGAGCTAGTTCTACTCTAGTGTAAAATTATTTGAACTAGATTATAGAGCTAGTTCAACTCTAGTGTAAAATTATTTGTACAAACTTATAAAGCTAGTTCAACGCTAGTGTAAAATTATTTGTACTAGGCTATAGAGCTAGTTCAACTCTAGTGTAAAATTATTTGAACTAGATTATAGAGCTAGTTCAACTCTAGTGTAAAATTATTTGTACTAGACTATAGAGCTAGTTCAACTTTAGTGTAAAATTATTTGTACTAAACTATAGAGCTAGTTCAACTCCAGTGTAAAATTATTTGTACAAACTTATAAAGCTAGTTCAACGCTAGTGTAAAATTATTTGAACTAGCTTATAGAGCTAGTTCAACTCTAGTGTAAATTTATTTGAAGTAGCTTATAGAGTTCAACTCTAGTGTAAAATTATTTAAACTAGATTATAGAGCTAGTTCAACTCTAGTGTAAAATTATTTGAACTAGCTTATAGAGCTAGTTCAACTCTAGTGTAAAATTATTTCTACTAGGCTATAGAGCTAGTTCAACTCTAGTGTAAAATTATTTGTACAAGCTTATAGAGCTAGTTCAACTCTAGTGTAAAATTATTTGTACTAGGCTATAGAGCTAGTTCTACTCTAGTGTAAAATTATTTGAACTAGATTATAGAGCTAGTTCAACTCTAGTGTTAAATTATTTGAACTAGCTTATGGAGCTAGTTCAACTCTAGTGTAAAATTATTTGTACTAACCTACAGAGCAAGGTCAACTCTAGTGTAAAATTATTTGTACAAGATTATAGAGCTAGTTCAACTCTAGTGTAAAATTATTTGTACTAGGCTATAGAGCTAGTTCTACTCTAGTGTAAAATTATTTGAAGTAGATTATAGAGCTAGTTCAACTCTAGTGTAAAATTATTTGTACAAACTTATAAAGCTAGTTCAACGCTAGTGTAAAATTATTTGTACTAACCTATAGAGCAAGGCCAACTCTAGTGTAAAATTATTTGTACAAGCTTATAGAGCTAGTTCAACTCTATGGTAAAATTATTTGAACTAGCTAATAGAGCTAGTTCAACTCTAGTGTAAAATTATTTGTATTAGACTATAGAGCTAGTTCAACTCTAGTGTAAAATTATTTGTACAAACTTATAAAGCTAGTTCAACGCTAGTGTAAAATTATTTGAACTATCTTATAGAGCTAGTTCAACTCTAGTGTAAAATTATTTGAAGTAGCTTATAGAGCTAGTTCATGTCTAGTGTAAAATTATTTGTACTAGATTATAGAGCTAGTTCAACTCTAGTGTAAAATTATTTGTAGAAGCTTATACAGCTAGTTCAACTCTTGTGTAAAATTATTTGTACTAGGCTATAGAGCTAGTTCAACTCTAGTGTAAAATTATTTGTACAAGTTTATAGAGCTAGTTCAACTCTAGTGTAAAATTATTTGTACTAGGCTATAGAGCTAGTTCAACTCTAGTGTAAAATTATTTGACCTAGATTATAGAGCTAGTTCAACTCTAGTGTAAAATTATTTGAACTAGCTTATAGAGCTAGTTCAACTCTAGTGTAAAATTATTTGTACTAGCCTATAGAGCTAGTTCAACTCTAGTGTAAAAAATTTTGTACAAGCTTATAGAGCGAGTTCAACACTAGTGTAAATTTTTTTGAACTAGCTTATAGAGCGAGTTCAACTCTAGTGTAAAATTATTTGTACTAGACTATAGAGCTAGTTCAACTCTAGTGTAAAATTATTTGTACAACCTTATGGAGCTAGTTCAACTCTAGTGTAAAATTATTTGTACAAGCTTATAGAGCTAGTTCAACTCTAGTGTAAAATTATTTGTACTAGGCTATAGAGCTAGTTCTACTCTAGTGTAAAATTATTTGACCTAGATTATAGAGCTAGTTCAACTCTAGTGTTAAATTATTTGAACTAGCTTATAGAGCTAGTTCAACTCTAGTGTAAAATTATTTGTACTAGACTATAGAGCTAGTTCAACTCTAGTGTAAAATTATTTGTACAACCTTATGGAGCTAGTTCAACTCTAGTGTAAAATTATTTGTACAAACTTATAGAGCTAGTTCAACTCTATGGTAAAATTATTTGAACTAGCTTATAGAGCTAGTTCAACTCTAGTGTAAAATTATTTGTACTAGACTATAGAGCTAGTTCAACTCTAGTGTAAAATTATTTGTACAAACTTATAAAGCTAGTTCAACGCTAGTGTAAAATTATTTGAACTAGCTTATAGAGCTAGTTCAACTCTAGTGTAAAATTTTTTGAAGTAGCTTATAGAGCTAGTTCATGTCTAGTGTAAAATTATTGGTACTAGATTATAGAGCTAGTTCAACTCTAGTGTAAAATTATTTGTACAAGCTTATAGAGCTAGTTCAACTCTTGTGTAAAATTATTTGTACTAGGCTATAGAGCTAGTTCAACTCTAGTGTAAAATTATTTGTACAAGTTTATAGAGATAGTTCAACTCTAGTGTAAAACTATTTGTACTAGGCTATAGAGCTAGTTCAACTCTAGTGTAAAATTATTTAAACTAGATTATAGAGCTAGTTCAACTCTAGTGTAAAATTATTTGAACTAGCTTATAGAGCTAGTTCAACTCTAGTGTAAAATTATTTCTACTAGGCTATAGAGCTAGTTCAACTCTAGTGTAAAATTATTTGTACAAGCTTATAGAGCTAGTTCAACTCTAGTGTAAAATTATTTGTACTAGGCTATAGAGCTAGTTCTACTCTAGTGTAAAATTATTTGAACTAGATTATAGAGCTAGTTCAACTCTAGTGTTAAATTATTTGAACTAGCTTATGGAGCTAGTTCAACTCTAGTGTAAAATTATTTGTACTAACCTATAGAGCAAGGTCAACTCTAGTGTAAAATTATTTGTACAAGATTATAGAGCTAGTTCAACTCTAGTGTAAAATTATTTGTACTAGGCTATAGAGCTAGTTCTACTCTAGTGTAAAATTATTTGAAGTAGATTATAGAGCTAGTTCAACTCTAGTGTAAAATTATTTGTACAAACTTATAAAGCTAGTTCAACGCTAGTGTAAAATTATTTGTACTAACCTATAGAGCAAGGCCAACACTAGTGTAAAATTATTTGTACAAGCTTATAGAGCTAGTTCAACTCTATGGTAAAATTATTTGAACTAGCTAATAGAGCTAGTTCAACTCTAGTGTAAAATTATTTGTACTAGACTATAGAGCTAGTTCAACTCTAGTGTAAAATTATTTGTACAAACTTATAAAGCTAGTTCAACGCTAGTGTAAAATTATTTGAACTAGCTTATAGAGCTAGTTCAACTCTAGTGTAAAATTATTTGAAGTAGCTTATAGAGCTAGTTCATGTCTAGTGTAAAATTATTTGTACTAGATTATAGAGCTAGTTCAATTCTAGAGTAAAATTATTTGTACAAGCTTATACAGCTAGTTCAACTCTTGTGTAAAATTATTTGTACTAGGCTATAGAGCTAGTTCAACTCTAGTGTAAAATTATTTGTACAAGTTTATAGAGCTAGTTCAACTCTAGTGTAAAATTATTTGTACTAGGCTATAGAGCTAGTTCAACTCTAGTGTAAAATTATTTGACCTAGATTATAGAGCTAGTTCAACTCTAGTGTAAAATTATTTGAACTAGCTTATAGAGCTAGTTCAACTCTAGTGTAAAATTATTTGTACTAGCCTATAGAGCTAGTTCAACTCTAGTGTAAAAAATTTTGTACAAGCTTATAGAGCGAGTTCAACACTAGTGTAAATTTTTTTGAACTAGCTTATAGAGCGAGTTCAACTCTAGTGTAAAATTATTTGTACTAGACTATAGAGCTAGTTCAACTCTAGTGTAAAATTATTTGTACAACCTTATGGAGCTAGTTCAACTCTAGTGTAAAATTATTTGTACAAGCTTATAGAGCTAGTTCAACTCTAGTGTAAAATTATTTGTACTAGGCTATAGAGCTAGTTCTACTCTAGTGTAAAATTATTTGACCTAGATTATAGAGCTAGTTCAACTCTTGTGTTAAATTATTTGAACTAGCTTATAGAGCTAGTTCAACTCTAGTGTAAAATTATTTGTACTAGACTATAGAGCTAGTTCAACTCTAGTGTAAAATTATTTGCACAAGCTTATAGAGCTAGTTCAACTCTAGTGTAAAATTATTTGTACGAGGCTATAGAGCTAGTTCTACTCTAGTGTAAAATTATTTGACCTAGATTATAGAGCTAGTTCAACTCTAGTGTTAAATTATTTGAACTAGCTTATACAGCTAGTTCAACTCTAGTGTAAAATTATTTGTACTAGCTTATAGAGCTAGTTCAACTCTAGTGTAAAATTAATTGTACTAGCCTATAGAGCTAGTTCAACTCTAGTGTAAAATTTTTTGTACAAGCTTATAGAGCGAGTTCAACACTAGTGTAAATTTTTTTGAACTAGCTTATAGAGCGAGTTCAACTCTAGTGTAAAATTATTTGAACTAGCTTATAGAGCTAGTTCAACTCTATTGTAAAATTATTTCTACTAGGCTATGGAGCTAGTTCAACTCTAGTGTAAAATTATTTGTACAAGCTTATTGAGCTAGTTCAACTCTAGTGTAAAATTATTTGTACTAGGCTATAGAGCTAGTTCTACTCTAGTGTAAAATTATTTGAACTAGATTATAGAGCTAGTTCAACTCTAGTGTTAAATTATTTTAACTAGCTTATAGAGCTAGTTCAACTCTAGTGTAAAATTATTTGTACTAACCTATAGAGCAAGGTCAACTCTAGTGTAAAATTATTTGTACTAGATTATAGAGCTAGTTCAAATCTAGTGTAAAATTATTTGTACTAGGCTATAGAGCTAGTTCTACTCTAGTGTAAAATTATTTGAAGTAGATTATAGAGCTAGTTCAACTCTAGTGTAAAATTATTTGTACAAACTTATAAATCTAGTTCAACGCTAGTGTAAAATTATTTGTACTAACCTATAGAGCAAGGTCAACTCTAGTGTAAAATTATTTGTACAAGCTTATAGAGCTAGTTCAACTCTATGGTAAAATTATTTGAACTAGCTTATAGAGCTAGTTCAACTCTAGTGTAAAATTATTTTTACTAGACTATAGAGCTAGTTCAACTCTAGTGTAAAATTATTTGTACTAGGCTATAGAGCTAGTTCAACTCTAGTGTAAAATTATTTGACCTAGATTATAGAGCTAGTTCAACTCTAGTGTAAAATTATTTGAACTAGCTTATAGAGCTAGTTCAACTCTAGTGTAAAATTATTTGTACTAGCCTATAGAGCTAGTTCAACTCTAGTGTAAAAAATTTTGTACAAGCTTATAGAGCGAGTTCAACACTAGTGTAAATTTTTTTGAACTAGCTTATAGAGCGAGTTCAACTCTAGTGTAAAATTATTTGTACTAGACTATAGAGCTAGTTCAACTCTAGTGTAAAATTATTTGTACAACCTTATGGAGCTAGTTCAACTCTAGTGTAAAATTATTTGTACAAGCTTATAGAGCTAGTTCAACTCTAGTGTAAAATTATTTGTACTAGGCTATAGAGCTAGTTCTACTCTAGTGTAAAATTATTTGACCTAGATTATAGAGCTAGTTCAACTCTAGTGTTAAATTATTTGAACTAGCTTATAGAGCTAGTTCAACTCTAGTGTAAAATTATTTGTACTAGACTATAGAGCTAGTTCAACTCTAGTGTAAAATTATTTGCACAAGCTTATAGAGCTAGTTCAACTCTAGTGTAAAATTATTTGTACGAGGCTATAGAGCTAGTTCTACTCTAGTGTAAAATTATTTGACCTAGATTATAGAGCTAGTTCAACTCTAGTGTCATATTATTTGAATTAGCTTATACAGCTAGTTCAACTCTAGTGTAAAATTAATTGTACTAGCCTATAGAGCTAGTTCAACTCTAGTGTAAAATTTTTTGTACAAGCTTATAGAGCGAGTTCAACACTAGTGTAAATTTTTTTGAACTAGCTTATAGAGCGAGTTCAACTCTAGTGTAAAATTATTTGAACTAGCTTATAGAGCTAATTCAACTCTATTGTAAAATTATTTCTACTAGGCTATGGAGCTAGTTCAACTCTAGTGTAAAATTATTTGTACAAGCTTATTGAGCTAGTTCAACTCTAGTGTAAAATTATTTGTACTAGGCTATAGAGCTAGTTCTACTCTAGTGTAAAATTATTTGAACTAGATTATAGAGCTAGTTCAACTCTAGTGTTAAATTATTTTAACTAGCTTATAGAGCTAGTTCAACTCTAGTGTAAAATTATTTGTACTAACCTATAGAGCAAGGTCAACTCTAGTGTAAAATTATTTGTACTAGATTATAGAGCTAGTTCAACTCTAGTGTAAAATTATTTGTACTAGGCTATAGAGCTAGTTCTACTCTAGTGTAAAATTATTTGAAGTAGATTATAGAGCTAGTTCAACTCTAGTGTAAAATTATTTGTACAAACTTATAAAGCTAGTTCAACGCTAGTGTAAAATTATTTGTACTAACCTATAGAGCAAGGTCAACTCTAGTGTAAAATTATTTGTACAAGCTTATAGAGCTAGTTCAACTCTATGGTAAAATTATTTGAACTAGCTTATAGAGCTAGTTCAACTCTAGTGTAAAATTATTTTTACTAGACTATAGAGCTAGTTCAACTCTTGTGTAAAATTATTTGTACAAACTTATAAAGCTAGTTCAACGCTAGTGTAAAATTATTTGAACTAGCTTATAGAGCTAGTTCAACTCTAGTGTAAAATTATTTGAAGTAGCTATAGAGCTAGTTCATGTCTAGTGTAAAATTATTTGTACTAGATTATAGAGCTAGTTCAACTCTAGTGTAAAATTATTTGTACAAGCTTATACAGCTAGTTCAACTCTAGTGTAAAATTATTTGTACAAGCTTATAGAGCTAGTTCAACTCTAGTGTAAAATTATTTGTACTAGGCTATAGAGCTAGTTCAACTCTAGTGTAAAATTATTTGTACTAGGCTATAGAGCTAGTTCATCTCTAGTGTAAAATTATTTGACCTAGATTATAGAGCTAGTTCAACTCTAGTGTAAAATTATTTGAACTAGCTTATAGAGCTAGTTCAACTCTAGTGTAAAATTATTTGTACTAGCCTATAGAGCTAGTTCAACTCTAGTGTAAAAAATTTTGTACAAGCTTATAGAGCGAGTTCAACACTAGTGTAAATTTTTTTGAACTAGCTTATAGAGCGAGTTCAACTCTAGTGTAAAATTATTTGTACTAGACTATAGAGCTAGTTCAACTCTAGTGTAAAATTATTTGTACAACCTTATGGAGCTAGTTCAACTCTAGTGTAAAATTATTTGTACAAGCTTATAGACCTAGTTCAACTCTAGTGTAAAATTATTTGTACTAGGCTATAGAGCTAGTTCTACTCTAGTGTAAAATTATTTGACCTAGATTATAGAGCTAGTTCAACTCTAGTGTTAAATTATTTGAACTAGCTTATAGAGCTAGTTCAACTCTAGTGTAAAATTATTTGTACTAGACTATAGAGCTAGTTCAACTCTAGTGTAAAATTAATTGTACAAGCTTATAGAGCTAGTTCAACTCTAGTGTAAAATTATTTGTACTAGTCTATAGAGCTAGTTCTACTCTAGTGTAAAATTATTTGACCTAGATTATAGAGCTAGTTCAACTCTAGTGTTAAATTATTTGAACTAGCTTATAGAGCTAGTTCAACTCTAGTGTATAATTATTTGTATTAGCTTATAGAGCTAGTTCAACTCTAGTGTAAAATTATTTGTACTAGCCTATAGAGCTAGTTCAACTCTAGTGTAAAAATTTTTGTACAAGCTTATAGAGCGAGTTCAACACTAGTGTAAATTTTTTTGAACTAGCTTATAGAGCGAGTTCAACTCTAGTGTAAAATTATTTGAACTAGCTTATAGAGCTAGTTCAACTCTAGTGTAAAATTATTTCTACTAGGCTATGGAGCTAGTTCAACTCTAGTGTAAAATTATTTGTACAAGCTTATAGAGCTAGTTCAACTCTAGTGTAAAATTATTTGTACTAGGCTATAGAGCTAGTTCTACTCTAGTGTAAAATTATTTGAACTAGATTATAGAGCTAGTTCAACTCTAGTGTTAAATTATTTTAACTAGCTTATAGAGCTAGTTCAACTCTAGTGTAAAATTATTTGTACTAACCTATAGAGCAAGGTCAACTCTAGTGTAAAATTATTTGTACTAGATTATAGAGCTAGTTCAACTCTAGTGTAAAATTATTTGTACAAGGCTATAGAGCTAGTTCTACTCTAGTGTAAAATTATTTGAAGTAGATTATAGAGCTAGTTCAACTCTAGTGTAAAATTATTTGTACAAACTTATAAAGCTAGTTCAACGCTAGTGTAAAATTATTTGTACTAACCTCTAGAGCAAGGTCAACTCTAGTGTAAAATTATTTGTACAAGCTTATAGAGCTAGTTCAACTCTATGGTAAAATTATTTGAACTAGCTTATAGAGCTAGGTCAACTCTAGTGTAAAATTATTTGTACTAGACTATAGAGCTAGTTCAAGTCTAGTGTAAAATTATTTGTACAAACTTATAAAGCTAGTTCAACGCTAGTGTAAAATTATTTGAACTAGCTTATAGAGCTAGTTCAACTCTAGTGTAAAATTATTTGAAGTAGCTTATAGAGCTAGTTCATGTCTAGTGTAAAATTATTTGTACTAGATTATAGAGCTAGTTCAACTCTAGTGTAAAATTATTTGTACAAGCTTATACAGCTAGTTCAACTCTTGTGTAAAATTATTTGTACTAGGGTATAGAGCTAGTTCAACTCTAGTGTAAAATTATTTGTACAAGTTTATAGAGCTAGTTCAACTCTAGTGTAAAATTATTTGTACTAGGCTATAGAGCTAGTTCAACTCTAGTGTAAAATTATTTGTACTAGACTATAGAGCTAGTTCAACTCTAGTGTAAAATTATTTGTACAACCTTATGGAGCTAGTTCAACTCTAGTGTAAAATTATTTGTACAAGCTTATAGACCTAGTTCAACTCTAGTGTAAAATTATTTGTACTAGGCTATAGAGCTAGTTCTACTCTAGTGTAAAATTATTTGACCTAGATTATAGAGCTAGTTCAACTCTAGTGTTAAATTATTTGAACTAGCTTATAGAGCTAGTTCAACTCTAGTGTAAAATTATTTGTACTAGACTATAGAGCTAGTTCAACTCTAGTGTAAAATTATTTGTACTAGGCTATAGAGCTAGTTCAACTCTAGTGTAAAATTACTTGAACTAGATTATAGAGCTAGTTCAACTCTAGTGTAAAATTATTTGAACTAGCTTATAGAGCTAGTTCAACTCTAGTGTAAAATTATTTGTACTAGACTATAGAGCTAGTTCAACTCTAGTGTAAAATTATTTGTACAAACTTATAAAGCTAGTTCAACGCTAGTGTAAAATTATTTGAACTAGCTTATAGAGCTAGTTCATGTCTAGTGTAAAATTATTTGTACTAGATTATAGAGCTAGTTCAACTCTAGTGTAAAATTATTTGTACAAGCTTATAGAGCTAGTTCAACTCTTGTGTAAAATTATTTGTACTAGGCTATAGAGCTAGTTCAACTCTAGTGTAAAATTATTTGTACAAGTTTATAGAGCTAGTTCAACTCTAGTGTAAAATTATTTGTACTAGGCTATAGAGCTAGTTCAACTCTAGTGTAAAATTACTTGAACTAGATTATAGAGCTAGTTCAACTCTAGTGTAAAATTATTTGAACTAGCTTATAGAGCTAGTTCAACTCTAGTGTAAAATTATTTATACTAGCCTATAGAGCTAGTTCAACTCTAGTGTAAAAATTTTTGTACAAGCTTACAGAGCGAGTTCAACTCTAGTGTAAATTTTTTTGAACTAGCTTATAGAGCTAGTTCAACTCTAGTGTAAAATTATTTGAAGTAGCTTACAGAGCTAGTTCAACTCTAGTGTAAAATTATTTGTACTAGACTATAGAGCTAGTTCAACTCTAGTGTAAAATTATTTGTACAACCTTATGGAGCAAGTTCAACTCTAGAGTAAAATTATTTGTACTAGGCCATAGAGTTAGTTCAACTCTAGTGTAAAATAATTTGAAGTAGATTATAGAGCTAGTTCAATTCTAGTGTAAAATTATTTGAACTAGCTTATAGAGCTAGTTCAACTCTAGTGTAAAATTATTTGTACTAGCCTATAGAGCAAGGTCAACTCTAGTGTAAAATTATTTGTACAAGCTTATAGAGCTAATTCAACTCTAGTGTAAAATTATTTGAACTAGCTTATAGTGCTACTTCAACTCTAGTGTAAAATTATTAGAACTAGCTTATAGAGTGAGTTTTACTCTAGTGTGAAATTATTTTTACAAGTTTATAGAGCTAGTTCAACTCTAGTATAAAATTATTTGTACTAGTCTATAGAGCTAGTTCAACTCTAGTGTAAAATTATTTGTACTAGGCTGTAGAGCTAGTTCAACTCTAGTGTAAAATTATTTTAACTAGCTTATAGAGCTAGTTCAACTCTAGTGTAAAAGTATATCTACTAGGCTATAGAGCTAGTTCAACTCTAGTGTAAAATTATTTGAACTAGCTTATAAAGCTAGTTCAACTCTAGTGTAAAATTATTTGTACTAGGCTATAGAGCTAGTTCAACTCTAGTGTAAAATTATTTGAACTAGCTTATAAAGCTAGTTCAACTCTAGTGTAAAATTATTTGTACTAGGCTATAGAGCTAGTTGAACTCTAGTGTAAAATTATTTGAACTAGATTATAGTGCTAGTTCAACTCTAGTGTAAAATTATTTGAACTAGCTTATAGAGTGAGTTTTACTCTAGTGTGAAATTATTTTTACAAGTTTATAGAGCTAGTTCAACTCTAGTGTAAAATTATTTGTACTAGGCTATAGAGCTAGTTCAACTCTAGTGTAAAATTATTTGTACTAGGCTGTAGAGCTAGTTCAACTCTAGTGTAAAATTATTTTAACTAGCTTATAGAGCTAGTTCAACTCTAGTGCAAAAATATTTGTACTAGGCTATAGAGCTAGTTCAACTCTAGTGTAAAATTATTTGAACTAGCTTATAAAGCTAGTTCAACTCTAGTGTAAAATTATTTGTACTAGGCTATAGAGCTAGTTCAACTCTAGTGTAAAATTATTTGAACTAGCTTATAAAGCTAGTTCAACTCTAGTGTAAAATTATTTGTACTAGGCTATAGAGCTAGTTCAACTCTAGTGTAAAATTATTTGAACTAGATTATAGAGCTAGTTCAATTCTAGTGTAAAATTATTTGAACTAGCTTATAGAGCTAGTTCAACTCTAGTTTAAAAATTTTTGTACTAGCCTATAGAGCAAGTTCAACTCTAGTGTAAAATTATTTGTACAAGTTTATAGAGCTAGTTCAACTCTAGTGTAAAATTAGTTTAACTAGCTTATAGAGCTAGGTCAACTCTAGTGTAAAATTATTTGAAGTAGCTTATAGATCTAGTTCAACTCTAGTGTAAAATTATTTGTACTAGCCTATAGAGCAAGGTCAACTCTAGTGTAAAATTATTTGTACAAGCTTATAGAGCTAGTTCAACTCTACTGTAAAATTATTTGAACTAGCTTATAGAGCTAGTTCAACTCTAGTGTAAAATTATTTGTACTAGACTATAGAGCTAGTTCAACTCTCGTGTAAAATTATTTGTACAAACTTATAAAGCTAGTTCAACTCTAGTGTAAAATTATTTGAACTAGCTTATAGAGCTAGTTCAACTCTAGTGTAAAATTATTTGAAGTAGGTTATAGAGCTAGTTCAATTCTAGTGTAAAATTATTTGTACTAGATTATAGAGCTAGTTCAACTCTAGTGTAAAATTATTTGTACAAGCTTATGAAGCTAGTTCAACTCTAGTGTAAAATTATTTGTACTAGGCTATAGAGCTAGTTCAACTCTAGTGTAAAATTATTTGTAAAAGCTTATAGAGCTAGTTCAACTCTAGTGTAAAATTATTTGTACTAGGCTATAGAGCTAGTTAACCTCTAGTGTAAAATTATTTGTACAAGCTTATAGAGCTAGTTTAACTCCAGTGTAAAATTATTTGTACTAGGCTATAGAGCTAGTTCAACTCTAGTGTAAAATAATTTGAACTAGATTATGGAGCTAGTTCAACTCTAGGGTAAAATTATTTGAACTAGCTTATAGAGAGCTAGTTCAACTCTAGTGTAAAATTATTTGTAATAGCCTATAGAGCAAGGTCAACTCTAGTGTAAAATTATTTGTACAAGCTTATAGAGCTAGTTCAACTCTACGGTAAAATTATTTGAACTAGCTTATAGAGCTAGTTCAACTATAGTGTAAAATTATTTGAAGTAGCTTATAGAGCTAGTTCAAGTCTAGTGTAAAATTATTTGTACTAGATTATAGAGCTAGTTCAACTCTAGTGTAAAATTATTTGTACAAGCTTATAAAGCTAGTTCAACTCTAGTGTAAAATTATTTGTACTAGGCTATAGAGCTAGTTAACCTCTAGTGTAAAATTATTTGTACAAGCTTATAGAGCTAGTTTAACTCCAGTGTAAAATTATTTGTACTAGGCTATAGAGCTAGTTCAACTCTAGTGTAAAATAATTTGAACTAGATTATGGAGCTAGTTCAACTCTAGGGTAAAATTATTTGAACTAGCTTATAGAGAGCTAGTTCAACTCTAGTGTAAAATTATTTGTACTAGGCTATAGAGCTAGTTCAACTCTAGTGTAAAATTATTTGTACAAGCTTATAGAGCTAGTTCAACTCTAGTGTAAAATTATTTGTACTAGGCTATAGAGCTAGTTAACCTCTAGTGTAAAATTATTTGTACAAGCTTATAGAGCTAGTTTAACTCTAGTGTAAAATTATTTGTACTAGGCTATAGAGCTAGTTCAACTCTAGTGTAAAATTATTTGAACTAGATTATGGTGCTAGTTCAACTCTAGTGTAAAATTATTTTAACTAGCTTATAGAGAGCTAGTTCAACTCTAGTGTAAAATTATTTGTAATAGCCTATAGAGCAAGGTCAACTCTAGTGTAAAATTATTTGTACAAGCTTATAGAGCTAGTTCAACTCTACGGTAAAATTATTTGAACTAGCTTATAGAGCTAGTTCAACTCTAGTGTAAAATTATTTGAAGTACCTTATAGAGCTAGTTCAAGTCTAGTGTAAAATTATTTGTACTAGATTATAGAGCTAGTTCAACTCTAGTGTAAAATTATTTGTACAAGCTTATAGAGCTAGTTCAACTCTAGTGTAAAATTATTTATACTAGGCTATAGAGCTAGTTCAACTCTAGTGTAAAATTATTTGAACTAGATTATAGAGCTAGTTCAACTCTAGTGTAAAATTATTTGAACTAGCTTATAGAGCTAGTTCAACTCTAGTGTAAAATTATTTGTACTAGCCTATTGAGCAAGGTCAACTCTAGTGTAAATATTTTTGTACAAGCTTATAGAGCTAGTTCAACTCTAGTGTAAAAATTTTTGAACTAGCTTATAGAGCTAGTTCAACTCTAGTGTAAAATTATTTGAAGTAGCTTACAGTGCTAGTTCATCTCTAGTGTAAAATTATTTGTACTAGACTATAGAGCTAGTTCAACTCTAGTATAAAATTATTTGTACAAGCTTATAGAGTCAGTTCATCTCTAGTGTAAAATTATTTGTAGTAGGCTATAAAGCTAGTTCAACTCTAGTGTAAAATTATTTGAAGTAGATTATAGAGCTAGTTCAATTCTAGTGTAAAACTATTTGAACTAGCTTATAGAGCTAGTTCAACTCTACTGTAAAATTATTTGTACTAGCCTATAGAGCAAGGTCAACTCTAGTGTAAAATTATTTGTACAAGCTTATATAGCTAGTTCAACTCTAGTGTAAAATTATTTGAACTAGCTTATAGAGCTAGTTAAACTCTAGTGTAAAATTATTTGAACTAGCTTATAGTGTGAGTTTTACTCAAGTGTGAAATTATTTTTACAAGTTTACAGAGCTAGTTCAACTCTAGTGTAAAATTATTTGTACTAGCCTATAGAGCAAGGTCAACTCTAGTGTAAAATTATTTGTACAAGCTTATAGAGCTAGTTCAACTCTACGGTAAAATTATTTGAACTAGCTTATAGAGCTAGTTCAACTCTAGTGTAAAATTATTTGTACTAGACTATAGAGCTAGTTTAACTCTAGTGTAAAATTATTTGTACAAACTTATAAAGCTAGTTCAACTCAAGTGTAAAATTATTTGAACTAGCTTCTAAGCTTGTACAAATAATTTGTACAAGCTTATAGTGCTAGTTCAACTCTACGGTAAAATTATTTGAACTAGCTTATAGAGCTAGTTCAAGTCTAGTGTAAAATTATTTGTACTAGATTATAGAGCTAGTTCAACTCTAGTGTAAAATTATTTGTACAAGCTTATAGAGCTAGTTCAACTCTAGTGTAAAATTATTTATACTAGGCTATAGAGCTAGTTCAACTCTAGTGTAAAATTATTTGTACAAGCTTATAGAGCTAGTTCAACTCTAGTGTAAAATTATTTGAAGTAGCTTATAGAGCTAGCTCAAGTCTAGTGTAAAATTATTTGTACTAGATTATAGAGCTAGTTCAACTCTAGTGTAAAATTATTTGTACAAGCTTATAGAGCTAGTTCAACTCTAGTGTAAAATTATTTATACTAGGCTATAGAGCTAGTTCAACTCTAGTGTAAAATTATTTGTACAAGCTTATAGAGCTAGTTCAACTCTAGAGTAAAATTATTTGAAGTAGCTTATAGAGCTAGTTCAAGTCTAGTGTAAAATTATTTGTACTAGATTATAGAGCTAGTTCAACTCTAGTGTAAAGTTATTTGTACAAGCTTATGGAGCTAGTTCAACTCTAGTGTAAAATTATTTGTACTAGGCTATAGAGCTAGTTCAACTCTAGTGTAAAATTATTTCTACAAGCTTATAGAGCTAGTTCAACTCTAGTGTAAAATTATTTGTACTAGGCTATAGAGCTAGTTAACCTCTAGTGTAAAATTATTTGTACAAGCTTATAGAGCTAGTTCAACTCTAGTGTAAAATTATTTGTACTAGCTTATAGAGAGCTAGTTCAACTCTAGTGTAAAATTATTTGTAATAGCCTATAAAGCAAGGTCAACTCTAGTGTAAAATTATTTGTACAAGCTTATAGAGCTAGTTCAACTCTACGGTAAAATTATTTGAACTAGCTTATAGAGCTAGTTCAACTCTAGTGTAAAATTATTTGAAGTACTTTATAGAGCTAGTTCTAGTCTAGTGTAAAATTATTTGTACTAGATTGTAGAGCTAGTTCAACTCTAGTGTAAAATTATTTGTACAAGCTTATAGAGCTAGTTCAACTCTAGTGTAAAATTATTTATACTAGGCTATAGAGCTAGTTCAACTCTAGTGTAAAATTATTTTTACAAGCTTATAGAGCTAGTTCAACTCTAGTGTAAAATTATTTATACTAGGCTATAGAGCTAGTTCAACTCTAGTGTAAAATTATTTGTACAAGCTTATAGAGCTAGTTCAACTCTAGTGTAAAATTATTTGAAGTAGCTTATAGAGCTAGTTCAAGTCTAGTGTAAAATTATTTGTACTAGATTATAGAGCTAGTTCAACTCTGGTGTAAAATTATTTGTACAAGCTTATAGAGCTAGTTCAACTCTAGTGTAAAATTATTTATACTAGGCTATAGAGCTAGTTCAACTCTAGTGTAAAATTATTTGTACAAGCTTATAGAGCTAGTTCAACTCTAGTGTAAAATTATTTGAAGTAGCTTATAGAGCTAGTTCAAGTCTAGTGTAAACTTATTTGTACTAGATTATAGAGCTAGTTCAACTCTAGTGTAAAATTATTTGTACAAGCTTATGGAGCTAGTTCAACTCTAGTGTAAAATTATTTGTACTAGGCTATAGAGCTAGTTCAACTCTAGTGTAAAATTATTTGTACAAGCTTATAGAGTCAGTTCATCTCTAGTGTAAAATTATTTGTAGTAGGCTATAAAGCTAGTTCAACTCTAGTGTAAAATTATTTGAAGTAGATTATAGAGCTAGTTCAATTCTAGTGTAAAACTATTTGAACTAGCTTATAGAGCTAGTTCAACTCTACTGTAAAATTATTTGTACTAGCCTATAGAGCAAGGTCAACTCTAGTGTAAAATTATTTGTACAAGCTTATATAGCTAGTTCAACTCTAGTGTAAAATTATTTGAACTAGCTTATAGAGCTAGTTAAACTCTAGTGTAAAATTATTTGAACTAGCTTATAGTGTGAGTTTTACTCAAGTGTGAAATTATTTTTACAAGTTTACAGAGCTAGTTCAACTCTAGTGTAAAATTATTTGTACTAGCCTATAGAGCAAGGTCAACTCTAGTGTAAAATTATTTGTACAAGCTTATAGAGCTAGTTCAACTCTACGGTAAAATTATTTGAACTAGCTTATAGAGCTAGTTCAACTCTAGTGTAAAATTATTTGTACTAGACTATAGAGCTAGTTTAACTCTAGTGTAAAATTATTTGTACAAACTTATAAAGCTAGTTCAACTCAAGTGTAAAATTATTTGAACTAGCTTCTAAGCTTGTACAAATAATTTGTACAAGCTTATAGTGCTAGTTCAACTCTACGGTAAAATTATTTGAACTAGCTTATAGAGCTAGTTCAACTCTAGTGTAAAATTATTTGAAGTAGCTTATAGAGCTAGTTCATGTCTAGTGTAAAATTATTCGTACTAGATTATAGAGCTAGTTCAACTCTAGTGTAAAATTATTTGTACAAGCTTATAGAGCTAGTTCAACTCTAGTGTAAAATTATTTATACTAGGCTATAGAGCTAGTTCAACTCTAGTGTAAAATTATTTGTACAAGCTTATAGAGCTAGTTCAACTCTAGTGAAAAATTATTTGAAGTAGCTTATAGAGCTAGCTCAAGTCTAGTGTAAAATAATTTGTACTAGATTATAGAGCTAGTTCAACTCTAGTGTAAAATTATTTGTACAAGCTTATAGAGCTAGTTCAACTCTAGTGTAAAATTATTTATACTAGGCTATAGAGCTAGTTCAACTCTAGTGTAAAATTATTTGTACAAGCTTATAGAGCTAGTTCAACTCTAGTGTAAAATTATTTGAAGTAGCTTATAGAGCTAGTTCAAGTCTAGTGTAAAATTATTTGTACTAGATTATAGAGCTAGTTCAACTCTAGTGTAAAATTATTTGTACAAGCTTATGGAGCTAGTTCAACTCTAGTGTAAAATTATTTGTACTAGGCTATAGAGCTAGTTCAACTCTAGTGTAAAATTATTTCTACAAGCTTATAGAGCTAGTTCAACTCTAGTGTAAAATTATTTGTACTAGGCTATAGAGCTAGTTAACCTCTAGTGTAAAATTATTTGTACAAGCTTATGGAGCTAGTTCAACTCTAGTGTAAAATTATTTGTACTAGCTTATAGAGAGCTAGTTCAACTCTAGTGTAAAATTATTTGTAATAGCCTATAAAGCAAGGTCAACTCTAGTGTAAAATTATTTGTACAAGCTTATAGAGCTAGTTCAACTCTACGGTAAAATTATTTGAACTAGCTTATAGAGCTAGTTCAACTCTAGTGTAAAATTATTTGAAGTACTTTATAGAGCTAGTTCAAGTCTAGTGTAAAATTATTTGTACTAGATTGTAGAGCTAGTTCAACTCTAGTGTAAAATTATTTGTACAAGCTTATAGAGCTAGTTCAACTCTAGTGTAAAATTATTTGTACTAGGCTATAGAGCTAGTTCAACTCTAGTGTAAAATTATTTTTACAAGCTTATAGAGCTAGTTCAACTCTAGTGTAAAATTATTTATACTAGGCTATAGAGCTAGTTCAAGTCTAGTGTAAAATTATTTGTACAAGCTTATAGAGCTAGTTCAACTCTAGTGTAAAATTATTTGAAGTAGCTTATAGAGCTAGTTCAAGTCTAGTGTAAAATTATTTGTACTAGATTATAGAGCTAGTTCAACTCTGGTGTAAAATTATTTGTACAAGCTTATAGAGCTAGTTCAACTCTAGTGTAAAATTATTTATACTAGGCTATAGAGCTAGTTCAACTCTAGTGTAAAATTATTTGTACAAGCTTATAGAGCTAGTTCAACTCTAGTGTAAAATTATTTGAAGTAGCTTATAGAGCTAGTTCAAGTCTAGTGTAAACTTATTTGTACTAGATTATAGAGCTAGTTCAACTCTAGTGTAAAATTATTTGTACAAGCTTATGGAGCTAGTTCAACTCTAGTGTAAAATTATTTGTACTAGGCTATAGAGCTAGTTCAACTCTAGTGTAAAATTATTTGTACAAGCTTATAGAGCTAGTTCAACTCTAGTGTAATATTATTTGTACTAGGCTATAGAGCTAGTTAACCTCTAGTGTAAAATTATTTGTACAAGCTTATAGAGCTAGTTTATCTCTAGTGTAAAATTATTTGTATTAGGCTATAGAGCTAGTTCAACTCTAGTGTAAAATTATTTGAACCAGATTATGGAGCTAGTTCAACTCTAGTGTAAAATTATTTTAACTAGCTTATAGAGAGCTAGTTCAACTCTAGTGTAAAATTATTTGTAATAGCCTATAGAGCAAGGTCAACTCTAGTGTAAAATTATTTGTACAAGATTATAGAGCTAGTTCAACTCTACGGTAAAATTTTTTGAACTAGCTTATAGAGCTAGTTCAACTCTAGTGTAAAATTATTTGAAGTACCTTATAGAGCTAGTTCAAGTCTAGTGTAAAATTATTTGTACTAGATTATAGAGCTAGTTCAACTCTAGTGTAAAATTATTTGTACAAGCTTATAGAGCTAGTTCAACTCTAGTGTAAAATTATTTATACTAGGCTATAGAGCTAGTTCAGCTCTAGTGTAAAATTATTTGTACAAGCTTATAGAGCTAGTTCAAATCTAGTGTAAAATTATTTGTACTAGGCTATAGAGCTAGTTCAACTCTAGTGTAAAATTATTTGAACTAGATTATAGAGCTAGTTCAACTCTAGTGTAAAATTATTTGAACTGGCTTATAGAGCTAGGTCAACTCTAGTGTAAAATTATTTGTACTAGCCTATTGAGCAATGTCAACTCTAGTGTAAATTTTTTTGTACAAGCTTATAGAGCTAGTTCAACTCTAGTGTAAAAAATTTTGAACTAGCTTATAGAGCTAGTTCAACTCTAGTGTAAAATTATTTGAAGTAGCTTACAGAGCTAGTTCAACTCTAGTGTAAAATTATTTGTACTAGACTATAGAGCTAGTTCAACTCTAGTATAAAATTATTTGTACAAGCTTATAGAGTCAGTTCATCTCTAGTGTAAAATTATTTGTACTAGACTATAGAGCTAGTTCAACTCTAGTATAAAATTATTTGTACAAGCTTATAGAGTCAGTTCATCTCTAGTGTAAAATTATTTGTAGTAGGCTATAAAGCTAGTTCAACTCTAGTGTAAAATTATTTGAAGTAGATTATAGAGCTAGTTCAATTCTAGTGTAAAACTATTTGAACTAGCTTATAGAGCTAGTTCAACTCTACTGTAAAATTATTTGTACTAGCCTATAGAGCAAGGTCAACTCTAGTGTAAAATTATTTGTACAAGCTTATATAGCTAGTTCAACTCTAGTGTAAAATTATTTGAACTAGCTTATAGAGCTAGTTAAACTCTAGTGTAAAATTATTTGAACTAGCTTATAGTGTGAGTTTTACTCAAGTGTGAAATTATTTTTACAAGTTTACAGAGCTAGTTCAACTCTAGTGTAAAATTATTTGTACTAGCCTATAGAGCAAGGTCAACTCTAGTGTAAAATTATTTGTACAAGCTTATAGAGCTAGTTCAACTCTACGGTAAAATTATTTGAACTAGCTTATAGAGCTAGTTCAACTCTAGTGTAAAATTATTTGTACTAGACTATAGAGCTAGTTTAACTCTAGTGTAAAATTATTTGTACAAACTTATAAAGCTAGTTCAACTCAAGTGTAAAATTATTTGAACTAGCTTCTAAGCTTGTACAAATAATTTGTACAAGCTTATAGTGCTAGTTCAACTCTACGGTAAAATTATTTGAACTAGCTTATAGAGCTAGTTCAACTCTAGTGTAAAATTATTTGAAGTAGCTTATAGAGCTAGTTCATGTCTAGTGTAAAATTATTCGTACTAGATTATAGAGCTAGTTCAACTCTAGTGTAAAATTATTTGTACAAGCTTATAGAGCTAGTTCAACTCTAGTGTAAAATTATTTATACTAGGCTATAGAGCTAGTTCAACTCTAGTGTAAAATTATTTGTACAAGCTTATAGAGCTAGTTCAACTCTAGTGAAAAATTATTTGAAGTAGCTTATAGAGCTAGCTCAAGTCTAGTGTAAAATAATTTGTACTAGATTATAGAGCTAGTTCAACTCTAGTGTAAAATTATTTGTACAAGCTTATAGAGCTAGTTCAACTCTAGTGTAAAATTATTTATACTAGGCTATAGAGCTAGTTCAACTCTAGTGTAAAATTATTTGTACAAGCTTATAGAGCTAGTTCAACTCTAGTGTAAAATTATTTGAAGTAGCTTATAGAGCTAGTTCAAGTCTAGTGTAAAATTATTTGTACTAGATTATAGAGCTAGTTCAACTCTAGTGTAAAATTATTTGTACAAGCTTATGGAGCTAGTTCAACTCTAGTGTAAAATTATTTGTACTAGGCTATAGAGCTAGTTCAACTCTAGTGTAAAATTATTTCTACAAGCTTATAGAGCTAGTTCAACTCTAGTGTAAAATTATTTGTACTAGGCTATAGAGCTAGTTAACCTCTAGTGTAAAATTATTTGTACAAGCTTATAGAGCTAGTTCAACTCTAGTGTAAAATTATTTGTACTAGCTTATAGAGAGCTAGTTCAACTCTAGTGTAAAATTATTTGTAATAGCCTATAAAGCAAGGTCAACTCTAGTGTAAAATTATTTGTACAAGCTTATAGAGCTAGTTCAACTCTACGGTAAAATTATTTGAACTAGCTTATAGAGCTAGTTCAACTCTAGTGTAAAATTATTTGAAGTACTTTATAGAGCTAGTTCAAGTCTAGTGTAAAATTATTTGTACTAGATTGTAGAGCTAGTTCAACTCTAGTGTAAAATTATTTGTACAAGCTTATAGAGCTAGTTCAACTCTAGTGTAAAATTATTTATACTAGGCTATAGAGCTAGTTCAACTCTAGTGTAAAATTATTTTTACAAGCTTATAGAGCTAGTTCAACTCTAGTGTAAAATTATTTATACTAGGCTATAGAGCTAGTTCAACTCTAGTGTAAAATTATTTGTACAAGCTTATAGAGCTAGTTCAACTCTAGTGTAAAATTATTTGAAGTAGCTTATAGAGCTAGTTCAAGTCTAGTGTAAAATTATTTGTACTAGATTATAGAGCTAGTTCAACTCTGGTGTAAAATTATTTGTACAAGCTTATAGAGCTAGTTCAACTCTAGTGTAAAATTATTTATACTAGGCTATAGAGCTAGTTCAACTCTAGTGTAAAATTATTTGTACAAGCTTATAGAGCTAGTTCAACTCTAGTGTAAAATTATTTGAAGTAGCTTATAGAGCTAGTTCAAGTCTAGTGTAAAATTATTTGTACTAGATTATAGAGCTAGTTCAACTCTAGTGTAAAATTATTTGTACTAGCCTATAGAGCAAGGTCAACTCTAGTGTAAAATTATTTGTACAAGCTTATATAGCTAGTTCAACTCTAGTGTAAAATTATTTGAACTAGCTTATAGAGCTAGTTAAACTCTAGTGTAAAATTATTTGAACTAGGCTATAGAGCTAGTTCAACTCTAGTGTAAAATTATTTGAACTAGCTTATAGTGTGAGTTTTACTCAAGTGTGAAATTATTTTTACAAGTTTACAGAGCTAGTTCAACTCTAGTGTAAAATTATTTGTACTAGCCTATAGAGCAAGGTCAACTCTAGTGTAAAATTATTTGTACAAGCTTATAGAGCTAGTTCAACTCTACGGTAAAATTATTTGAACTAGCTTATAGAGCTAGTTCAACTCTAGTGTAAAATTATTTGTACTAGACTATAGAGCTAGTTTAACTCTAGTGTAAAATTATTTGTACAAACTTATAAAGCTAGTTCAACTCAAGTGTAAAATTATTTGAACTAGCTTCTAAGCTTGTACAAATAATTTGTACAAGCTTATAGTGCTAGTTCAACTCTACGGTAAAATTATTTGAACTAGCTTATGGAGCTAGTTCAACTCTAGTGTAAAATTATTTGAAGTAGCTTATAGAGCTAGTTCAAGTCTAGTGTAAAATTATTTGTACTAGATTATAGAGCTAGTTCAACTCTAGTGTAAAATTATTTGTACAAGCTTATAGAGCTAGTTCAACTCTAGTGTAAAATTATTTATACTAGGCTATAGAGCTAGTTCAACTCTAGTGTAAAATTATTTGTACAAGCTTATAGGGCTAGTTCAACTCTAGTGAAAAATTATTTGAAGTAGCTTATAGAGCTAGCTCAAGTCTAGTGTAAAATTATTTGTACTAGATTATAGAGCTAGTTCAACTCTAGTGTAAAATTATTTGTACAAGCTTATAGAGCTAGTTCAACTCTAGTGTAAAATTAATTATACTAGGCTATAGAGCTAGTTCAACTCTAGTGTAAAATTATTTGTACAAGCTTATAGAGCTAGTTCAACTCTAGTGTAAAATTATTTGAAGTAGCTTATAGAGCTAGTTCAAGTCTAGTGTAAAATTATTTGTACTAGATTATAGAGCTAGTTCAACTCTAGTGTAAAATTATTTGTACTAGATTATAGAGCTAGTTCAACTCTGGTGTAAAATTATTTGTACTAGGCTATAGAGCTAGTTCAACTCTAGTGTAAAATTATTTCTACAAGCTTATAGAGCTAGTTCAACTCTAGTGTAAAATTATTTGTACTAGGCTATAGAGCTAGTTAACCTCTAGTGTAAAATTATTTGTACAAGCTTATAGAGCTAGTTCAACTCTAGTGTAAAATTATTTGTACTAGCTTATAGAGAGCTAGTTCAACTCTAGTGTAAAATTATTTGTAATAGCCTATAAAGCAAGGTCAACTCTAGTGTAAAATTATTTGTACAAGCTTATAGAGCTAGTTCAACTCTACGGTAAAATTATTTGAACTAGCTTATAGAGCTAGTTCAACTCTAGTGTAAAATTATTTGAAGTACTTTATAGAGCTAGTTCAAGTCTAGTGTAAAATTATTTGTACTAGATTGTAGAGCTAGTTCAACTCTAGTGTAAAATTATTTGTACAAGCTTATAGAGCTAGTTCAACTCTAGTGTAAAATTATTTATACTAGGCTATAGAGCTAGTTCAACTCTAGTGTAAAATTATTTTTACAAGCTTATAGAGCTAGTTCAACTCTAGTGTAAAATTATTTATACTAGGCTATAGAGCTAGTTCAACTCTAGTGTAAAATTATTTGTACAAGCTTATAGAGCTAGTTCAACTCTAGTGTAAAATTATTTGAAGTAGCTTATAGAGCTAGTTCAAGTCTAGTGTAAAATTATTTGTACTAGATTATAGAGCTAGTTCAACTCTGGTGTAAAATTATTTGTACAAGCTTATAGAGCTAGTTCAACTCTAGTGTAAAATTATTTATACTAGGCTATAGAGCTAGTTCAACTCTAGTGTAAAATTATTTGTACAAGCTTATAGAGCTAGTTCAACTCTAGTGTAAAATTATTTGAAGTAGCTTATAGAGCTAGTTCAAGTCTAGTGTAAAATTATTTGTACTAGATTATAGAGCTAGTTCAACTCTAGTGTAAAATTATTTGTACAAGTTTATGGAGCTAGTTCAACTCTAGTGTAAAATTATTTGTACTAGGCTATAGAGCTAGTTCAACTCTAGTGTAAAATTATTTGTACAAGCTTATAGAGCTAGTTCAACTCTAGTGTAATATTATTTGTACTAGGCTATAGAGCTAGTTAACCTCTAGTGTAAAATTATTTGTACAAGCTTATAGAGCTAGTTTAACTCTAGTGTAAAATTATTTGTATTAGGCTATAGAGCTAGTTCAACTCTAGTGTAAAATTATTTGAACCAGATTATGGAGCTAGTTCAACTCTAGTGTAAAATTATTTTAACTAGCTTATAGAGAGCTAGTTCAACTCTAGTGTAAAATTATTTGTAATAGCCTACAGAGCAAGGTCAACTCTAGTGTAAAATTATTTGTACAAGCTTATATAGCTAGTTCAACTCTAGTGTAAAATTATTTGAACTAGCTTATAGAGCTAGTTAAACTCTAGTGTAAAATTATTTGAACTAGCTTATAGTGTGAGTTTTACTCAAGTGTGAAATTATTTTTACAAGTTTACAGAGCTAGTTCAACTCTAGTGTAAAATTATTTGTACTAGCCTATAGAGCAAGGTCAACTCTAGTGTAAAATTATTTGTACAAGCTTATAGAGCTAGTTCAACTCTACGGTAAAATTATTTGAACTAGCTTATAGAGCTAGTTCAACTCTAGTGTAAAATTATTTGTACTAGACTATAGAGCTAGTTTAACTCTAGTGTAAAATTATTTGTACAAACTTATAAAGCTAGTTCAACTCAAGTGTAAAATTATTTGAACTAGCTTCTAAGCTTGTACAAATAATTTGTACAAGCTTATAGTGCTAGTTCAACTCTACGGTAAAATTATTTGAACTAGCTTATAGAGCTAGTTCAACTCTAGTGTAAAATTATTTGAAGTAGCTTATAGAGCTAGTTCAACTCTAGTGTAAAATTATTTGTAATAGCCTATAAAGCAAGTTCAACTCTAGTGTAAAATTATTTGTACAAGCTTATAGAGCTAGTTCAACTCTACGGTAAAATTATTTGAACTAGCTTATAGAGCTAGTTCAACTCTAGTGTAAAATTATTTGAAGTACTTTATAGAGCTAGTTCAAGTCTAGTGTAAAATTATTTGTACTAGATTGTAGAGCTAGTTCAACTCTAGTGTAAAATTATTTGTACAAGCTTATAGAGCTAGTTCAACTCTAGTGTAAAATTATTTATACTAGGCTATAGAGCTAGTTCAACTCTAGTGTAAAATTATTTTTACAAGCTTATAGAGCTAGTTCAACTCTAGTGTAAAATTATTTATACTAGGCTATAGAGCTAGTTCAACTCTAGTGTAAAATTATTTGTACAAGCTTATAGAGCTAGTTCAACTCTAGTGTAAAATTATTTGAAGTAGCTTATAGAGCTAGTTCAAGTCTAGTGTAAAATTATTTGTACTAGATTATAGAGCTAGTTCAACTCTGGTGTAAAATTATTTGTACAAGCTTATAGAGCTAGTTCAACTCTAGTGTAAAATTATTTATACTAGGCTATAGAGCTAGTTCAACTCTAGTGTAAAATTATTTGTACAAGCTTATAGAGCTAGTTCAACTCTAGTGTAAAATTATTTGAAGTAGCTTATAGAGCTAGTTCAAGTCTAGTGTAAAATTATTTGTACTAGATTATAGAGCTAGTTCAACTCTAGTGTAAAATTATTTGTACAAGTTTATGGAGCTAGTTCAACTCTAGTGTAAAATTATTTGTACTAGGCTATAGAGCTAGTTCAACTCTAGTGTAAAATTATTTGTACAAGCTTATAGAGCTAGTTCAACTCTAGTGTAATATTATTTGTACTAGGCTATAGAGCTAGTTAACCTCTAGTGTAAAATTATTTGTACAAGCTTATAGAGCTAGTTTAACTCTAGTGTAAAATTATTTGTATTAGGCTATAGAGCTAGTTCAACTCTAGTGTAAAATTATTTGAACCAGATTATGGAGCTAGTTCAACTCTAGTGTAAAATTATTTTAACTAGCTTATAGAGAGCTAGTTCAACTCTAGTGTAAAATTATTTGTAATAGCCTATAGAGCAAGGTCAACTCTAGTGTAAAATTATTTGTACAAGCTTATAGAGCTAGTTCAACTCTACGGTAAAATTATTTGTACAAGCTTATAGAGCTAGTTTAACTCTAGTGTAAAATTATTTGTATTAGGCTATAGAGCTAGTTCAACTCTAGTGTAAAATTTTTTGAACTAGCTTATAGAGCTAGTTCAACTCTAGTGTAAAATTATTTGAAGTACCTTATAGAGCTAGTTCAAGTCTAGTGTAAAATTATTTGTACTAGATTATAGAGCTAGTTCAACTCTAGTGTAAAATTATTTGTACAAGCTTATAGAGCTAGTTCAACTCTAGTGTAAAATTATTTGTACAAGCTTATACAGCTAGTTCAACTCTAGTGTAAATTTTTTTGAACTACCTTATAGAGCTAGTTTAACTCTAGTGTAAAATTATTTGAAGTAGCTTACACAGCTAGTTCAACTCTAGAGTAAAATTATTTGTACTAGACTGTACAGCTAGTTCAACTCTAGTGTAAAATTATTTGTACTAGCCTATACAGCAAGTTCAACTCTAGTGTAAAATTATTTGTACTAGGCTATAGAGCTAGTTCAACTGTACTGTAAAATTATTTGAAGTAGATTATAGAGCTAGTTTAATTCTAGTGTAAAATTATTTGAACTAGCTTATAGAGCTAGTTCAACTCTAGTGTAAAATTATTTGTACTAGCCTATAGAGCAAGGTCAACTCTAGTGTAAAATTATTTGAACTAGCTTATAGAGCTAGTTCAACTCTAGTGTAAAATTATTTGAACTAGCTTATAGAGTGAGTTTTACTCTAGTGTGAAATTATTTTTACAAGTTTATAGAGCTAGTTCAACTCTAGTGTAAAATTATTTGTACTAGGGTATAGAGGTAGTTCAACTCTAGTGTAAAATTATTTGTACTAGGCTGTAGACCTAGTTCAACTCTAGTGTAAAATTATTTTAACTAGCTTATAGAGCTAGTTCAACTCTAGTGTAAAAATATTTGTAGTAGGCTATAGAGCTAGTTCAACTCTATTGTAAAATTATTTGAAGTAGATTATAAAGCTAGTTCAACTCTAGTGTAAAATTATTTGAACTAGCTTATAAAGCTAGTTCAACTCTAGTGTAAAATTATTTGTACTAGGCTATAGAGCTAGTTCAACTCTAGTGTAAAATTATTTGAACTAGATTATAGAGCTAGTTCAACTCTAGTGTAAAATTATTTGAACTAGCTTAAAAAGCTAGTTCAACTCTAGTGTAAAATTATTTGTACTAGGCTATAGAGCTAGTTCAACTCCAGTGTAAAATTATTTGAACTAGATTATAGAGCTAGTTCAACTCTAGTGTAAAATTATTTTAACTAGCTTATAGAGCTAGGTCAACTCTAGTGTAAAATTATTTGAAGTAGCTTATAGAGCTAGTTCAACTCTATTGTAAAATTATTTGTACTAGCCTATAGAGCAAGGTCAACTCTAGTGTAAAATTATTTGTACAAGCTTATAGAGCTAATTCAACTCTACTTTAAAATTATTTGAACTAGCATATAGAGCTAGTTCAACTCTAGTGTAAAATTATTTGTACTAGACTATAGAGCTAGTTCAACTCTAGTGTAAAATTGTTTGTACAAACTTATCAAGCTAGTTCAACTCTAATGTAAAATTATTTGAAATAGCTTATAGAGCTAGTTCAGGTCTAGTGTAAAATTATTTGTACTAGATTATAGAGCTAGTTCAACTCTAGTGTAAAATATTTGTACAAGCTTATAGAGGTAGTTCAACTCTAGTGTAAAATTATTTGTACAAGCTTATAGAGCTAGTTCAACTCTAGTGTAAAATTATTTGTAATAGCCTATAGAGCAAGGTCAACTCTAGTGTAAAATTATTTGTACAAGCTTATAGAGCTAGTTCAACTCTACGGTAAAAAATTTTGAACTAGCTTATAGAGCTAGTTCAACTCTAGTGTAAAATTATTTGAAGTACCTTATAGAGCTAGTTCAAGTCTAGTGTAAAATTATTTGTACTAGATTATAGAGCTAGTTCAACTCTAGTGTAAAATTATTTGTACAAGCTTATAGAGCTAGTTCAACTCTAGTGTAAAATTATTTATACTAGGCTATAGAGCTAGTTCAACTCTAGTGTAAAATTATTTGTACAAGCTTATAGAGCTAGTTCAAATCTAGTGTAAAATTATTTGTACTAGGCTATAGAGCTAGTTCAACTCTAGTGTAAAATTATTTGAACTAGATTATAGAGCTAGTTCAACTCTAGTGTAAAATTATTTGAACTGGCTTATAGAGCTAGTTCAACTCTAGTGTAAAATTATTTGTACTAGCCTATTGAGCAATGTCAACTCTAGTGTAAATTTTTTTGTACAAGCTTATAGAGTTAGTTCAACTCTAGTGTAAAAAAATTTGAACTAGCTTATAGAGCTAGTTCAACTCTAGTGTAAAATTATTTGAAGTAGCTTACAGAGCTAGTTCAACTCTAGTGTAAAATTATTTGTACTAGACTATAGAGCTAGTTCAACTCTAGTATAAAATTATTTGTACAAGCTTATAGAGTCAGTTCATCTCTAGTGTAAAATTATTTGTAGTAGGCTATAAAGCTAGTTCAACTCTAGTGTAAAATTATTTGAAGTAGATTATAGAGCTAGTTCAATTCTAGTGTAAAATTATTTGAACTAGCTTATAGACCTAGTTCAACTCTACTGTAAATTATTTGTAGTAGCCTATAGAGCAAGGTCAACTCTAGTGTAAAATTATTTGTACAAGCTTATATAGCTAGTTCAACTCTAGTGTAAAATTATTTGAATTAGCTTATAGAGCTAGTTAAACTCTAGTGTAAAATTATTTGAACTAGCTTATAGAGTGAGTTTTACTCAAGTGTGAAATTATTTTTACAAGTTTACAGAGCTAGTTCAACTCTAGTGTAAAATTATTTGTACTAGCCTATAGAGCAAGGTCAACTCTAGTGTAAAATTATTTGTACAAGCTTATAGGGCTAGTTCAACTGTACGGTAAAATTATTTGAACTAGCTTATAGAGCTAGTTCACCTCTAGTGTAAAATTATTTGTACTAGACTATAGAGTTAGTTTAACTCTAGTGTAAAATTATTTGTACAAACTTATAAAGCTAGTTCAACTCAAGTGTAAAATTATTTGAACTAGCTTATAGACCTAGTTCAACTCTAGTGTAAAATTATTTGAAATAGCTTATAGAGCTAGTTCAAGTCTAGTGTAAAATTATTTGTACTAGATTATAGAGCTAGTTCAACTCTAGTGTAAAATTATTTGTACAAGCTTATTGAGCTAGTTCAACTCTAGTGTAAAATTATTTATACTAGGCCATAGAGCTAGTTCAACTCTAGTGTAAAATTATTTGTACAAGCTTATAGAGCTAGTTCAACTCTAGTGTAAAATTATTTGTACTAGGCTATAGAGCTAGTTCAACTCTAGTGTAAAATTATTTGAACTAGATTATAGAGCTAGTTCAACTCTAGTGTAAAATTATTTGAACTAGCTTATAGAGCAAGTTCAATTCTAGTGTAAAATTATTTGAACTAGCTTATAGACCTAGTTCAACTCTAGTGTAAAATTATTTGAAATAGCTTATAGAGCTAGTTCAAGTCTAGTGTAAAATTATTTGTACTAGATTATAGAGCTAGTTCAACTCTAGTGTAAAATTATTTGTACAAGCTTATTGAGCTAGTTCAACTCTAGTGTAAAATTATTTATACTAGGCCATAGAGCTAGTTCAACTCTAGTGTAAAATTATTTGTACAAGCTTATAGAGCTAGTTCAACTCTAGTGTAAAATTATTTGTACTAGGCTATAGAGCTAGTTCAACTCTAGTGTAAAATTATTTGTACTAGCCTATAGGGCAAGGTCAACTCTAGTGTAAATTTTTTTGTAGAAGCTTATAGAGCTAGTTCAACTCTAGTGTAAAAAATTTTGAACTAGCTTATAGAGCTAGTTCAACTCTAGTGTAAAATTATTTGAAGTAGCTTACGGAGCTAGTTCAACTCTAGTGTAAAATTATTTGTACTAGACAATAGAGCTAGTTCAACTCTAGTGTAAAATTATTTGTACAAGCTTATAGAGCTAGTTCAACTCTAGTGTGAAATTATTTGTACTAGGCTATAGAGCTAGTTCAACTCTAGTGTAAAATTATTATTTGTACTAGGCTATAGACCTAGTTCAACTCTAGTGTAAAATTATTTGAACTAGCTTATAAAGCTAGTTCAACTCTAGTGTGAAATTATTTGTACTAGGCTATAGAGCTAGTTCAACTCTAGTGTAAAATTATTATTTGTACTAGGCTATAGACCTAGCTCAACTCTAGTGTAAAATTATTTGAACTAGCTTATAAAGCTAGTTCAACTCTAGTGTAAAATTATTTGTACTAGGCTATAGAGCTAGTTCAACTCTAGTGTAAAATTATTTGAACTAGATTATAGAGCTAGTTCAACTCTATTGTAAAATTATTTGAACTAGCTTATAAAGCTAGTTCAACTCTAGTGTAAAATTATTTGTACTAGACTATAGAGCTAGTTCAACTCTAGTGTAAAATTATTTGTACAAAGTTATAAAGCTAGTTCAACTCTAGTGTAAAATTATTTGAACTAGCTTATATAGCTAGTTCAACTCTAGTGTAATATTATTTGAAATAGATTATAGAGCTAGTTCAAGTCTAGTGTAAAATTATTTGTACTAGATTATAGAGCTAGTTCAACTCTAGTGTAAAATTATTTGTACAAGCTTATAGAGCTAGTTCAACTCTAGTGAAAAATTATTTGTACTAGGCTATCGAGCTAGTTCAACTCCAGTGTACAATTATTTGTTCAAGCTTATAGAGCTAGTTCAACTCTAGTGTAAAATTATTTGTACTAGGCTATAGAGCTAGTTAACCTCTAGTGTAAAATTATTTGTACAAGCTTATAGAGCTAGTTTAACTCTAGTGTAAAATTATTTGTACCAGGTTATAGAGCTAGTTCAACTCTAGTGTAAAATAATTTGAACTAGATTATGGAGCTAGTTCAAATCTAGTGTAAAATTATTTGAACTAGCTTATAGAGCTAGTTCAACTCTAGTTTAAAATTATTTGTACAAGCTTATACAGCTAGTTCAACTCTAGTGTAAAATTTTTTGAACTACCTTATAGAGCTAGTTTAACTCTAGTGTAAAATTATTTGAAGTAGCTTACACAGCTAGTTCAACTCTAGAGTAAAATTATTTGTACTAGACTGTACAGCTAGTTCAACTCTAGTGTAAAATTATTTGTACTAGCCTATACAGCAAGTTCAACTCTAGTGTAAAATTATTTGTACTAGGCTATAGAGCTAGTTCAACTGTACTGTAAAATTATTTGAAGTAGATTATAGAGCTAGTTTAATTCTAGTGTAAAATTATTTGAACTAGCTTATAGAGCTAGTTCAACTCTAGTGTAAAATTATTTGTACTAGCCTATAGAGCAAGGTCAACTCTAGTGTAAAATTATTTGTACAAGCTTATAGAGCTAGTTCAACTCTAGTGTAAAATTATTTGAACTAGCTTATAGAGCTAGTTCAACTCTAGTGTAAAATTATTTGAACTAGCTTATAGAGTGAGTTTTACTCTAGTGTGAAATTATTTTTACAAGTTTATAGAGCTAGTTCAACTCTAGTGTAAAATTATTTGTACTAGGGTATAGAGGTAGTTCAACTCTAGTGTAAAATTATTTGTACTAGGCTGTAGACCTAGTTCAACTCTAGTGTAAAATTATTTTAACTAGCTTATAGAGCTAGTTCAACTCTAGTGTAAAAATATTTGTAGTAGGCTATAGAGCTAGTTCAACTCTATTGTAAAATTATTTGAAGTAGATTATAAAGCTAGTTCAACTCTAGTGTAAAATTATTTGAACTAGCTTATAAAGCTAGTTCAACTCTAGTGTAAAATTATTTGTACTAGGCTATAGAGCTAGTTCAACTCTAGTGTAAAATTATTTGAACTAGATTATAGAGCTAGTTCAACTCTAGTGTAAAATTATTTGAACTAGCTTAAAAAGCTAGTTCAACTCTAGTGTAAAATTATTTGTACTAGGCTATAGAGCTAGTTCAACTCCAGTGTAAAATTATTTGAACTAGATTATAGAGCTAGTTCAACTCTAGTGTAAAATTATTTTAACTAGCTTATAGAGCTAGGTCAACTCTAGTGTAAAATTATTTGAAGTAGCTTATAGAGCTAGTTCAACTCTATTGTAAAATTATTTGTACTAGCCTATAGAGCAAGGTCAACTCCAGTGTAAAATTATTTGTACAAGCTTATAGAGCTAATTCAACTCTACTTTAAAATTATTTGAACTAGCATATAGAGCTAGTTCAACTCTAGTGTAAAATTATTTGTACTAGACTATAGAGCTAGTTCAACTCTAGTGTAAAATTGTTTGTACAAACTTATCAAGCTAGTTCAACTCTAATGTAAAATTATTTGAAATAGCTTATAGAGCTAGTTCAGGTCTAGTGTAAAATTATTTGTACTAGATTATAGAGCTAGTTCAACTCTAGTGTAAAATATTTGTACAAGCTTATAGAGGTAGTTCAACTCTAGTGTAAAATTATTTGTACAAGCTTATAGAGCTAGTTCAACTCTAGTGTAAAATTATTTGTACTAGGCTATAGAGCTAGTTAACCTCTAGTGTAAAATTATTTGTACAAGCTTATAGAGCTAGTTTAACTGTAGTGTAAAATTATTTGTACTAGGTTATAGAGCTAGTTCAACTCTAGTGTAAAATTATTTGAACTAGATTATGGAGCTAGTTCAACTCTAGTGTAAAATTATTTGAACTAGATTATGGAGCTAGTTCAACTCTAGTGTAAAATTATTTGTACAAGCTTATAGAGCTAGTTAACCTCTAGTGTAAAATTATTTGTACAAGCTTATAGAGCTAGTTTAACTCTAGTGTAAAATTATTTGTACCAGGTTATAGAGCTAGTTCAACTCTAGTGTAAATTTTTTTGTAGAAGCTTATAGAGCTAGTTCAACTCTAGTGTAAAATTTTTTGAACTAGCTTATAGAGCTAGTTCAACTCTAGTGTAAAATTATTTGAAGTAGCTTACGGAGCTAGTTCAACTCTAGTGTAAAATTATTTGTACTAGACAATAGAGCTAGTTCAACTCTAGTGTAAAATTATTTGTTCAAGCTTATAGAGCTAGTTCAACTCTAGTGTGAAATTATTTGTACTAGGCTATAGAGCTAGTTCAACTCTAGTGTAAAATTATTATTTGTACTAGGCTATAGACCTAGTTCAACTCTAGTGTAAAATTATTTGAACTAGCTTATAAAGCTAGTTCAACTCTAGTGTGAAATTATTTGTACTAGGCTATAGAGCTAGTTCAACTCTAGTGTAAAATTATTATTTGTACTAGGCTATAGACCTAGCTCAACTCTAGTGTAAAATTATTTGAACTAGCTTATAAAGCTAGTTCAACTCTAGTGTAAAATTATTTGTACTAGGCTATAGAGCTAGTTCAACTCTAGTGTAAAATTATTTGAACTAGATTATAGAGCTAGTTCAACTCTATTGTAAAATTATTTGAACTAGCTTATAAAGCTAGTTCAACTCTAGTGTAAAATTATTTGTACTAGACTATAGAGCTAGTTCAACTCTAGTGTAAAATTATTTGTACAAAGTTATAAAGCTAGTTCAACTCTAGTGTAAAATTATTTGAACTAGCTTATATCGCTAGTTCAACTCTAGTGTAATATTATTTGAAATAGATTATAGAGCTAGTTCAAGTCTAGTGTAAAATTATTTGTACTAGATTATAGAGCTAGTTCAACTCTAGTGTAAAATTATTTGTACAAGCTTATAGAGCTAGTTCAACTCTAGTGTAAAATTATTTGTACTAGGCTATCGAGGTAGTTCAACTCCAGTGTACAATTATTTGTTCAAGCTTATAGAGCTAGTTCAACTCTAGTGTAAAATTATTTGTACTAGGCTATAGAGCTAGTTAACCTCTGGTGTAAAATTATTTGTACAAGCTTATAGAGCTAGCTTAACTCTAGTGTAAAATTATTTGTACCAGGTTATAGAGCTAGTTCAACTCTAGTGTAAAATAATTTGAACTAGATTATGGAGCTAGTTCAAATCTAGTGTAAAATTATTTGAACTAGCTTATAGAGCTAGTTCAACTCTAGTGTAAAATTATTTGTACAAGCTTATACAGCTAGTTCAACTCTAGTGTAAAAATTTTTGAACTACCTTATAGAGCTAGTTTAACTCTAGTGTAAAATTATTTGAAGTAGCTTACACAGCTAGTTCAACTCTAGAGTAAAATTATTTGTACTAGACTGTACAGCTAGTTCAAGTCTAGTGTAAAATTATTTGTACTAGCCTATACAGCAAGTTCAACTCTAGTGTAAAATTATTTGTACTAGGCTATAGAGCTAGTTCAACTGTACTGTAAAATTATTTGAAGTAGATTATAGAGCTAGTTTAATTCTAGTGTAAAATTATTTGAACTAGCTTATAGAGCTAGTTCAACTCTAGTGTAAAATTATTTGTACTAGCCTATAGAGCAAGGTCAACTCTAGTGTAAAATTATTTGTACAAGCTTATAGAGCTAATTCAACTCTAGTGTAAAATTATTTGAACTAGCTTATAGAGCTAGTTCAACTCTAGTGTAAAATTATTTGAACTAGCTTATAGAGTGAGTTTTACTCTAGTGTGAAATTATTTTTACAAGTTTATAGAGCTAGTTCAACTCTAGTGTAAAATTATTTGTACTAGGGTATAGAGGTAGTTCAACTCTAGTGTAAAATTATTTGTACTAGGCTGTAGACCTAGTTCAACTCTAGTGTAAAATTATTTTAACTAGCTTATAGAGCTAGTTCAACTCTAGTGTAAAAATATTTGTAGTAGGCTATAGAGCTAGTTCAACTCTATTGTAAAATTATTTGAAGTAGATTATAAAGCTAGTTCAACTCTAGTGTAAAATTATTTGAACTAGCTTATAAAGCTAGTTCAACTCTAGTGTAAAATTATTTGTACTAGGCTATAGAGCTAGTTCAACTCTAGTGTAAAATTATTTGAACTAGATTATAGAGCTAGTTCAACTCTAGTGTAAAATTATTTGAACTAGCTTAAAAAGCTAGTTCAACTCTAGTGTAAAATTATTTGAACTAGATTATAGAGCTAGTTCAACTCTAGTGTAAAATTATTTTAACTAGCTTATAGAGCTAGGTCAACTCTAGTGTAAAATTATTTGAAGTAGCTTATAGAGCTAGTTCAACTCTATTGTAAAATTATTTCTACTAGCCTATAGAGCAAGGTCAACTCTAGTGTAAAATTATTTGTACAAGCTTATAGAGCTAATTCAACTCTACTTTAAAATTATTTGAACTAGCATATAGAGCTAGTTCAACTCTAGTGTAAAATTATTTGTACTAGACTATAGAGCTAGTTCAACTCTAGTGTAAAATTGTTTGTACAAACTTATCAAGCTAGTTCAACTCTAATGTAAAATTATTTGAAATAGCTTATAGAGCTAGTTCAGGTCTAGTGTAAAATTATTTGTACTAGATTATAGAGCTAGTTCAACTCTAGTGTAAAATATTTGTACAAGCTTATAGAGGTAGTTCAACTCTAGTGTAAAATTATTTGTACAAGCTTATAGAGCTAGTTCAACTCTAGTGTAAAATTATTTGTACTAGGCTATAGAGCTAGTTAACCTCTAGTGTAAAATTATTTGTACAAGCTTATAGAGCTAGTTTAACTGTAGTGTAAAATTATTTGTACTAGGTTATAGAGCTAGTTCAACTCTAGTGTAAAATTATTTGAACTAGATTATGGAGCTAGTTCAACTCTAGTGTAAAATTATTTGAACTAGATTATGGAGCTAGTTCAACTCTAGTGTAAAATTATTTGTACAAGCTTATAGAGCTAGTTAACCTCTAGTGTAAAATTATTTGTACAAGCTTATAGAGCTAGTTTAACTCTAGTGTAAAATTATTTGTACCAGGTTATAGAGCTAGTTCAACTCTAGTGTAAAATTATTTGAACTAGATTATGGAGCTAGTTCAACTCTAGTGTAAAATTATTTGAACTAGGTTATAGAGCTAGTTCAACTCTAGTGTAAAATTATTTGTACAAGCTTATAGAGCTAGTTCAACTCTAGTGTAAAATTTTTTGAACTAGCTTATAGAGCTAGTTTAACTCTAGTGTAAAATTATTTGAAGTAGCTTACACAGCTAGTTCAACTCTAGAGTAAAATTATTTGTACTAGACTGTACAGCTAGTTCAACTCTAGTGTAAAATTATTTGTACTAGACAATACAGCAAGTTCAACTCTAGTGTAAAATTATTTGTACTAGGCTATAGAGCTAGTTCAACTGTACTGTAAAATTATTTGAAGTAGATTATAGAGCTAGCTTAATTCTAGTGTAAAATTATTTGAACTAGCTTATAGAGCTAGTTCAACTCTAGTGTAAAATTATTTGTACGAGCATATAGAGCAAGGTCAACTCTAGTGTAAAATTATTTGTACAAGCTTATAGAGCTAGTTCAACTCTAGTGTAAAATTATTTGAACTAGCTTATAGAGCTAGTTCAACTCTAGTGTAAAATTATTTGAACTAGCTTATAGAGTGAGTTTTACTCTAGTGTGAAATTATTTTTACAAGTTTCTAGAGCTAGTTCAACTCTAGTGTAAAATTATTTGTACTAGGCTATAGAGGTAGTTCAACTCTAGTGTAAAATTATTTGTACTAGGCTGTAGACCTAGTTCAACTCTAGTGTAAAATTATTTTAACTAGCTTATAGAGCTAGTTCAACTCTAGTGTAAAAATATTTGTAGTAGGCTCCAGAGCTAGTTCATCTCTAGTGTACAATTATTTGAACTAGCTTATAAAGCTAGTTCAACTCTAGTGTAAAATTATTTGAACTAGCTCATAAAGCTAGTTCAACTCTAGTGTAAAATTATTTGTACTAGGCTATAGAGCTTCAACTCTAGTGTAAAATTATTTGAACTAGATTATAGAGCTAGTTCAACTCTAGTGTAAAATTATTTGAACTAGCTTAAAAAGCTAGTTCAACTCTAGTGTAAAATTATTTGTACTAGGCTATAGAGCTAGTTCAACTCCAGTGTAAAATTATTTGAACTAGATTATAGAGCTAGTTCAACTCTAGTGTAAAATTATTTTAACTAGCTTATAGAGCTAGGTCAAATCTAGTGTAAAATTATTTGAAGTAGCTTATAGAGCTAGTTCAACTCTATTGTAAAATTATTTGTACTAGCCTATAGAGCAAGGTCAACTCTAGTGTAAAATTATTTGTACAAGCTTATAGAGCTAATTCAACTCTACTTTAAAATTATTTGAACTAGCATATAGAGCTAGTTCAACTCTAGTGTAAAATTGTTTGTACTAGACTATAGAGCTAGTTCAACTCTAGTGTAAAATTGTTTGTACAAACTTATCAAGCTAGTTCAACTCTAATGTAAAATTATTTGAAATTGCTTATAGAGCTAGTTCAAGTCTAGTGTAAAATTATTTGTACTAGGCTATAGAGCTAGTTAACCTCTAGTGTAAAATTATTTGTACAAGCTTATAGAGCTAGTTTAACTCTAGTGTAAAATTATTTGTACAAGCTTATAGAGCTAGTTTAACTCTAGTGTAAAATTATTTGTACAAGCTTATAGAGCTAGTTCAACTCTAGTGTAAATTTTTTTGAACTAGCTTATAGAGCTAGGTCAACTCTAGTGTAAAATTATTTGAAGTAGCTTACAGAGCTAGTTCAACTATAGTGTAAAATTATTTGTACTAGACTATAGACCTAGTTCAACTCTAGTGTAAAATTATTTGAAATAGCTTATAGAGCTAGTTCAAGTCTATCGTAAAATTATTTGTACTAGATTATAGAGCTAGTTCAACTCTAGTGTAAAATTATTTGTACAAGCTTATTGAGCTAGTTCAACTCTAGTGTAAAATTATTTATACTAGGCCATAGAGCTAGTTCAACTCTAGTGTAAAATTATTTGTACAAGCTTATAGAGCTAGTTCAACTCTAGTGTAAAATTATTTGTACTAGGCTATAGAGCTAGTTAAACTCTAGTGTAAAATTATTTGAACTAGCTTATAGAGTGAGTTTTACTCAAGTGTGAAATTATTTTTACAAGTTTACAAAGCTAGTTCAACTCTAGTGTAAAATTATTTGTACTAGCCTATAGAGCAAGGTCAACTCTAGTGTAAAATTATTTGTACAAGCTTATAGAGCTAGTTAACCTCTAGTGTAAAACTATTTGTACAAGCTTATAGAGCTAGTTCAACTCTAGTGTAAAATTATTTGAACTAGCTTATAGAGCTAGTTCAACTCTAGTGTAAAATTATTTGAACTAGCTTATAGAGTGAGTTTTACTCTAGTGTGAAATTATTTTTACAAGTTTATAGAGCTAGTTCAACTCTAGTGTAAAATTATTTGTACTAGGGTATAGAGGTAGTTCAACTCTAGTGTAAAATTATTTGTACTAGGCTGTAGACCTAGTTCAACTCTAGTGTAAAATTATTTTAACTAGCTTATAGAGCTAGTTCAACTCTAGTGTAAAAATATTTGTAGTAGGCTATAGAGCTAGTTCAACTCTATTGTAAAATTATTTGAAGTAGATTATAAAGCTAGTTCAACTCTAGTGTAAAATTATTTGAACTAGCTTATAAAGCTAGTTCAACTCTAGTGTAAAATTATTTGTACTAGGCTATAGAGCTAGTTCAACTCTAGTGTAAAATTATTTGAACTAGATTATAGAGCTAGTTCAACTCTAGTGTAAAATTATTTGAACTAGCTTAAAAAGCTAGTTCAACTCTAGTGTAAAATTATTTGTACTAGGCTATAGAGCTAGTTCAACTCCAGTGTAAAATTATTTGAACTAGATTATAGAGCTAGTTCAACTCTAGTGTAAAATTATTTTAACTAGCTTATAGAGCTAGGTCAACTCTAGTGTAAAATTATTTGAAGTAGCTTATAGAGCTAGTTCAACTCTATTGTAAAATTATTTCTACTAGCCTATAGAGCAAGGTCAACTCTAGTGTAAAATTATTTGTACAAGCTTATAGAGCTAATTCAACTCTACTTTAAAATTATTTGAACTAGCATATAGAGCTAGTTCAACTCTAGTGTAAAATTATTTGTACTAGACTATAGAGCTAGTTCAACTCTAGTGTAAAATTGTTTGTACAAACTTATCAAGCTAGTTCAACTCTAATGTAAAATTATTTGAAATAGCTTATAGAGCTAGTTCAGGTCTAGTGTAAAATTATTTGTACTAGATTATAGAGCTAGTTCAACTCTAGTGTAAAATATTTGTACAAGCTTATAGAGGTAGTTCAACTCTAGTGTAAAATTATTTGTACAAGCTTATAGAGCTAGTTCAACTCTAGTGTAAAATTATTTGTACTAGGCTATAGAGCTAGTTAACCTCTAGTGTAAAATTATTTGTACAAGCTTATAGAGCTAGTTTAACTGTAGTGTAAAATTATTTGTACTAGGTTATAGAGCTAGTTCAACTCTAGTGTAAAATTATTTGAACTAGATTATGGAGCTAGTTCAACTCTAGTGTAAAATTATTTGAACTAGATTATGGAGCTAGTTCAACTCTAGTGTAAAATTATTTGTACAAGCTTATAGAGCTAGTTAACCTCTAGTGTAAAATTATTTGTACAAGCTTATAGAGCTAGTTTAACTCTAGTGTAAAATTATTTGTACCAGGTTATAGAGCTAGTTCAACTCTAGTGTAAAATTATTTGAACTAGATTATGGAGCTAGTTCAACTCTAGTGTAAAATTATTTGAACTAGGTTATAGAGCTAGTTCAACTCTAGTGTAAAATTATTTGTACAAGCTTATAGAGCTAGTTCAACTCTAGTGTAAAATTTTTTGAACTAGCTTATAGAGCTAGTTTAACTCTAGTGTAAAATTATTTGAAGTAGCTTACACAGCTAGTTCAACTCTAGAGTAAAATTATTTGTACTAGACTGTACAGCTAGTTCAACTCTAGTGTAAAATTATTTGTACTAGACAATACAGCAAGTTCAACTCTAGTGTAAAATTATTTGTACTAGGCTATAGAGCTAGTTCAACTGTACTGTAAAATTATTTGAAGTAGATTATAGAGCTAGCTTAATTCTAGTGTAAAATTATTTGAACTAGCTTATAGAGCTAGTTCAACTCTAGTGTAAAATTCTTTGTACTAGCATATAGAGCAAGGTCAACTCTAGTGTAAAATTATTTGTACAAGCTTATAGAGCTAGTTCAACTCTAGTGTAAAATTATTTGAACTAGCTTATAGAGCTAGTTCAACTCTAGTGTAAAATTATTTGAACTAGCTTATAGAGTGAGTTTTACTCTAGTGTGAAATTATTTTTACAAGTTTCTAGAGCTAGTTCAACTCTAGTGTAAAATTATTTGTACTAGGCTATAGAGGTAGTTCAACTCTAGTGTAAAATTATTTGTACTAGGCTGTAGACCTAGTTCAACTCTAGTGTAAAATTATTTTAACTAGCTTATAGAGCTAGTTCAACTCTAGTGTAAAAATATTTGTAGTAGGCTCCAGAGCTAGTTCATCTCTAGTGTACAATTATTTGAACTAGCTTATAAAGCTAGTTCAACTCTAGTGTAAAATTATTTGAACTAGCTTATAAAGCTAGTTCAACTCTAGTGTAAAATTATTTGTACTAGGCTATAGAGCTTCAACTCTAGTGTAAAATTATTTGAACTAGATTATAGAGCTAGTTCAACTCTAGTGTAAAATTATTTGAACTAGCTTAAAAAGCTAGTTCAACTCTAGTGTAAAATTATTTGTACTAGGCTATAGAGCTAGTTCAACTCCAGTGTAAAATTATTTGAACTAGATTATAGAGCTAGTTCAACTCTAGTGTAAAATTATTTTAACTAGCTTATAGAGCTAGGTCAAATCTAGTGTAAAATTATTTGAAGTAGCTTATAGAGCTAGTTCAACTCTATTGTAAAATTATTTGTACTAGCCTATAGAGCAAGGTCAACTCTAGTGTAAAATTATTTGTACAAGCTTATAGAGCTAATTCAACTCTACTTTAAAATTATTTGAACTAGCATATAGAGCTAGTTCAACTCTAGTGTAAAATTATTTGTACTAGACTATAGAGCTAGTTCAACTCTAGTGTAAAATTGTTTGTACAAACTTATCAAGCTAGTTCAACTCTAATGTAAAATTATTTGAAATTGCTTATAGAGCTAGTTCAAGTCTAGTGTAAAATTATTTGTACTAGGCTATAGAGCTAGTTAACCTCTAGTGTAAAATTATTTGTACAAGCTTATAGAGCTAGTTTAACTCTAGTGTAAAATTATTTGTACAAGCTTATAGAGCTAGTTTAACTCTAGTGTAAAATTATTTGTACAAGCTTATAGAGCTAGTTCAACTCTAGTGTAAATTTTTTTGAACTAGCTTATAGAGCTAGGTCAACTCTAGTGTAAAATTATTTGAAGTAGCTTACAGAGCTAGTTCAACTATAGTGTAAAATTATTTGTACTAGACTATAGACCTAGTTCAACTCTAGTGTAAAATTATTTGAAATAGCTTATAGAGCTAGTTCAAGTCTATCGTAAAATTATTTGTACTAGATTATAGAGCTAGTTCAACTCTAGTGTAAAATTATTTGTACAAGCTTATTGAGCTAGTTCAACTCTAGTGTAAAATTATTTATACTAGGCCATAGAGCTAGTTCAACTCTAGTGTAAAATTATTTGTACAAGCTTATAGAGCTAGTTCAACTCTAGTGTAAAATTATTTGTACTAGGCTATAGAGCTAGTTAAACTCTAGTGTAAAATTATTTGAACTAGCTTATAGAGTGAGTTTTACTCAAGTGTGAAATTATTTTTACAAGTTTACAAAGCTAGTTCAACTCTAGTGTAAAATTATTTGTACTAGCCTATAGAGCAAGGTCAACTCTAGTGTAAAATTATTTGTACAAGCTTATAGAGCTAGTTCAACTCTACGGTAAAATTATTTGAACTAGCTTATAGAGCTAGTTCAACTCTAGTGTAAAATTATTTGTACTAGACTATAGAGCTAGTTTAACTCTAGCGTAAAATTATTTGTACAAACTTATAAAGCTAGTTCAACTCAAGTGTAAAATTATTTGAACTAGCTTATAGACCTAGTTCAACTCTAGTGTAAAATTATTTGAAATAACTTATAGAGCTAGTTCAAGTCTATTGTAAAATTATTTGTACTAGATTATAGAGCTAGTTCAACTCTAGTGTAAAATTATTTGTACAAGCTTATTGAGCTAGTTCAACTCCAGTGTAAAATTATTTATACTAGGCCATAGAGCTAGTTCAACCCTAGTGTAAAATTATTTGTACAAGCTTATAGAGCTAGTTCAACTCTAGTGTAAAATTATTTGTACTAGGCTATAGAGCTAGTTCAACTCTAGTGTAAAATTATTTGAACTAGATTATAGAGCTAGTTCAACTCTAGTGTAAAATTATTTGAACTAGCTTAAAAAGCTAGTTCAACTCTAGTGTAAAATTATTTGTACTAGGCTATAGAGCTAGTTCAACTCCAGTGTAAAATTATTTGAACTAGATTATAGAGCTAGTTCAACTCTAGTGTAAAATTATTTTCACTAGCTTATAGAGCTAGGTCAAATCTAGTGTAAAATTATTTGAAGTAGCTTATAGAGCTAGTTCAACTCTATTGTAAAATTATTTGTACTAGCCTATAGAGCAAGGTCAACTCTAGTGTAAAATTATTTGTACAAGCTTATAGAGCTAATTCAACTCTACTTTAAAATTATTTGAACTAGCATATAGAGCTAGTTCAACTCTAGTGTAAAATTATTTGTACTAGACTATAGAGCTAGTTCAACTCTAGTGTAAAATTGTTTGTACAAACTTATCAAGCTAGTTCAACTCTAATGTAAAATTATTTGAAATTGCTTATAGAGCTAGTTCAAGTCTAGTGTAAAATTATTTGTACTAGGCTATAGAGCTAGTTAACCTCTAGTGTAAAATTATTTGTACAAGCTTATAGAGCTAGTTTAACTCTAGTGTAAAAATTTTTGAACTAGCTTATAGAGCTAGTTCAACTCTAGTGTAAAATTATTTGTACTAGGCTATAGAGCTAGTTAACCTCTAGTGTAAAATTATTTGTACAAGCTTATAGAGCTAGTTTAACTCTAGTGTAAAATTATTTGTACAAGCTTATAGAGCTTGTTTAACTCTAGTGTAAAATTATTTGTACAAGCTTATAGAGCTAGTTCAACTCTAGTGTAAAAAAATTTGAACTAGCTTATAGAGCTAGTTCAACTCTAGTGTAAAATTATTTGAAGTAGCTTACAGAGCTAGTTCAACTCTAGTGTAAAATTATTTGTACTAGACTATAGAGCTAGTTCAACTCTAGTATAAAATTATTTGTACAAGCTTATAGAGTCAGTTCATCTCTAGTGTAAAATTATTGGTAGTAGGCTATAAAGCTAGTTCAACTCTAGTGTAAAATTATTTGAAGTAGATTATAGAGCTAGTTCAATTCTAGTGTAAAATTATTTGAACTAGCTTATAGACCTAGTTCAACTCTACTGTAAAATTATTTGTAGTAGCCTATAGAGCAAGGTCAACTCTAGTGTAAAATTATTTGTACAAGCTTATATAGCTAGTTCGACTCTAGTGTAAAATTATTTGAATTAGCTTATAGAGCTAGTTAAACTCTATTGTAAAATTATTTGAACTAGCTTATAGAGTGAGTTTTACTCAAGTGTGAAATTATTTTTACAAGTTTACAAAGCTAGTTCAACTCTAGTGTAAAATTATTTGTAGTAGCCTATAGAGCAAGGTCAACTCTAGTGTAAAATTATTTGTACAAGCTTATAGAGCTAGTTCAACTCTACGGTAAAATTATTTGAACTAGCTTATAGAGCTAGTTCAACTCTAGTGTAAAATTATTTGTACTAGACTATAGAGCTAGTTTAACTCTAGTGTAAAATTATTTGTACAAACTTATAAAGCTAGTTCAACTCAAGTGTAAAATTATTTGAACTAGCTTATAGACCTAGTTCAACTCTAGTGTAAAATTATTTGAAATAGCTTATAGAGCTAGTTCAAGTCTATTGTAAAATTATTTGTACTAGATTATAGAGCTAGTTCAACTCTAGTGTAAAATTATTTGTACAAGCTTATTGAGCTAGTTCAACTCTAGTGTAAAATTATTTATACTAGGCCATAGAGCTAGTTCAACTCTAGTGTAAAATTATTTGTACAAGCTTATAGAGCTAGTTCAACTCTAGTGTAAAATTATTTGTACTAGGCTATAGAGCTAGTTCAACTCTAGTGTAAAATTATTTGAACTAGATTATAGAGCTAGTTCAACTCTAGTGTAAAATTATTTGAACTAGCTTATAGAGCAAGTTCAACTCTAGTGTAAAATTATTTGTACTAGCCTATAGGGCAAGGTCAACTCTAGTGTAAATTTTTTTGTAGAAGCTTATAGAGCTAGTTCAACTCTAGTGTAAAATTTTTTGAACTAGCTTATAGAGCTAGTTCAACTCTAGTGTAAAATTATTTGAAGTAGCTTACGGAGCTAGTTCAACTCTAGTGTAAAATTATTTGTACTAGACAATAGAGCTAGTTCAACTCTAGTGTAAAATTATTTGTACAAGCTTATAGAGCTAGTTCAAATCTAGTGTGAAATTATTTGTACTAGGCTATAGAGCTAGTTCAACTCTAGTGTAAAATTATTATTTGTACTAGGCTATAGACCTAGTTCAACTCTAGTGTAAAATTATTTGAACTAGCTTATAAAGCTAGTTCAACTCTAGTGTAAAATTATTTGTACTAGGCTATAGAGCTAGTTCAACTCTAGTGTAAAATTATTTGAACTAGATTATAGAGCTAGTTCAACTCTAGTGTAAAATTATTTGAACTAGCTTATAAAGCTAGTTTAACTCTAGTGTAAAATTATTTGTACTAGGCTATAGAGCTAGTTCAACTCCAGTGTAAAATTATTTGAACTAGATTATAGAGCTAGTTCAACTCTAGTGTAAAATTATTTGAACTAGCTTATAGAGCTAGTTCAACTCTAGTGTAAAATTATTTGTACTAGCCTATAGAGCAAGTTCAACTCTAGTGTAAAATTATTTGTACTAGCCTATAGAGCAAGTTCAACTCTAGTGTAAAATTATTTGTACAAGTTTATAGAGCTAGTTCAACTCTAGTGTAAAATTATTTTAACTAGCTTATAGAGCTAGGTCAACTCTAGTGTAAAATTATTTGAAGTAGCTTATAGAGCTAGTTCAACTCTAGTGTAAAATTATTTGTACTAGCCTATAGAGCAAGGTCAACTCTAGTGTAAAATTATTTGTACAGGCTTATAGAGCTAATTCAACTCTACTGTAAAATTATTTGAACTAGCTTATAGAGCTAGTTCAACTCTAGTGTAAAATTATTTGTACTAGACTATAGAGCTAGTTCAACTCTAGTGTAAAATTATTTGTACAAAGTTATAAAGCTAGTTCAACTCTAGTGTAAAATTATTTGAACTAGCTTATATAGCTAGTTCAACTCTAGTGTAATATTATTTGAAATAGCTTATAGAGCTAGTTCAAGTCTAGTGTAAAATTATTTTTACTAGATTATAGAGCTAGTTGAACTCTAGTGTAAAATTATTTGTACAAGCTTATAGAGCTAGTTCAACTCTAGTGTAAAATTATTTGTACTAGGCTATCGAGCTAGTTCAACTCCAGTGTACAATTTATTTGTACAAGCTAATAGAGTTAGTTCAACTCTAGTGTAAAATTATTTGTACTAGGCTATAGAGCTAGTTAACCTCTAGTGTAAAATTATTTGTACAAGCTTATAGAGCGAGTTTAACTCTAGTGTAAAATTATTTGTACCAGGTTATAGAGCTAGTTCAACTCTAGTGTAAAATTATTTGAACTAGATTATGGAGCTAGTTCAACTCTAGTGTAAAATTATTTGAACTAGCTTATAGAGCTAGTTCAACTCTAGTGTAAAATTATTTGTACAAGCTTATAGAGCTAGTTCAACTCTAGTGTAAATTTTTTTGAACTAGCTTATAGAGCTAGTTTAACTCTAGTGTAAAATTATTTGAAGTAGCTTACACAGCTAGTTCAACTCTAGAGTAAAATTATTTGTACTAGACTGTACAGCTAGTTCAACTCTAGTGTAAAATTATTTGTACTAGACTATACAGCAAGTTCAACTCTAGTGTAAAATTATTTGTACTAGGCTATAGAGCTAGTTCAACTGTACTGTAAAATTATAGAGCTAGTTTAATTCTAGTGTAAAATTATTTGAACTAGCTTATAGAGCTAGTTCATCTCTAGTGTAAAATTATTTGAACTAGCTTACAGAGTGAGTTTAATTCTAGTGTAAAATTATTTGTACTAGGCTATAGAGCTAGTTCAACTGTACTGTAAAATTATAGAGCTAGTTTAATTCTAGTGTAAAATTATTTGAACTAGCTTATAGAGCTAGTTCATCTCTAGTGTAAAATTATTTGTACTAGCCTATAGAGCAAGGTCAACTCTAGTGTAAAATTATTTGTACAAGCTTATATAGCTAGTTCAACTCTAGTGTAAAATTATTTGAACTAGCTTATAGAGCTAGTTCATCTCTAGTGTAAAATTATTTGAACTAGCTTACAGAGTGAGTTTTACTCTAGTGTGAAATTATTTTTACAAGTTTATAGAGCTAGTTCAACTCTAGTGTAAAATTATTTGTACTAGGCTATAGAGGTAGTTCAACTCCAGTGTAAAATTATTTGTACTAGGCTGTAGACCTAGTTCAACTCTAGTGTAAAATTATTTTAACTAGCTTATAGAGCTAGTTCAACTCTAGTGTAAAAATATTTGTAGTAGGCTCCAGAGCTAGTTCATCTCTAGTGTACAATTATTTGAACTAGCTTATAAAGCTAGTTCAACTCTAGTGTAAAATTATTTGAACTAGCTTATAAAGCTAGTTCAACTCTAGTGTAAAATTATTTGTACTAGGCTATAGAGCTAGTTCAACTCTAGTGTAAAATTATTTGAACTAGATTATAGAGCTAGTTCAACTCTAGTGTAAAATTATTTGAACTAGCTTAAAAAGCTAGTTCAACTCTAGTGTAAAATTATTTGTACTAGGCTATAGAGCTAGTTCAACTCCAGTGTAAAATTATTTGAACTAGATTATAGAGCTAGTTCAACTCTAGTGTAAAATTATTTTAACTAGCTTATAGAGCTAGGTCAACTCTAGTGTAAAATTATTTGAAGTAGCTTATAGAGTTAGTTCAACTCTATTGTAAAATTATTTGTACTAGCCTATAGAGCAAGGTCAACTCTAGTGTAAAATTATTTGTACAAGCTTATAGAGCTAATTCAACTCTACTTTAAAATTATTTGAACTAGCATATAGAGCTAGTTCAACTCTAGTGTAAAATTATTTGTACTAGACTATAGAGCTAGTTCAACTCTAGTGTAAAATTGTTTGTACAAACTTATCAAGCTAGTTCAACTCTAATGTAAAATTATTTGAAATAGCTTATAGAGCTAGTTCAAGTCTAGTGTAAAATTATTTGTACTAGATTATAGAGCTAGTTCAACTCTAGTGTAAAATTATTTGTATAAGCTTATAGAGCTAGTTCAACTCTAGTGTAAAATTATTTGTACAAGCTTATAGAGCTAGTTCAACTCTAGTGTAAAATTATTTGTACTAGGCTATAGAGCTAGTTAACCTCTAGTGTAAAATTATTTGTACAAGCTTATAGAGCTAGTTTAACTGTAGTGTAAAATTATTTGTACTAGGTTATAGAGCTAGTTCAACTCTAGTGTAAAATTATTTGAACTAGATTATGGATCTAGTTCAACTCTAGTGTAAAATTATTTGTACAAGCTTATAGAGCTAGTTAACCTCTAGTGTAAAATTATTTGTACAAGCTTATAGAGCTAGTTTAACTCTAGTGTAAAAATATTTGTACTAGGCTATAGAGCTAGTTCAACTCTAGTGTAAAATTATTATTTGTACTAGGCTATAGACCTAGTTCAACTCTAGTGTAAAATTATTTGAACTAGCTTATAAAGCTAGTTCAACTCTAGTGAAAAATTATATGTACTAGGCTATAGAGCTAGTTCAACTCTACTATAAATTATTTGAACTAGATTATAGAGCTAGTTCAACTCTAGTGTAAAATTATTTGTACAAGCTTATAGAGCTAGTTCAACTCTAGTGTAAAATTATTTGAAGTAGCTTACACACCTAGTTCAACTCTAGTGTAAAATTATTTGTACTAGACTATACAGCAAGTTCAACTCTAGTGTAAAATTATTTGTACTAGGCTATAGTGCTACTTCAACTGTACTGTAAAATTATTTGAAGTAGATTATAGAGCTAGTTTAATTCTAGTGTAAAATTATTTGAACTAGGTTATAGAGCTAGTTTAACTCTAGTGTAAAATTATTTGTACTAGCCTATAGAGCAAGGTCAACTCTAGTGTAAAATTATTTGTACAAGCTTATAGAGCTAGTTCAACTCTAGTGTAAAATTATTTGAACTAGCTTATAGAGCTAGTTCAACTCTAGTGTAAAATTATTTGAACTAGCTTATAGAGTGAGTTTTACTCTAGTGTGAAATTATTTTTACAAGTTTATAGAGCTAGTTCAACTCTAGTGTAAAATTATTTGTACTAGGCTATAGAGGTAGTTCAACTCTAGTGTAAAATTATTTGTACTAGGCTGTAGACCTAGTTCAACTCTAGTGTAAAATTATTTTAACTAGCTTATAGAGCTAGTTCAACTCTAGTGTAAAAATATTTGTACTAGGCTATAGAGCTAGTTCATCTCTAGTGTACAATTATTTGAACTAGCTTATAAAGCTAGTTCAACTCAGGTGTAAAATTATTTGAACTAGCTTATAAAGCTAGTTCAACTCTAGTGTTAAATTATTTGAAGTAGCTTACAGAGCTAGCTCAACTCTAGTGTAAAATTATTTGAAGTAGCTTATAGAGCTAGTTCAAGTCTAGTGTAAAATTATTTGTACTAGATTATAGAGCTAGTTCAACTCTAGTGTAAAATTATTTGTACAAGCTTATAGAGCTAGTTCAACTCTAGTGTAAAATTATTTGTACTAGGCTATCGAGCTAGTTCAACTCCAGTGTACAATTATTTGTACAAGCTTATAGAGCTAGTTCAACTCTAGTGTAAAATTATTTGTACTAGGCTATAGAGCTAGTTAACCTCTAGTGTAAAATTATTTGTACAAGCTTATAGAGCTAGTTTAACTCTAGTGTAAAATTATTTGTACCAGGTTATAGAGCTAGTTCAACTCTAGTGTAAAATTATTTGAACTAGATTATGGAGCTAGTTCAACTCTAGTGTAAAATTATTTGAACTAGCTTATAGAGCTAGTTCAACTCTAGTGTAAAATTATTTGTACAAGCTTATAGAGCTAGTTCAACTCTAGTGTAAAATTTTTTGAACTAGCTTATAGAGCTAGTTTAACTCTAGTGTAAAATTATTTGAAGTAGCTTACACAGCTAGTTCAACTCTAGAGTAAAATTATTTGTACTAGACTGTACAGCTAGTTCAACTCTAGTGTAAAATTATTTGTACTAGACTATACAGCAAGTTCAACTCTAGTGTAAAATTATTTGTACTAGGCTATAGAGCTAGTTCAACTGTACTGTAAAATTATTTGAAGTAGATTATAGAGCTAGTTTAATTCTAGTGTAAAATTATTTGAACTAGCTTATATAGCTAGTTCAACTCTAGTGTAAAATTATTTGTACTAGCCTATAGAGCAAGGTCAACTCTAGTGTAAAATTATTTGTACAAGCTTATAGAGCTAGTTCAACTCTAGTGTAAAATTATTTGAACTAGCTTATAGAGCTAGTTCAACTCTCGTGTAAAATTATTTGAACTAGCTTATAGAGTGAGTTTTACTCTAGTGTGAAATTATTTTTACAAGTTTATAGAGCTAGTTCAACTCTAGTGTCAAATTATTTGTACTAGGCTATAGAGGTAGTTCAACTCTAGTGTAAAATTATTTGTACTAGGCTGTAGACCTAGTTCAACTCTAGTGTAAAATTATTTTAACTAGCTTATAGAGCTAGTTCAACTCTAGTGTAAAAATATTTGTACTAGGCTATAGAGCTAGTTCATCTCTAGTGTACAATTATTTGAACTAGCTTATAAAGCTAGTTCAACTCTAGTGTAAAATTATTTGAACTAGCTTATAAAGCTAGTTCAACTCTAGTGTAAAATTATTTGTACTAGGCTATAGAGCTAGTTCAACTCTAGTGTAAAATTATTTGAACTAGATTATAGAGCTAGTTCAACTCTAGTGTAAAATTATTTGAACTAGCTTAAAAAGCTAGTTCAACTCTAGTGTAAAATTATTTGTACTAGGCTATAGAGCTAGTTCAACTCCAGTGTAAAATTATTTGAACTAGATTATAGAGCTAGTTCAACTCTAGTGTAAAATTATTTTAACTAGCTTATAGAGCTAGGTCAACTCTAGTGTAAAATTATTTGAAGTAGCTTATAGAGCTAGTTCAACTCTATTGTAAAATTATTTGTACTAGCCTATAGAGCAAGGTCAACTCTAGTGTAAAATTATTTGTACAAGCTTATAGAGCTAATTCAACTCTACTTTAAAATTATTTGAACTAGCATATAGAGCTAGTTCAACTCTAGTGTGAAATTATTTGTACTAGACTATAGAGCTAGTTCAACTCTAGTGTAAAATTGTTTGTACAAACTTATCAAGCTAGTTAGACTCTAATGTAAAATTATTTGAAATATCTTATAGAGCTAGTTCAAGTCTAGTGTAAAATTATTTGTACTAGATTATAGAGCTAGTTCAACTCTAGTGTAAAATTATTTGTACAAGCTTATAGAGCTAGTTCAACTCTAGTGTAAAATTATTTGTACTAGGCTATAGAGCTAGTTAACCTCTAGTGTAAAATTATTTGTACAAGCTTATAGAGCTAGTTTAACTGTAGTGTAAAATTATTTGTACTAGGTTATAGAGCTAGTTCAACTCTAGTGTAAAATTATTTGAACTAGATTATGGATCTAGTTCAACTCTAGTGTAAAATTATTTGTACAAGCTTATAGAGCTAGTTAACCTCTAGTGTAAAATTATTTGTACAAGCTTATAGAGCTAGTTTAACTCTAGTGTAAAAATATTTGTACTAGGCTATAGAGCTAGTTCAACTCTAGTGTAAAATTATTATTTGTACTAGGCTATAGACCTAGTTCAACTCTAGTGTAAAATTATTTGAACTAGCTTATAAAGCTAGTTCAACTCTAGTGTAAAATTATATGTACTAGGCTATAGAGCTAGTTCAACTCTACTATAAATTATTTGAACTAGATTATAGAGCTAGTTCAACTCTAGTGTAAAATTATTTGTACAAGCTTATAGAGCTAGTTCAACTCTAGTGTAAAATTATTTGAAGTAGCTTACACACCTAGTTCAACTCTAGTGTAAAATTATTTGTACTAGACTATACAGCAAGTTCAACTCTAGTGTAAAATTATTTGTACTAGGCTATAGAGCTACTTCAACTGTACTGTAAAATTATTTGAAGTAGATTATAGAGCTAGTTTAATTCTAGTGTAAAATTATTTGAACTAGGTTATAGAGCTAGTTTAACTCTAGTGTAAAATTATTTGTACTAGCCTATAGAGCAAGGTCAACTCTAGTGTAAAATTATTTGTACAAGCTTATAGAGCTAGTTCAACTCTAGTGTAAAATTATTTGAACTAGCTTATAGAGCTAGTTCAACTCTAGTGTAAAATTATTTGAACTAGCTTATAGAGTGAGTTTTACTCTAGTGTGAAATTATTTTTACAAGTTTATAGAGCTAGTTCAACTCTAGTGTAAAATTATTTGTACTAGGCTATAGAGGTAGTTCAACTCTAGTGTAAAATTATTTGTACTAGGCTGTAGACCTAGTTCAACTCTAGTGTAAAATTATTTTAACTAGCTTATAGAGCTAGTTCAACTCTAGTGTAAAAATATTTGTACTAGGCTATAGAGCTAGTTCATCTCTAGTGTACAATTATTTGAACTAGCTTATAAAGCTAGTTCAACTCAGGTGTAAAATTATTTGAACTAGCTTATAAAGCTAGTTCAACTCTAGTGTTAAATTATTTGAAGTAGCTTACAGAGCTAGCTCAACTCTAGTGTAAAATTATTTGAAGTAGCTTATAGAGCTAGTTCAAGTCTAGTGTAAAATTATTTGTACTAGATTATAGAGCTAGTTCAACTCTAGTGTAAAATTATTTGTACAAGCTTATAGAGCTAGTTCAACTCTAGTGTAAAATTATTTGTACTAGGCTATCGAGCTAGTTCAACTCCAGTGTACAATTATTTGTACAAGCTTATAGAGCTAGTTCAACTCTAGTGTAAAATTATTTGTACTAGGCTATAGAGCTAGTTAACCTCTAGTGTAAAATTATTTGTACAAGCTTATAGAGCTAGTTTAACTCTAGTGTAAAATTATTTGTACCAGGTTATAGAGCTAGTTCAACTCTAGTGTAAAATTATTTGAACTAGATTATGGAGCTAGTTCAACTCTAGTGTAAAATTATTTGAACTAGCTTATAGAGCTAGTTCAACTCTAGTGTAAAATTATTTGTACAAGCTTATAGAGCTAGTTCAACTCTAGTGTAAAATTTTTTGAACTAGCTTATAGAGCTAGTTTAACTCTAGTGTAAAATTATTTGAAGTAGCTTACACAGCTAGTTCAACTCTAGAGTAAAATTATTTGTACTAGACTGTACAGCTAGTTCAACTCTAGTGTAAAATTATTTGTACTAGACTATACAGCAAGTTCAACTCTAGTGTAAAATTATTTGTACTAGGCTATAGAGCTAGTTCAACTGTACTGTAAAATTATTTGAAGTAGATTATAGAGCTAGTTTAATTCTAGTGTAAAATTATTTGAACTAGCTTATATAGCTAGTTCAACTCTAGTGTAAAATTATTTGTACTAGCCTATAGAGCAAGGTCAACTCTAGTGTAAAATTATTTGTACAAGCTTATAGAGCTAGTTCAACTCTAGTGTAAAATTATTTGAACTAGCTTATATAGCTAGTTCAACTCTCGTGTAAAATTATTTGAACTAGCTTATAGAGTGAGTTTTACTCTAGTGTGAAATTATTTTAACAAGTTTATAGAGCTAGTTCAACTCTAGTGTCAAATTATTTGTACTAGGCTATAGAGGTAGTTCAACTCTAGTGTAAAATTATTTGTACTAGGCTGTAGACCTAGTTCAACTCTAGTGTAAAATTATTTTAACTAGCTTATAGAGCTAGTTCAACTCTAGTGTAAAAATATTTGTACTAGGCTATAGAGCTAGTTCATCTCTAGTGTACAATTATTTGAACTAGCTTATAAAGCTAGTTCAACTCTAGTGTAAAATTATTTGAACTAGCTTATAAAGCTAGTTCAACTCTAGTGTAAAATTATTTGTACTAGGCTATAGAGCTAGTTCAACTCTAGTGTAAAATTATTTGAACTAGATTATAGAGCTAGTTCAACTCTAGTGTAAAATTATTTGAACTAGCTTAAAAAGCTAGTTCAACTCTAGTGTAAAATTATTTGTACTAGGCTATAGAGCTAGTTCAACTCCAGTGTAAAATTATTTGAACTAGATTATAGAGCTAGTTCAACTCTAGTGTAAAATTATTTTAACTAGCTTATAGAGCTAGGTCAACTCTAGTGTAAAATTATTTGAAGTAGCTTATAGAGCTAGTTCAACTCTATTGTAAAATTATTTGTACTAGCCTATAGAGCAAGGTCAACTCTAGTGTAAAATTATTTGTACAAGCTTATAGAGCTAATTCAACTCTACTTTAAAATTATTTGAACTAGCATATAGAGCTAGTTCAACTCTAGTGTGAAATTATTTGTACTAGACTATAGAGCTAGTTCAACTCTAGTGTAAAATTGTTTGTACAAACTTATCAAGCTAGTTAGACTCTAATGTAAAATTATTTGAAATATCTTATAGAGCTAGTTCAAGTCTAGTGTAAAATTATTTGTACTAGATTATAGAGCTAGTTCAACTCTAGTGTAAAATTATTTGTACAAGCTTATAGAGCTAGTTCAACTCTAGTGTAAAATTATTTGTACTAGGCTATAGAGCTAGTTAACCTCTAGTGTAAAATTATTTGTACAAGCTTATAGAGCTAGTTTAACTGTAGTGTAAAATTATTTGTACTAGGTTATAGAGCTAGTTCAACTCTAGTGTAAAATTATTTGAACTAGATTATGGATCTAGTTCAACTCTAGTGTAAAATTATTTGTACAAGCTTATAGAGCTAGTTAACCTCTAGTGTAAAATTATTTGTACAAGCTTATAGAGCTAGTTTAACTCTAGTGTAAAAATATTTGTACTAGGCTATAGAGCTAGTTCAACTCTAGTGTAAAATTATTATTTGTACTAGGCTATAGACCTAGTTCAACTCTAGTGTAAAATTATTTGAACTAGCTTATAAAGCTAGTTCAACTCTAGTGTAAAATTATATGTACTAGGCTATAGAGCTAGTTCAACTCTACTATAAATTATTTGAACTAGATTATAGAGCTAGTTCAACTCTAGTGTAAAATTATTTGTACAAGCTTATAGAGCTAGTTCAACTCTAGTGTAAAATTATTTGAAGTAGCTTACACACCTAGTTCAACTCTAGTGTAAAATTATTTGTACTAGACTATACAGCAAGTTCAACTCTAGTGTAAAATTATTTGTACTAGGCTATAGAGCTACTTCAACTGTACTGTAAAATTATTTGAAGTAGATTATAGAGCTAGTTTAATTCTAGTGTAAAATTATTTGAACTAGGTTATAGAGCTAGTTTAACTCTAGTGTAAAATTATTTGTACTAGCCTATAGAGCAAGGTCAACTCTAGTGTAAAATTATTTGTACAAGCTTATAGAGCTAGTTCAACTCTAGTGTAAAATTATTTGAACTAGCTTATAGAGCTAGTTCAACTCTAGTGTAAAATTATTTGAACTAGCTTATAGAGTGAGTTTTACTCTAGTGTGAAATTATTTTTACAAGTTTATAGAGCTAGTTCAACTCTAGTGTAAAATTATTTGTACTAGGCTATAGAGGTAGTTCAACTCTAGTGTAAAATTATTTGTACTAGGCTGTAGACCTAGTTCAACTCTAGTGTAAAATTATTTTAACTAGCTTATAGAGCTAGTTCAACTCTAGTGTAAAAATATTTGTACTAGGCTATAGAGCTAGTTCATCTCTAGTGTACAATTATTTGAACTAGCTTATAAAGCTAGTTCAACTCAGGTGTAAAATTATTTGAACTAGCTTATAAAGCTAGTTCAACTCTAGTGTTAAATTATTTGAAGTAGCTTACAGAGCTAGCTCAACTCTAGTGTAAAATTATTTGAAGTAGCTTATAGAGCTAGTTCAAGTCTAGTGTAAAATTATTTGTACTAGATTATAGAGCTAGTTCAACTCTAGTGTAAAATTATTTGTACAAGCTTATAGAGCTAGTTCAACTCTAGTGTAAATTTATTTGTACTAGGCTATCGAGCTAGTTCAACTCCAGTGTACAATTATTTGTACAAGCTTATAGAGCTAGTTCAACTCTAGTGTAAAATTATTTGTACTAGGCTATAGAGCTAGTTAACCTCTAGTGTAAAATTATTTGTACAAGCTTATAGAGCTAGTTTAACTCTAGTGTAAAATTATTTGTACCAGGTTATAGAGCTAGTTCAACTCTAGTGTAAAATTATTTGAACTAGATTATGGAGCTAGTTCAACTCTAGTGTAAAATTATTTGAACTAGCTTATAGAGCTAGTTCAACTCTAGTGTAAAATTATTTGTACAAGCTTATAGAGCTAGTTCAACTCTAGTGTAAAATTTTTTGAACTAGCTTATAGAGCTAGTTTAACTCTAGTGTAAAATTATTTGAAGTAGCTTACATAGCTAGTTCAACTCTAGAGTAAAATTATTTGTACTAGACTGTACAGCTAGTTCAACTCTAGTGTAAAATTATTTGTACTAGACTATACAGCAAGTTCAACTGTAGTGTAAAATTATTTGTACTAGGCTATAGAGCTAGTTCAACTGTACTGTAAAATTATTTGAAGTAGATTATAGAGCTAGTTTAATTCTAGTGTAAAATTATTTGAACTTGCTTATAGAGCTAGTTCAACTCTAGTGTAAAATTATTTGTACTAGCCTATAGAGCAAGGTCAACTCTAGTGTAAAATTATTTGTACAAGCTTATAGAGCTAGTTCAACTCTAGTGTAAAATTATTTGAACTAGATTATAGAGCTAGTTCAACTCTAGTGTAAAATTATTTGTACAAGCTTATAGAGCTAGTTCAAATCTAGTGTAAAATTATTTGTACAAGCTTATAGAGCTAGTTCAACTCTAGTGTAAAATTATTTGTACTAGGCTATAGAGCTAGTTAACCTCTAGTGTAAAATTATTTGTACAAGCTTATAGAGCTAGTTTAACTCTAGTGTAAAATTATTTGAACTAGCTTATAAAGCTAGTTCAACTCTAGTGTAAAATTATTTGTACTAGCCTATAGAGCTAGTTCAACTCTAGTGTAAAATTATTTGAAATAGCTTATAGAGTGAGTTTTACTCTAGTGTGAAATTATTTTTACAAGTTTATAGAGCTAGTACAACTCTAGTGTCAAATTATTTGTACTAGGCTATAGAGGTAGTTCAACTCTAGTGTAAAATTATTTGTACTAGGCTGTAGACCTAGTTCAACTCTAGTGTAAAATTATTTTAACTAGCTTATAGAGCTAGTTCAACTCTAGTGTAAAAATATTTGTACTAGGCTATAGAGCTAGTTCATCTCTAGTGTACAATTATTTGAACTAGCTTATAAAGCTAGTTCAACTCTAGTGTAAAATTATTTGAACTAGCTTATAAAGCTAGTTCAACTCTAGTGTAAAATTATTTGTACTAGGCTATAGAGCTAGTTCAACTCTAGTGTAAAATTATTTGAACTAGATTATAGAGCTAGTTCAACTCTAGTGTAAAATTATTTGAACTAGCTTAAAAAGCTAGTTCAACTCTAGTGTAAAATTATTTGTACTAGGCTATAGAGCTAGTTCAACTCCAGTGTAAAATTATTTGAACTAGATTATAGAGCTAGTTCAACTCTAGTGTAAAATTATTTTAACTAGCTTATAGAGCTAGGTCAACTCTAATGTAAAATTATTTGAAGTAGCTTATAGAGCTAGTTCAACTCTATTGTAAAATTATTTGTACTAGCCTATAGAGCAAGGTCAACTCTAGTGTAAAATTATTTGTACAAGCTTATAGAGCTAATTCAACTCTACTTTAAAATTATTTGAACTAGCATATAGAGCTAGTTCAACTCTAGTGTGAAATTATTTGTACTAGACTATAGAGCTAGTTCAACTCTAGTGTAAAATTGTTTGTACAAACTTATCAAGCTAGTTAGACTCTAATGTAAAATTATTTGAAATATCTTATAGAGCTAGTTCAAGTCTAGTGTAAAATTATTTGTACTAGATTATAGAGCTAGTTCAACTCTAGTGTAAAATTATTTGTACAAGCTTATAGAGCTAGTTCAGCTCTAGTGTAAAATTATTTGTACAAGCTTATAGAGCTAGTTCAACTCTAGTGTAAAATTATTTGTACTAGGCTATAGAGCTAGTTAACCTCTAGTGTAAAATTATTTGTACAAGTTTTTAGAGCTCGTTTAACTGTAGTGTAAAATTATTTGTACTAGGTTATAGAGCTAGTTCAACTCTAGTGTAAAATTATTTGAACTAGATTATGGAGCTAGTTCAATTCTAGTGTAAAATTATTTGTACAAGCTTATAGAGCTAGTTAACCTCTAGTGTAAAATTATTTGTACAAGCTTATAGAGCTAGTTTAACTCTAGTGTAAAAATATTTGTACTAGGCTATAGAGCTAGTTCAACTCTAGTGTAAAATTATTATTTGTACTAGGCTATAGACCTAGTTCAACTCTAGTGTAAAATTATTTGAACTAGCTTATAAAGCTAGTTCAACTCTAGTGTAAAATTATATGTACTAGGCTATAGAGCTAGTTCAACTCTACTGTAAAATTATTTGAACTAGATTATAGAGCTAGTTCAACTCAAGTGTAAAATTATTTGTACAAGCTTATAGAGCTAGTTCAACTCTAGTGTAAAATTATTTGAAGTAGCTTACACAGCTAGTTCAACTCTAGTGTAAAATTATTTGTACTAGACTATACAGCAAGTTCAACCCTAGTGTAAAATTATTTGTACTAGGCTATAGAGCTAGTTCAACTGTACTGTAAAATTATTTGAAGTAGATTATAGAGCTAGTTTAATTCTAGTGTAAAATTATTTGAACTAGCTTATAGAGCTAGTTCAACTCTAGTGTAAAATTATTTGTACTAGCCTATAGAGCAAGGTCAACTCTAGTGTAAAATTATTTGTACAAGCTTATAGAGCTAATTCAACTCTACTTTAAAATTATTTGAACTAGCATACAGAGCTAGTTCAACTCTAGTGTAAAACTATTTGTACTAGACTATAGAGCTAGTTCAACTCTAGTGTAAAATTGTTTGTACAAACTTATCAAGCTAGTTCAACTCTAATGTAAAATTATTTGAAATAGCTTATAGAGCTAGTTCAAGTCTAGTGTAAAATTATTTGTACTAGATTATAGAGCTAGTTCAACTCTAGTGTAAAATTATTTGTACAAGCTTATAGAGCTAGTTCAAATCTAGTGTAAAATTATTTGTACAAGCTTATAGAGCTAGTTCAACTCTAGTGTAAAATTATTTGTACTAGGCTATAGAGCTAGTTAACCTCTAGTGTAAAATTATTTGTACAAGCTTATAGAGCTAGTTTAACTCTAGTGTAAAATTATTTGAACTAGCTTATAAAGCTAGTTCAACTCTAGTGTAAAATTATTTGTACTAGCCTATAGAGCTAGTTCAACTCTAGTGTAAAATTATTTGAAATAGCTTATAGAGCTAGTTCAACTCTAGTGTAAAATTATTTGAACTAGCTTATAGAGTGAGTTTTACTCTAGTGTGAAATTATTTTTACAAGTTTATAGAGCTAGTTCAACTCTAGTGTAAAATTATTTGTACTAGGCTATAGACGTAGTTCAACTCTAGTGTAAAATTATTTGTACTAGGCTGTAGACCTAGTTCATCTCTAGTGTAAAATTATTTTAACTAGCTTATAGAGCTAGTTCAACTCTAGTGTAAAAATATTTGTACTAGGCTATAGAGCTAGTTCATCTCTAGTGTACAATTATTTGAACTAGCTTATAAAGCTAGTTCAACTCTAGTGTAAAATTATTTGAACTAGCTTATAAAGCTAGTTCAACTCTAGTGTAAAATTATTTGTACTAGGCTATAGAGCTAGTTCAACTCTAGTGTAAAATTATTTGAACTAGATTATAGAGCTAGTTCAACTCTAGTGTAAAATTATTTGAACTAGCTTAAAAAGCTAGTTCAACTCTAGTGTAAAATTATTTGTACTAGGCTATAGAGCTAGTTCAACTCCAGTGTAAAATTATTTGAACTAGATTATAGAGCTAGGTCAACTCTAGTGTAAAATTATTTTAACTAGCTTATAGAGCTAGGTCAACTCTAGTGTAAAATTATTTGAAGTAGCTTATAGAGCTAGTTCAACTCTATTGTAAAATTATTTGTACTAGCCTATAGAGCAAGGTCAACTCTAGTGTAAAATTATTTGTACAAGCTTATAGAGCTAATTCAACTCTACTTTAAAATTATTTGAACTAGCATACAGAGCTAGTTCAACTCTAGTGTAAAATTATTTGTACTAGACTATAGAGCTAGTTCAACTCTAGTGTAAAATTGTTTGTACAAACTTATCAAGCTAGTTCAACTCTAATGTAAAATTATTTGAAATAGCTTATAGAGCTAGTTCAAGTCTAGTGTAAAATTATTTGTACTAGATTATAGAGCTAGTTCAACTCTAGTGTAAAATTATTTGTACAAGCTTATAGAGCTAGTTCAACTCTAGTGTAAAATTATTTGTACAAGCTTATAGAGCTAGTTCAACTCTAGTGCAAAATTATTTGTACTAGGCTATAGAGCTAGTTAACCTCTAGTGTAAAATTATTTGTACAAGCTTATAGAGCTAGTTTAACTGTAGTGTAAAATTATTTGTACTAGGTTATAGAGCTAGTTCAACTCTAGTGTAAAATTATTTGAACTAGATTATGGAGCTAGTTCAACTCTAGTGTAAAATTATTATTTGTACAAGCTTATAGAGCTAGTTAACCTCTAGTGTAAAATTATTTGTACAAGCTTATAGAGCTAGTTTAACTCTAGTGTAAAAATATTTGTACTAGGCTATAGAGCTAGTTCATCTCTAGTGTAAAATTATTATTTGTACTAGGCTATAGACCTAGTTCAACTCTAGTGTAAAATTATTTGAACTAGCTTATAAAGCTAGTTCAACTCTAGTGTAAAATTATATGTACGAGGCTATAGAGCTAGTTCAACTCTACTGTAAAATTATTTGAACTAGATTATAGAGCTAGTTCAACTCAAGTGTAAAATTATTTGTACAAGCTTATAGAGCTAGTTCAACTCTAGTGTAAAATTATATGAAGTAGCTTACACAGCTAGTTCAACTCTAGTGTAAAATTATTTGTACTAGACTATACAGCAAGTTCAACTCTAGTGTAAAATTATTTGTACTAGGCTATAGAGCTAGTTCAACTGTACTATAAAATTATTTGAAGTAGATTATAGAGCTAGTTTAATTCTAGTGTAAAATTACTTGAACTAGCTTATAGAGCTAGTTCAACTCTAGTGTAAAATTATTTGTACTAGCCTATAGAGCAAGGTCAACTCTAGTGTAAAATTATTTGTACAAGCTTATAGAGCTAGTTCAACTCTAGTGTAAAATTATTTGAACTAGCTTATAGAGCTAGTTCAACTCTAGTGTAAAATTATTTGAACTAGCTTATAGAGTGAGTTTTACTCTAGTGTGAAACTATTTTTACAAGTTTATAGAGCTTGTTCAACTCTAGTGTAAAATTATTTGTACTAGGCTATAGAGGTAGTTCAACTCTAGTGTAAAATTATTTGTACTAGGCTGTAGACCTAGTTCAACTCTAGTGTAAAATTATTTTAACTAGCTTATAGAGCTAGTTCAACTCTAGTGTAAAAATATTTGTAGTAGGCTATAGAGCTAGTTCATCTCTAGTGTACAATTATTTGAACTAGCTTATAAAGCTAGTTCAACTCTAGTGTAAAATTATTTGAACTAGCTTATAAAGCTAGTTTAATTCTAGTGTAAAATTACTTGAACTAGCTTATAGAGCTAGTTCAACTCTAGTGTAAAATTATTTGTACTAGCCTATAGAGCTAGTTCAACTCTTGTGTAAAATTATTTGTACAAGCTTATAGAGCTAGTTCAACTCTAGTGTAAAATTATTTGTACTAGGCTATAGAGCTAGTTAACCTCTAGTGTAAAATTATTTGTACAAGTTTTTAGAGCTCGTTTAACTGTAGTGTAAAATTATTTGTACTAGGTTATAGAGCTAGTTCAACTCTAGTGTAAAATTATTTGAACTAGATTATGGAGCTAGTTCAATTCTAGTGTAAAATTATTTGTACAAGCTTATAGAGCTAGTTAACCTCTAGTGTAAAATTATTTGTACAAGCTTATAGAGCTAGTTTAACTCTAGTGTAAAAATATTTGTACTAGGCTATAGAGCTAGTTCAACTCTAGTGTAAAATTATTATTTGTACTAGGCTATAGACCTAGTTCAACTCTAGTGTAAAATTATTTGAACTAGCTTATAAAGCTAGTTCAACTCTAGTGTAAAATTATATGTACTAGGCTATAGAGCTAGTTCAACTCTACTGTAAAATTATTTGAACTAGATTATAGAGCTAGTTCAACTCAAGTGTAAAATTATTTGTACAAGCTTATAGAGCTAGTTCAACTCTAGTGTAAAATTATTTGAAGTAGCTTACACAGCTAGTTCAACTCTAGTGTAAAATTATTTGTACTAGACTATACAGCAAGTTCAACCCTAGTGTAAAATTATTTGTACTAGGCTATAGAGCTAGTTCAACTGTACTGTAAAATTATTTGAAGTAGATTATAGAGCTAGTTTAATTCTAGTGTAAAATTATTTGAACTAGCTTATAGAGCTAGTTCAACTCTAGTGTAAAATTATTTGTACTAGCCTATAGAGCAAGGTCAACTCTAGTGTAAAATTATTTGTACAAGCTTATAGAGCTAATTCAACTCTACTTTAAAATTATTTGAACTAGCATACAGAGCTAGTTCAACTCTAGTGTAAAACTATTTGTACTAGACTATAGAGCTAGTTCAACTCTAGTGTAAAATTGTTTGTACAAACTTATCAAGCTAGTTCAACTCTAATGTAAAATTATTTGAAATAGCTTATAGAGCTAGTTCAAGTCTAGTGTAAAATTATTTGTACTAGATTATAGAGCTAGTTCAACTCTAGTGTAAAATTATTTGTACAAGCTTATAGAGCTAGTTCAAATCTAGTGTAAAATTATTTGTACAAGCTTATAGAGCTAGTTCAACTCTAGTGTAAAATTATTTGTACTAGGCTATAGAGCTAGTTAACCTCTAGTGTAAAATTATTTGTACAAGCTTATAGAGCTAGTTTAACTCTAGTGTAAAATTATTTGAACTAGCTTATAAAGCTAGTTCAACTCTAGTGTAAAATTATTTGTACTAGCCTATAGAGCTAGTTCAACTCTAGTGTAAAATTATTTGTACAAGCTTATAGAGCTAATTCAACTCTACTTTAAAATTATTTGAACTAGCATACAGAGCTAGTTCAACTCTAGTGTAAAATTATTTGTACTAGACTATAGAGCTAGTTCAACTCTAGTGTAAAATTGTTTGTACAAACTTATCAAGCTAGTTCAACTCTAATGTAAAATTATTTGAAATAGCTTATAGAGCTAGTTCAAGTCTAGTGTAAAATTATTTGTACTAGATTATAGAGCTAGTTCAACTCTAGTGTAAAATTATTTGTACAAGCTTATAGAGCTAGTTCAACTCTAGTGTAAAATTATTTGTACAAGCTTATAGAGCTAGTTCAACTCTAGTGCAAAATTATTTGTACTAGGCTATAGAGCTAGTTAACCTCTAGTGTAAAATTATTTGTACAAGCTTATAGAGCTAGTTTAACTGTAGTGTAAAATTATTTGTACTAGGTTATAGAGCTAGTTCAACTCTAGTGTAAAATTATTTGAACTAGATTATGGAGCTAGTTCAACTCTAGTGTAAAATTATTATTTGTACAAGCTTATAGAGCTAGTTAACCTCTAGTGTAAAATTATTTGTACAAGCTTATAGAGCTAGTTTAACTCTAGTGTAAAAATATTTGTACTAGGCTATAGAGCTAGTTCATCTCTAGTGTAAAATTATTATTTGTACTAGGCTATAGACCTAGTTCAACTCTAGTGTAAAATTATTTGAACTAGCTTATAAAGCTAGTTCAACTCTAGTGTAAAATTATATGTACGAGGCTATAGAGCTAGTTCAACTCTACTGTAAAATTATTTGAACTAGATTATAGAGCTAGTTCAACTCAAGTGTAAAATTATTTGTACAAGCTTATAGAGCTAGTTCAACTCTAGTGTAAAATTATATGAAGTAGCTTACACAGCTAGTTCAACTCTAGTGTAAAATTATTTGTACTAGACTATACAGCAAGTTCAACTCTAGTGTAAAATTATTTGTACTAGGCTATAGAGCTAGTTCAACTGTACTATAAAATTATTTGAAGTAGATTATAGAGCTAGTTTAATTCTAGTGTAAAATTACTTGAACTAGCTTATAGAGCTAGTTCAACTCTAGTGTAAAATTATTTGTACTAGCCTATAGAGCAAGGTCAACTCTAGTGTAAAATTATTTGTACAAGCTTATAGAGCTAGTTCAACTCTAGTGTAAAATTATTTGAACTAGCTTATAGAGCTAGTTCAACTCTAGTGTAAAATTATTTGAACTAGCTTATAGAGTGAGTTTTACTCTAGTGTGAAACTATTTTTACAAGTTTATAGAGCTTGTTCAACTCTAGTGTAAAATTATTTGTACTAGGCTATAGAGGTAGTTCAACTCTAGTGTAAAATTATTTGTACTAGGCTGTAGACCTAGTTCAACTCTAGTGTAAAATTATTTTAACTAGCTTATAGAGCTAGTTCAACTCTAGTGTAAAAATATTTGTAGTAGGCTATAGAGCTAGTTCATCTCTAGTGTACAATTATTTGAACTAGCTTATAAAGCTAGTTCAACTCTAGTGTAAAATTATTTGAACTAGCTTATAAAGCTAGTTCAACTCTAGTGTAAAATTATTTGTACTAGGCTATAGAGCTAGTTCAACTCTAGTGTAAAATTATTTGAACTAGATTATATAGCTAGTTCAACTCTAGTGTAAAATTATTTGAACTAGCTTAAAAAGCTAGTTCAACTCTAGTGTAAAATTATTTGTACTAGGCTATCACTACTGGAATTAGCTAATTTGCCATCTGCCAGCTCTTTGCCGTCTGCTAGCTGACGGCAAAGAAGCTCTTTGCCATCAGCTACCCAAAAGCAGACGGCAAAGAAAGGGCAGACGGCAAAGAAGCTCTTTGCCGTCTGCCAACTCTTTGCCGTCGGCCAGCGGACGGCAAAGATTCTTTGCCGTCCGCTGGCGGACGGCAAAGAGTGAGGTGGCCCCCACCCCCCGCCCGTTTTTGAAAAACTTAACGGGCCACCTCTTTGCCGTCCGCTAGCAGACGACAAAGAGGCAAAAAAGCGGACGACAAAGGGGGGCGGACGGCAAAGAGCCTACTACCTAACGGCCCGTACCCCCCGCCCGTTACTCACTTCTTCCCTCTCCCTCGCCGTTTCTCTCCTCCCACGCCGCCGCCCGCCGCGCGCCCGCCGCCGCCCCGTCGCCCCCGCCGCCCCGGCTCGCCGCCGCCCCGGGGCCCCGTCGCCCTCACCGCCCCGGCCCCCCGCCGCCCCGCGCCCCACCGCTCGGGCCCGGCCCCCCGCCGCCCCGCGCCCCACCGCCCGGGCCCGGCCCCCCGCCGCCCCAGGCCCGCCCCCTGCCGCACCAGGCCCGGCCCCCGCCGCCCCAGGCCGCCTCCTCCACCGCCCCGCCCCCTCATCCACCGGCCTCCTCCACCCCCAAGGTGAGCCCCCCATTTTTCAGTTTTTTTTCTGTTTTTTTTCTTTTTTTCCTTTTTAGTTTTAGTTTTAGTTTAGATTTAGTTTTAGTTGTAGTTTTAGGTTTAGTTTTAGGTTTAGGTTTAGTTGTAGGCTTAGTTTAGTTTGAGGAAAGAAGAAGAAGAAGAGAAAAAGAGGAGAGGAGGAGAAGAAGAAGAAGAGGAAAAAGGAAAGGAAGAAGAAGAAGAGGAGGAGGAGAAGAAAAAAGAAGAAGAGGAAGAAGAAGAAGAAGAGAAAAAGAGGAGAGGAGGAGAAGAAGAAGAGGAAAAAGGAAAGGAAGAAGAAGAAGAGGAGGAGGAGAAGAAAAAAGAAGAAGAGGAAGAAGAAGAAGAAAAAAGAGGAGAGGAGGAGAAGAAGAAGAGGAAAAAGGAAAGGAAGAAGAAGAAGAGGAGGAGGAGACGAAAAAAGAAGAAGAGGAAGAAGAAGAAGAAAAAAGAGGAGAGGAGGAGAAGAAGAAGAGGAAAAAGGAAAGGAAGAAGAAGAAGAGGAGGAGGAGAAGAAAAAAGAAGAAGAGGAAGAAGAAGAAAAAAGAGGAGAGGAGGAGAAGAAGAAGAGGAAAAAGGAAAGGAAGAAGAAGAAGAGGAGGAGGAGAAGAAAAAAGAAGAAGAGGAAGAATAGGAAGAAGAAAAAAGGAAAAAAGAGGAAAAAACCCCGACCCGAAACGGCACCCCGACCCCGACCCGGCACCCCGACACGACACCCCGACCCCTAGACCCCGACCCCGACACCCCGACCCCGAGCCTGACCAGACACCCCGACCCCGACACCGACACGGCACCCCGACCCCAACCCCGACACCCCGACCCCGACCCCGACACCCCGACCCCGAGCCTGACCCGACACCCCGACCCTGACACCGACACGGCACCCCGACCCCGACCCTGCACCCCGACCCGACACCCCGACCCCGAGACCCCGACCCCGACACCGACACGACACCCCGACACCGACACCCTGACACCACACCCACCCTTACCCCGACACCGACACGGCACCCCGACCCCAACCCGGCACCCCGACCCGGCACCCCGACCCGACACCCCGACCCCGAGACGGCACCCCGACCCGGCACCCCGACCCGACACCCCGACCCCGAGACCCCGACCCCGAGCCTGACCCGACACCCCGACCCCGACACCGACACGGCACCCCGACCCCGACCCGGCACCCCGACAAGACACCCCGACCCCGAGCCTGACCCGACACCCCGACCCCGACACCGACACAGCACCCCGACCCCGACCCGGCACCCCGACCCCGAGACCCCGACCACGATACCCCGACCCGGACCCCGACCCCGACACCCCGACCCCGACACCGACACGGCACACCGACCCCGACCCGGCACCCCGACCCGACACCCCGACCCGACTCCCCGACCCCGAGACCCCGACCCCGACCCCGACACGGCACCCCGAGACCGACACGACACCCCGACCCCCGACACCTCCTGAAAAGGTGTTCTTTGGCCTTCCAGAAGCCGACGGGGTCATATATTTGTGAATTATTAGTTAGGTCATATATCTTTCGATTTTGTTATGAAAAACATCATATATAATTGTGTTGATCAGGTAGTTTTAAATGTGCAGTTGTTTCATCGCTGCGAGGTTTGGTGTTCGACGACCTCGCCGTGCGTTTGACGAGCTCTGCCCCTTCGTTCGTGGGTGAGCACAAATGACATGTCCTCCTCCCCCATTAATTATTTGATCTATTCCGATGAAACTTGATAGCTAGATATATATGTGTCTTGAATCATCAGTATGCGTAACCAATATGTGTCTCCCGTTCGAAAGCGTCATAGTTATAAATATGCATGCATTTGCATATTTATAACCTTGATTCTTTCGAATTGTCCAACGCTATCCATGGACAGCCCGAGTATGTTTAGATTGGGTTCGTTTTCCCATATGCTTTGCTCCGGATCCGACGCATAAATTTCGTCAGTGCCTCCCCTGTTGTTCTCCGGGTACACATCCTCCCTGTTTATTGCAGAGACGTGTATCAGGAGAACAGCGGGGAGGTGCTGCCGAAATTTTGCGTAGGATCCGGGGCATAGCATGGGAAAATGAACCCAATCTAAACATACTGGGGTGGGATTAGGACCTATCATTACCTATTAGAGTGTAGGTTGCATGGACGTAATAAAATTGACAAAGTAGATCAACTGATGAATACATACATGCTGAATTATATATATATATATTTGTTGTGTGTCTAGTAGCTCTGAAAGTCAAGATGAGTGATCGTGCGTGGATGTACACCGGTCACACTGGTCAGAACAAATGGAGCACTGAATGGTTCACAAAAACCAAGGGGTTTGTGCGAGCCGCATTTGCAAATGGCCAGAGGAAAACCTGGTGCCCCTGTTTACGGTGCGGCAATTGGGAAAAGAGGACAGAGGCTGAAATGGGCAAACACCTGCAGAAGAGTGGTTTTACGCCCGATTATACGGTGTGGACATTTCATGGTGAGTCTGCCCAACGTGACCGAGCTGAGGTGGATCGTCGTCGCACCGACGAGCATGGTACCGGGATGGAAAACATGGTGCAAGACTTTGATGATGCTCGGGATTCGGACGAGGAGATGGAGGAATCTGCAAAGGCCTTCAATGAAATGTTGGAGTCTTCAAAACGTCCGCTCCATGAGCACACTGAGCTTTGTCAGTTGGATGCCATCTCACAAGTAATGGCTCTGAAGGCTCAGTTCAACTTGGGCAGAGAATGCTACGATGCAATGATGACAGTATTTGGACGCTTTCTACCCAAAGGCCATGTAATGCCTGCAAACCTATACCAGTCGGACAAAATCCTCCGTGCACTGAAGATGCCCTATGATAAGATACATGCCTGTGAGAAAGGATGTGTCTTGTTTAGGCTTGACTATGCGGACTTGAACTATTGTCCCATTTGCAAGTCTTCCAGGTATGTTGTGGTAGACAACGGTATGGGTGAGAAGACACAGACCAAAATCCCCGTTAGTGTTCTTCGGTATATGCCAATCGTACCAAGACTTCAACGTCTTTTCATGGTCGAAGAGACGGCCAGACAGATGACATGGCACAAAACGGGCAAAAGAACCGAACTAGATGCAGATGGGAATCTGATGATTGTACACACATCGGATGGTGTTGCGTGGAAAAAGTTTGATGAATTACATGGTGACAAAGCGGCAGATCCGAGGCATCCTCGAGTCGGCATCAGCACGGATGGGTTCAGTGTGTTTGGTATGACGGCAGCCCAATACAGTTGTTGGCCCGTATTTGTCTTTCCACTCAATCTCCCCCCCGGACAGATTATGCAAAGAAAGAACATTTTCCTGACGTTGATAATTCCAGGGCCCAACTATCCGGGGAAAAATATGAATGTGTACATGCAACTGCTTAAGGACGAATTGCAAGAAGCCTGGGATAATGGGTTCAAGACATACGATGCCTATAGCAAACGGAACTTCATAATGCGTGTCTGGTACATGTACTCGACGCATGACTTGCCGGTGTATGCGCTATTCGTTGGCTGGTGTGTGCATGGAAGGTTCCCGTGCCCCACATGCAAGGGAGCTCTTGAGTTTCGTTGGCTTCAGGCCGGTCGCAAGTTTTCTTGCTTCGACATGCATAGAGAGTTCCTGAATCCTCGCCATAAGTTCAGGAAAGACAAGAGGAACTTCATCAGAGGTAGAGTTGTCAAAAACTCTGCACCACATGCATTGACAGGCCAACAGACCCTGGATCAGTTAAACACTCTCGAGCCAGATCCCGAGCGTCCAGGGTACTTCAAGGGGTATAATTCTAAGCACGCCTGGACTCACAAAACATGCTTATGGGATCTGCCTTACTTCAAAGACCTCCTTTGCCCACACAACATCGACGTGATGCACACTGAGAAGAATATCGCCGAGGCACTTTTTGGTACATTGTTCGGCATAGATGGGAGGTCAAAGGATAATACTAAGGCTAGAGTCGATCTGGAGGCGCTATGTGATAGGCCGTTACAAAACATGAAAGAACCGAAAGGAAAGCAGAACTGGACGAAGCCAAAGGCATGGTTCAATCTTCGAAGGCCGGCTATGAGGGAAATTATCTTGTGGGTGAAAATGCAGTTGATGTTCCCCGATGGGTATGCAGCGAATCTACAGAGGGGAGCCAGTCTTGATAAATTGAAGATATTTGGTCTCAAGAGTCATGATTGGCACATATGGATTGAGCGGGTAATGCCGGTGATGTTGCGTGGCTTCATCCCTGAGGATGAATGGCTAGTACTGGCAGAACTCAGCTATTTCTTCCGTGTTCTTTGTGCGAAAGAACTATCGCCTGGCGTGCTAGAAGAAATGGAAGAGTTGGCGCCGGAGTTGATCTGCAAGTTAGAGAAGATCTTTCCACCAGGCTTCTTTAATCCAATGCAACATTTGATTTTGCATCTCCCGACCGAGGCAAGATTGGGGGGGCCCGTGCAAAATCGTTGGTGCTACCCAACTGAGAGGATGCAGAAGACGCTTCGACAAAAATGTAAAAATAAACGTAGAATTGAAGCATCGATGGCTGAGGCATTCATCACTGAGGAGGCGGCAAACTTCGTGACAGCACACTACGAAGCCAAAAATCGTCATTTGCATAATCCGAAGCCTCGGTACAATGCTGACGACCCTAAAAAGGGTGGATCCAACCTCAGCCTATTCAAAGGGAATCTCGCACCAGCCAGTGTTTCAAATCCAGTATCTTTGGATAACGAACAATGGCGGACCATTTCGTTGTATATCTTCAACAACCTGATAGAAGTGCGGCCGTACATCGAGTAAGTTCTCGGTACATAGTTTTGCAACTTCTATTTCCTTTGAACTGCTCTTATTCCTGGATATTTCATACAGTCGATTCGTCGCCTTATTCTCGTATGGAGCGGTGATCCAAAAGGATTCTGTCGAAGAGTATGAGCTTCTCGCAAAGCAAGGAGGCGGCTATCCCGGTTTCATCTCTTGGTTCAAACAAACGGTAATTTCTATTAGACTTGTAGGCTAATTTGTAGGCGGCTATCCCGGTTTCATTCGCTAATTTGTGCGTAATGCAACAATCCTTTCATATTAAACTTGTAGGCTAATTCAGAGTCTATGGACGCCGAATTGAGACAAGTCGCTAATGGTTTTGACTATAAGGTCTGTTCATTTGACAAATAAGACATCAACGGGTATCGCTTTCGTACCTATGGCAAACAGCTATCTATGGCCGACCGAAAGTCTACAAATTGTTGTGTATCTACTATCGGCGAAGGAGGTACCGAGTATTATGGGAGAGTTGAAGCAATTTATGAACTTCTATTCTATGGTGAAAACCCACCGAATGTCCTAGTCTTCAAATGTTATTGGTTTCAGCCGAAGGAGACTAGAAGGACTCATGAACATATAGGGCTAGTTGAAATCAACCAAAGCACCCATTTAGATGTTCCTGATGTCTATATTACGGCTCCATAGGCGACCCAAGTATTCTATCTACCGTGGGCCTGCCAAACTAATCCAAATCTGAAAGGTTGGGATGTTGTTTATGAAGTGCCGCCACGTGCTAGACTATCTCCCCCAAAGGAAGAGGATTATGAACCTCACATTAACCCAGACACATATGAAGGAGAATTCTTCCAAGAGACACGTCTTTCCAAAAAGCGTTTCAAGAACCGCTATACTTCACCCCAAAACATTGAAGTAGACAGCGACAGTGAATCCGACATCACCCCAGAGGAGGAACAAGAAGAGCCGGAACAAGAAGAGCCGGAACAAGAAGAGGTTACTGCTGCGGATGACCTGTCATTGCTTCACCGATTACGTCAAGGTGGCCTTGCACATGTTGATGCCACTGAACCCTATGAGCCCGTCATTGATTATAGTGATGATGATGATTATGCATTTATTGATGATACTGATCAAGATTATTAGTAGTGTCAGGTATTAAATTTTTTAATGTTGTACTTGATGATGATACACTTAAGTGATACACATATTATTATTCATGTCGGTCTTTTTTTATGTTGTACTAATTTCGTTTACTGTTTGTCATGGCAGGTGTTGAAAGATGGTGGGCGCTGGTCGGGAGCGCGCCAAGGCCCCTTCTTCGTCGGCGCGTGGTCTGAGGTCTTCGATTCCAAACGTACCTCTCCGCCGAGCGTTGCTGGACAGTATGTCCACACCGCCGGGCCCTTCTTCGTCGACCGCGGTGCCCAGCAGGGGACGAAGTAGGAAGAGAGGAGGTGGGGCACGTGGTCGCGGGAGAGGAGGTAGGGTGACTGCTAGGGCACCTTCCTCGCCGCCACCCCCAGCTGTTTCACCCGAGCACGTGACTGCTAGGGTGGACTCGTCCGAGGAGGAGGCTACACGGACTCCGGTCCACGAGCCTCCGGTCCATGGGTCTTGGGCCCACGAGCCTCGGGTCGACTGGCCTTCGGCCCACGAGACCCCGGAGGAGCACACGTCCGGATGGGGTACCTGGCCGGTTCAGCCCGAGGAGCCGAGTGGCCATGCTGGTGATGGCGGGGAGCCGACTGATCTTGAGGAGGAGGGTGGCACCGTGTACTAGCGTGGTGCTACACGGCTCCCGTCCGTGCCGGCGACCCGCGAGCAGAGGTGGTTGATCTTCCCTGATGGGGAGAGGTACGTAAGTGCATTTAATATTTTTGTACCTTCTGCATTCACGTTTCTTCAAATAACTAATGCGTTGGCCTTGTCATGCTGCAGGGGTTGGGACCACCATCATAGTGTCCGCCGGCCCAACTCCGTCCTTGGAGTTCTTTGCCGGCAAAACTTCCCGGGGTTTGTCACGTTGCCTGGTGAGGGTCGGCTTCCAGAGCTTGGGTTGAGCTGGGAGCACTACGTGGCTGCCCCGGCCCCGCCGGATGTCATTATCGACGGTGTCGTGTGCGACACAAGGGCAGACATGGTGATCAGGACGTTCTGGGTAATTTCTCCTTTACACATTTCAAATTCTTCAACTAGCTAGTTATTAATTGTACTAATCAATATTGTCTCATTTGATTGCAGACATTCTACAGGTGTGAGGAGGGATACGAGGAGGACTGCGCAAATGTTATCCAGAACGTCTGCAAGCGCCTACTCCAGAACTTATGGCACGAGGCTCGGGTGCAGGCTGTTCGAGACTACTACGCCTTGCGTGGTATCAAGAAGACCAAGCCGGCGTGCCACGATAAGTTCCTGAGTAAGGAGCAGTACATGAAGGTAATTCTTAAGGCCTTCTACTTAAGTTCCTTCATTTAGTAATTCTTAGCCGTAGCACTCAAGTTTCTATTTGCTAACTTAGGCGCCTCCGAGATGGTGTGCGGATCAGATGGATTGTTGGGAGGTGTTGGTCGATGAGTGGTGCTCACAAGAATGGCTAGCCCTCCACAACCAGGCCAAGGAGAAACGTGCCCAAATGGAAGGTGTGCCACACCATCAAGGCAGCTCGAACTTATATCAGTTCGGGCGCAACTGGGTATGTGGTTTGCTTCATGATTCATGCAATTCATTCATCATGCTAGCTTGAGCCCTTTAATTACTAATTTTCATTGTTTCTCTCTTTCAGGCACGCCACAATAAGGCGGATAAGGTGCCAGAGGTGTACGACCTGTATGCCATGGCCCACACTGCTCTTACAAGAAAGTCAAGGCTTTCTCTCAGTCTGACCTCGATGATGCAAACAACTTCACCAACATCTCCTCCCACAACAAGCTCGTGAGATATAGAGATGAGGGGAAGGCGAGGAAAGGGGAGGACTTTAACCCGAGCTAGGGTCCCATTGATCCAGAGCTGGTGATGATATCTGGTGGCGGGAGGTCCCATGGCTCCATAGCCATTGGAGATGGACTTATCCGTTGTCCTAGCACTCTCCCGGAGATCAAGGTGCGCCAGTCGAGCTCTGCTCCTGAGATAAGGCCTCGTGAACGGCCAGTGCAACTCGCCATCAAGGTTAGTGATACGTACTCAGTTATCTTTCTCCATTACATTGTGTGCGCTTCCATCAATGATTACAAATGGTCATGTGAGTGGTGTTGCAGGCTGCTATACAGACTGAGAGAGATAGAACGGAGAAACTTCTGGCGGAGGCGGCGGAGAGGCAGCGGGAGATGGAGGAGAGGACGAGAAAGATGATGGAGGAGAGGGCACGGAATGACATGTAGGCAAGGGCCATGTACGAGCTCCTTGTGGTAAGTTTCTTCTGCAGATTACTTGCTAGTCTTAACATTTGAGTCTCATTACTAACTAGTATGACTCTGTTCTGAAAACCAAATGTGCAGTCTGTGTGCGAGAAGTCCGGTCAGCCCGCTCCGCCGATGCCAGTGATTGCTCCTGGGAGGACGGTGAGTTTAGTTTGAATTGACATTACTTGGTAGTCTTAACATTTGAGTGTCGTAATGCTAATGAGACATTGGAAATGATCTTTGGTGCAGCTTAACTCCAGAAACGCATCGCACGATCCTTCTCCAGGTAGCGGCACTAGCCACCCCGCTCCTACACCTCCCTGATCACGGTAAGTTTCTCTAGTGTTTTTCTTAACAAATGCATAAAGACCTAGACTTAGCTTTATTTCCTCCAATATGCTTACCATAATGACCTAGAGTTAGCTTATTTTCCTCCAAAATGACCCATTTTACCTAGGTTAGCTTATAAATGATGCAGTTCATCCAAGTTAGCTCAAAAATGACCCATTTTACCTACATTAGCTCCTAAATGATCCATTTTATCTACGTTAGCTTTAAAATGGCCCATTTCACCTAGGTTAACTCCAAAATGACCCATCTTACCTAGGTTATCTCATAAACGATGCATTTCAACTAATTTAGCTCATAAACGATCCATTTGACCTAAGTGAGCTAAAAAACGATCCATTTCACCTAAATTAGCTCTTAAATGATCCATTTCACCTAAGTTAGCTCAAAAAGATCCATTTCAACTAAATTAGCTCTAAAATGACCCATTTTACGTAGATGAGCTCCTAAATGATCCATTTTACCTACGTTAGCTTTAAAATGACCCATTTCACCTAGGTTAGCTCCAAAATGACCCATTTCACCTAGGTTAGCTCCAAAATGACCCATTTCACCTTACTTAGCTCAAAAACGATGCCCTTCACCTTAGTTAGCTCATAAACGACCCATTTCAACTAAGTTAGCTCATAAATGATCCATTTCAACTAAGTTAGCTCATAAACAACCCATTTCAACTTAGTTAGCTCATATATGATCCATTTCACCTAAGTTAGCTCATAAATGACATATACTTCTTGTTCTAGTCTTCTTCTTGTTCTAGTCTTCTTCTTGTTCTAGTCACGTATTTCTAACTTTCTTATTTACCATTTTCCAGATTTCATTCACTTGATGGAAGCTAGCTTGCTATGATGGAGTGCTTGCTTTTCCTTTGATGAAACTTTGCATTGTATCTAGCTTGCTATCTTCATGACACTTTGCATTGTAATATATATATGGATGGAACAATGTGTATGGATGGAACTTATGTATGAACAATGTGTATGGATGAAACTGATGTGATATGTGATATGAAACTTATGTGCTAGATATGTGCTGGATATGAAACTTATATATGTGATATGTGCTGCAAATTGTGGGATTTACTAAAAATACAGAAAAAACAGACAATATGCAGGCTCTTTGCCGTCTGCCACCGCTCTTTGCCGTCTGCCGCGGACGGCAAAGAAGCCACGTGGCAGCCAACTGTGCTTCCTGGGAGCTGACCCATTTGGTCAGTTTGCCTACAGTGGCAGACGGCAAAGACTTTGCCGTCCGTGGCAGACGGCAAAGAACCTGCACTTTGCCATCAGTGGCAGACGGCAAAGAACCTGCCATCTAGTGACATGTAGATGACATCATAAGGCGGACGGCAAAGACCAAAGGCTCTTTGCCGTCTGCGGCGGACGGCAAAGGTCTGCCGTTAGCCACTTAACGGACTGACAGCGCAATTATTGCCGTCCGCCCTCTTTGCCGTCCGCCGCAGACGGCAAAGAGCCTTTGCCATCCGCCGCCAGGAAGCAGACGGCAAAGCAGCTGTTTACCGTAGCCTTCTTTGCCGGAGCATTTTGCCGTCCGCGGCTGACGGCAAAGGTCTTTGCCGTCCGCCTTTCGAGCCTTTGCCGTCCGCCATGGCAGACGACAAAGTAGCTGTTTCCTGTAGTGTATAGAGCTAGTTCAACTCCAGGGTAAAATTATTTGAACTAGATTATAGAGCTAGTTCAAATCTAGTGTAAAATTATTTGAACTAGCTTATAGAGCTAGTTCAACTCTAGTGTAAAATTATTTGTACTAGCCTATAGAGCAAGTTCAACTCTAGTGTAAAATTATTGGTACAAGTTTATAGAGCTAGTTCAACTCTAGTGTAAAATTATTTTAACTAGCTTATAGAGCTAGGTCAACTCTAGTGTAAAATTATTTGAAGTAGCTTATAGAGCTAGTTCAACTCTATTGTAAAATTATTTGTACTAGCCTATAGAGCAAGGTCAACTCTAGAATAAAATTATTTGTACAAGCTTATAGAGCTAATTCAACTCTACTGTAAAATTATTTGAACTAGCATATAGAGCTAGTTCAACTCTAGTGTAAAATTATTTGTACTAGACTATAGAGCTAGTTCAACTCTAGTGTAAAATTGTTTGTACAAACTTATAAAGCTAGTTCAACTCTAGTGTAAAATTATTTGAAATAGCTTATAGAGCTAGTTCAAGTCTAGTGTAAAATTATTTGTACTAGATTATAGAGCTAGTTCAACTCTAGTGTAAAATTATTTGTACAAGCTTATAGAGCTAGTTCAACTCTAGTGTAAAATTATTTGTACTAGGCTATCGAGCTAGTTCAACTCTAGTGTAAAATTATTTGTACAAGCTTATAGAGCTAGTTCAACTCTAGTGTAAAATTATTTGTACTAGGCTATAGAGCTAGTTAACCTCTAGTGTAAAATTATTTGTACAAGCTTATAGAGCTAGTTTAACTCTAGTGTAAAATTATTTGTACTAGGTTATAGAGCTAGTTCAACTCTAGTGTAAAATTATTTGAACTAGATTATGGAGCTAGTTCAAGTCTAGTGTAAAATTATTTGTACAAGCTTATAGAGCTAGTTAACCTCTAGTGTAAAATTATTTGTACAAGCTTATAGAGCTAGTTTAACTCTAGTGTAAAAATATTTGTACTAGGCTATAGAGCTAGTTCAACTCTAGTATAAAATTATTATTTGTACTAGGCCATAGACCTAGTTCAACTCTAGTGTAAAATTATTTGAACTAGCTTATAAAGCTAGTTCAACTCTAGTGTAAAATTATATGTACTAGGCTATAGAGCTAGTTCAACTCTACTGTAAAATTATTTGAACTAGATTATAGAGCTAGTTCAACTCTAGTGTAAAATTATTTGTACAAGCTTATAGAGCTAGTTCAACTCCAGTGTAAAAAATTTTGAACTAGCTTATAGAGCTAGTTCAACTCTAGTGTAAAATTATTTGATGTAGCTTACACAGCTAGTTCAACTCTAGTGTAAAATTATTTGTACTAGACTATACAGCAAGTTCAACTCTAGTGTAAAATAATTTGTACTAGGCTATAGAGCTAGTTCAACTGTACTGTAAAATTATTTGAAGTAGATTATAGAGCTAGTTTAATTCTAGTGTAAAATTACTTGAACTAGCTTATAGAGCTAGTTCAACTCTAGTGTAAAATTATTTGTACTAGCCTATAGAGCAAGGTCAACTCTAGTGTAAAATTATTTGTACAAGCTTATAGAGCTAGTTCAACTCTAGTGTAAAATTATTTGAACTAGCTTATAGAGCTAGTTCAACTCTAGTGTAAAATTATTTGAACTACCTTATAGAGTGAGTTTTACTCTAGTGTGAAATTATTTTTACAAGTTTATAGAGCTAGTTCAACTCTAGTGTAAACTTATTTGTACTAGGCTATAGTGGTAGTTCAACTCTAGTGTAAAATTATTTGTACTAGACTGTAGACCTAGTTCAACTCTAGTGTAAAATTATTTTAACTAGCTTATAGAGCTAGTTTAACTCTAGTGTAAAATTATTTGAACTAGCTTATAAAGCTAGTTCAACTCTAGTGTAAAATTATTTGTACTAGGCTATAGAGCTAGTTCAACTCTAGTGTAAAATTATTTGAACTAGATTATAGAGCTAGTTCAACTCTAGTGTAAAATTATTTGAACTAGCTTATAAAGCTAGTTCAACTCTAGTGTAAAATTATTTGTACTAGGCTATAGAGCTAGTTCAACTCCAGTGTAAAATTATTTGAACTAGATTATAGAGCTAGTTCAACTCTAGTGTAAAATTATTTGAACTAGCTTATAGAGCTAGTTCAACTCTAGTGTAAAATTATTTGTACTAGCCTATAGAGCAGGTTCAACTCTAGTGTAAAATTATTTGTACAAGTTTATAGAGCTAGTTCAAATCTAGTGTGAAATTATTTCAACTAGCTTATAGAGCTAGGTCAACTCTAGTGTACAATTATTTGAAGTAGCTTATAGAGCTAGTTCAACTCTAGTGTAAAATTATTTGTACTAGCCTATAGAGCAAGGTCAACTCTAGTGTAAAATTATTTGTACAAGCTTATAGACCTAATTCAACTCTACTGTAAAATTATTTGAACTAGCTTATAGAGCTAGTTCAACTCAAGTGTAAAATTATTTGTACTAGACTATAGAGCTAGTTCAACTCTAGTGTAAAATTATTCGTACAAACTTATAAAGCTAGTTCAACTCTAGTGTAAAATTATTTGAACTAGCTTATATAGCTAGTTCACCTCTAGTGTAAAATTATTTGAAATAGCTTATAGAGCTAGTTCAAGTCTAGTGTAAAATTATTTGTACAAGCTTATAGAGCTAGTTCAACTCTAGTGTAAAATTATTTGTACAAGCTTATAGAGCTAGTTCAACTCTAGTGTAAAATTATTTGTACTAGGCTATCGAGCTAGTTCAACTCTAGTGTAAAATTATTTGTACAAGCTTATAGAGCTAGTACAACTCTAGTGTAAAATTATTTGTACTTCGCTATAGAGGTAGTTAACCTCTAGTGTAAAATTATTTGTACAAGCTTATAGAGCTAGTTTAACTCTAGTGTAAAAATATTTGTACTAGGCTATAGAGCTAGTTCAACTCTAGTGTAAAATTATTATTTGTACTAGGCTATAGACCTAGTTCAACTCTAGTGTAAAATTATTTGAACTAGCTTATAAAGCTAGTTCAACTCTAGTGTAAAATTATATGTACTAGGCTATAGAGCTAGTTCAACTCTACTGTAATATTATTTGAACTAGATTATAGAGCTAGTTCAACTCTAGTGTAAAATTATTTGTACAAGCTTATAGAGCTAGTTCAACTCTAGTGTAAAAATTTTTGATCTAGCTTATAGAGCTAGTTCAACTCTAGTGTAAAATTATTTGAAGTAGCTTACACAACTAGTTCAACTCTAGTGTAAAATTATTTGTACTAGCCTATAGAGCAAGGTCAACTCTAGTGTAAAATTATTTGTACAAGCTTATAGAGCTAGTTCAACTCTAGTGTAAAATTATTTGAACTAGCTTATAGAGCTAGTTCAACTCTAGTGTAAAATTATTTGAACTACCTTATAGAGTGAGTTTTACTCTAGTGTGAAATTATTTTTACAAGTTTATAGAGCTAGTTCAACTCTAGTGTAAAATTATTTGTACTAGGCTATAGAGGTAGTTCAACTCTAGTGTAAAATTATTTGTACTAGGCTGTAGACCTAGTTCAACTCTAGTGTAAAATTATTTTAACTAGCTTATAGAGCTAGTTTAACTCTAGTGTAAAAATATTTGTACTAGGCTATAGAGCTAGTTCATCTCTAGTGTACAATTATTTGAACTAGCTTATAAAGCTAGTTCAACTCTAGTGTAAAATTATTTGAACTAGCTTATAAAGCTAGTTCAACTCTAGTGTAAAATTATTTGTACTAGGCTATAGAGCTAGTTCAACTCTAGTGTAAAATTATTTGAACTAGATTATAGAGCTAGTTCAACTCTAGTGTAAAATTATTTGAACTAGCTTATAAAGCTAGTTCAACTCTAGTGTAAAATTATTTGTACTAGGCTATAGAGCTAGTTCAACTCCAGTGTAAAATTATTTGAACTAGATTATAGAGCTAGTTCAACTCTAGTGTAAAATTATTTGAACTAGCTTATAGAGCTAGTTCAACTCTAGTGTAAAATTATTTGTACTAGCCTATAGAGCAAGTTCAACTCTAGTGTAAAATTATTTGTACAAGTTTATAGAGCTAGTTCAACTCTAGTGTAGAATTATTTTAACTAGCTTATAGAGCTAGGTCAACTCTAGTGTAAAATTATTTGAAGTAGCTTATAGAGCTAGTTCAACTCTAGTGTAAAATTATTTGTACTAGCCTATAGAGCAAGGTCAACTCTAGTGTAAAATTATTTGTACAAGCTTATAGAGCTAATTCAACTCTACTGTAAAATTATTTGAACTAGCTTATAGAGCTAGTTCAACTCAAGTGTAAAATTATTTGTACAAGCTTATAGAGCTAGTTAACCTCTAGTGTAAAATTATTTGTACAAGCTTATAGAGCTAGTTTAACTCTAGTGTAAAAATATTTGTACTAGGCTATAGAGCTAGTTCAACTCTAGTATAAAATTATTATTTGTACTAGGCCATAGACCTAGTTCAACTCTAGTGTAAAATTATTTGAACTAGCTTATAAAGCTAGTTCAACTCTAGTGTAAAATTATATGTACTAGGCTATAGAGCTAGTTCAACTCTACTGTAAAATTATTTGAACCAGATTATAGAGCTAGTTCAACTCTAGTGTAAAATTATTTGTACAAGCTTATAGAGCTAGTTCAACTCTAGTGTAAAAAATTTTGAACTAGCTTATAGAGCTAGTTCAACTCTAGTGTAAAATTATTTGATGTAGCTTACACAGCTAGTTCAACTCTAGTGTAAAATTATTTGTACTAGACTATACAGCAAGTTCAACTCTAGTGTAAAATAATTTGTACTAGGCTATAGAGCTAGTTCAACTGTACTGTAAAATTATTTGAAGTAGATTATAGAGCTAGTTTAATTCTAGTGTAAAATTATTTGAAGTAGCTTATAGAGCTAGTTCATCTCTAGTGTAAAATTGTTTGTACTAGCCTATAGAGCAAGGTCAACTCTAGTGTAAAATTATTTGTACAAGCTTATAGAGCTAGTTCAACTCTAGTGTAAAATTATTTGAACTAGCTTATAGAGCTAGTTCAACTCTAGTGTAAAATTATTTGAACTACCTTATAGAGTGAGTTTTACTCTAGTGTGAAATTATTTTTACAAGTTTATAGAGCTAGTTCAACTCTAGTGTAAACTTATTTGTACTAGGCTATAGTGGTAGTTCAACTCTAGTGTAAAATTATTTGTACTAGGCTGTAGACCTAGTTCAACTCTAGTGTAAAATTATTTTAACTAGCTTATAGAGCTAGTTTAACTCTAGTGTAAAATTATTTGAACTAGCTTATAAAGCTAGTTCAACTCTAGTGTAAAATTATTTGTACTAGGCTATAGAGCTAGTTCAACTCTAGTGTAAAATTATTTGAACTAGATTATAGAGCTAGTTCAACTCTAGTGTAAAATTATTTGAACTAGCTTATAAAGCTAGTTCAACTCTAGTGTAAAATTATTTGTACTAGGCTATAGAGCTAGTTCAACTCCAGTGTAAAATTATTTGAACTAGATTATAGAGCTAGTTCAACTCTAGTGTAAAATTATTTGAACTAGCTTATAGAGCTAGTTCAACTCTAGTGTAAAATTATTTGTACTAGCCTATAGAGCAAGTTCAACTCTAGTGTAAAATTATTTGTACAAGTTTATAGAGCTAGTTCAACTCTAGTGTAGAATTATTTTAACTAGCTTATAGAGCTAGGTCAACTCTAGTGTAAAATTATTTGAAGTAGCTTATAGAGCTAGTTCAACTCTAGTGTAAAATTATTTGTACTAGCCTATAGAGCAAGGTCAACTCTAGTGTAAAATTATTTGTACAAGCTTATAGAGCTAATTCAACTCTACTGTAAAATTATTTGAACTAGCTTATAGAGCTAGTTCAACTCAAGTGTAAAATTATTTGTACTAGACTATAGAGCTAGTTCAACTCTAGTGTAAAATTATTCGTACAAACTTATAAAGCTAGTTCAACTCTAGTGTAAAATTATTTGAACTAGCTTATATAGCTAGTTCACCTCTAGTGTAAAATAATTTGAAATAGCTTATAGAGCTAGTTGAAGTCTAGTGTAAAATTATTTGTACTAGATTATAGAGCTAGTTCAACTCTAGTGTAAAATTATTTGTACAAGCTTATAGAGCTAGTTCAACTCTAGTGTAAAATTATTTGTACTAGGCTATCGAGCTAGTTCAACTCTAGTGTAAAATTATTTGTACAAGCTTATAGAGCTAGTACAACTCTAGTGTAAAATTATTTGAACTAGCCTATAGAGCAAGGTCAACTCTAGTGTAAAATTATATGTACAAGCTTATAGAGCTAATTCAACTCTACTGTAAAATTATTTGAACTAGCTTATAGAGCTAGTTCAACTTTAGTGCAAAAATTTTTGTACTAGACTATAGAGCTAGTTCAACTCCAGTGTAAAATTATTTGTACAAACTTATAAAGCTAGTTCAACTCTAGTGTAAAATTATTTGAACTAGCTTATATAGCTAGTTCAACTCTAGTGTAAAATTATCTGAAATAGTTTATAGAGCTAGTTCAAGTCTAGTGTAAAATTATTTGTACTAGATTATAGAGCTAGTTCAACTCTAGTGTAAAATTATTTGTACAAGCTTATAGAGCTAATTCAACTCTAGTGTAAAATTATTTGTACTAGGCTATCGAGCTAGTTCAACTCTAGTGTAAAATTATTTGTACAAGCTTATAGAGCTAGTTCAACTCTAGTGTAAAATTATTTGTACTAGGCTATAGAGCTAGTTAACCTCTAGTGTAAAATTATTTGTACAAGCTTATAGAGCTAGTTCAACTGTACTGTAAAATTATTTGTACTAGGTTATAGAGCTAGTTCAACTCTAGTGTAAAATTATTTGAACTAGATTATGGAGCTAGTTCAACTCTAGTGTAAAATTATTTGTACAAGCTTATTGAGCTAGTTAACCTCTAGTGTAAAACTATTTGTACAAGCTTATAGAGCTAGTTCAACTCTAGTGTAAAATTATTTGAACTAGCTTATAGAGCTAGTTCAACTCTAGTGTAAAATTATTTGAACTACCTTATAGAGTGAGTTTTACTCTAGTGTGAAACTATTTTTACAAGTTTATAGAGCTAGTTCAACTCTAGTGTAAAATTATTTGTACTAGGCTATAGAGGTAGTTCAACTCTAGTGTAAAATTATTTGTACTAGGCTGTAGACCTAGTTCAACTCTAGTGTAAAATTATTTTAACTAGCTTATAGAGCTAGTTCAACTCTAGTGTAAAAATATTTGTACTAGGCTATAGAGCTAGTTCATCTCTAGTGTACAATTATTTGAACTAGCTTATAAAGCTAGTTCAACTCTAGCGTAAAATTATTTGAACTAGCTTATAAAGCTAGTTCAACTCTAGTGTAAAATTATTTGTACTAGGCTATAGAGCTAGTTCAACTCTAGTGTAAAATTATTTGAACTATATTATAGAGCTAGTTCAACTCTAGTGTAAAATTATTTGAACTAGCTTATAAAGCTAGTTCAACTCTAGTGTAAAATTAGTTGTACTAGGCTATAGAGCTAGTTCAACTCCAGTGTAAAATTATTTGAACTAGATTATAGAGCTAGTTCAACTCTAGTGTAAAATTATTTGAACTAGCCTATAGAGCAAGTTCAACTCTAGTGTAAAATTATTTGTACAGTTTATAGAGCTAGTTCAACTCTAGTGTAAAATTATTTTAACTAGCTTATAGAGCTAGGTCAACTCTAGTGTAAAATTATTTGAAGTAGCTTATAGAGCTAGTTCAACTCTAGTGTAAAATTATTTTTACTAGCCTATAGAGCAAGGTCAACTCTAGTGTAAACTTATTTGTACAGGCTTATAGAGCTAATTCAACTCTACTGTAAAATTATTTGAACTAGCTTATAGAGCTAGTTCAACTCTAGTGTAACATTATTTGTACTAGACTATAGAGCTAGTTCAACTCTAGTGTAAAATTATTTGTACAAACTTATAAAGCTAGTTCAACTCTAGTGTAAAATTATTTGAACTAGCTTATATAGCTAGTTCAACTCTAGTGTAAAATTATTTGAAATAGCTTATAGAGCTAGTTCAACTGTAGTGTAAAATTATTTGAAGTAGCTTACACAGCTAGTTCAACTCTAGTGTAAAATTATTTGTACTAGACTATACAGCAAGTTCAACTCTAGTGTAAAATTATTTGTACTAGGCTATAGAGCTAGTTCAACTGTACTGTAAAATTATTTGAAGTAGATTATAGAGCTAGTTTAATTCTAGTGTAAGATTATTTGAACTAGCTTATAGAGCTAGTTCAACTCTAGTGTAAAATTAATTGTACTAGCCTATAGAGCAAGGTCAACTCTAGTGTAAAATTATTTGTACAAGCTTATATAGCTAGTTCAACTCTAGTGTAAAATTATTTGAACTAGCTTATAGAGCTAGTTCAACTCTAGTGTAAAATTATTTGAACTAGCTTATAGAGTGAGTTTTACTCTAGTGTTAAATTATTTTTACAAGTTTATAGAGCTAGTTCAACTGTAGTGTAAAATTGTTTGTACTAGGCTATAGAGGTAGTTCAACTCTAGTGTAAAATTATTCGTACTAGGCTGTAGACCTAGTTCAACTCTAGTGTAAAATTATTTTATCTAGCTTATAGAGCTAGTTCAACTCTAGTGTAAAAATATTTGTACTAGGCTATAGAGCTAGTTCATCTCTAGTGTACAATTATTTGAACTAGCTTATAAAGCTAGTTCAACTCTAGTGTAAAATTATTTGAACTAGCTTACAAAGCTAGTTCAACTCTAGTGTAAAATTATTTGTACTAGGCTATAGAGCTAGTTCAACTCTAGTGTAAAATTATTTGAACTAGATTATAGAGCTAGTTCAACTCTAGTGTAAAATTATTTGAACTAGCTTATAAAGCTAGTTCAACTCTAGTGTAAAATTATTTGTACTAGGCTATAGAGCTAGTTCAACTCTAGTGTAAAATTATTTGAACTAGATTATAGAGCTAGTTCAACTCTAGTGTAAAATTATTTGAACTAGCTTATAGAGCTAGTTCAACTCTAGTGTAAAATTATTTGTACTAGCCTATAGAGCTAGTTCAACTGTACTGTAAAATTATTTGAAGTAGATTATAGAGCTAGTTTAATTCTAGTGTAAAATTAATTGAACTAGCTTATAGAGCTAGTTCAACTCTAGTGTAAAATTATTTGTACTAGCCTATAGAGCAAGGTCAACTCTAGTGTAAAATTATTTGTACAAGCTTATAGAGCTAGTTCAACTCTAGTGTAAAATTATTTGAACTAGCTTATAGAGCTAGTTCAACTCTAGTGTAAAATTATTTGAACTAGCTTATAGAGTGAGTTTTACTCTAGTGTGAAATTATTTTTACAACTTTATAGAGCTAGTTCAACTCTAGTGTAAAATTATTTGAACTAGCTTATATAGCTAGTTCAACTCTAGTGTAAAATTATTTGTACCAGGCTGTAGACCTAGTTCAACTCTAGTGTAAAATTATTTTAACTAGCTTATAGAGCTAGTTCAACTCTAGTGTAAAAATATTTGTACTAGGCTATAGAGCTAGTTCATCTCTAGTGTACAATTATTTGAACTAGCTTATAAAGCTAGTTCAACTCCAGTGTAAAATTATTTGAACTAGCATGTAAAGCTAGTTCAACTCTAGAAATTATTTGTACTAGGCTATAGAGCTAGTTCAACTCTAGTGTAAAATTATTTGAACTAGATTATAGAGCTAGTTCAACTCTAGTGTAGAATTATTTGAACTAGCTTATAAAGCTAGTTCAACTCTAGTGTAAAATTATTTGTACTAGGCTATAGAGCTAGTTCAACACCAGTGTAAAATTATTTGAACTAGATTATAGAGCTAGTTCAACTCTAGTGTAAAATTATTTGAACTAGCTTATAGAGCTAGTTCAACTCTAGTGTAAAATTATTTGTACTAGCCTATAGAGCAAGTTCAACTCTAGTGTAAAATTATTTGTACAAGTTTATAGAGCTAGTTCAACTCTAGTGTAAAATTATTTTAACTAGCTTATAGAGCTAGGTCAACTCTAGTGTAAAATTATTTGAAGTAGCTTATAGAGCTAGTTCAAATCTAGTGTAAAATTATTTGTACTAGCCTATAGAGCAAGCTCAACTCTAGTGTAAAATTATTTGTACAAGCTTATAGAGCTAATTCAAATCTACTGTAAAATTATTTGAACTAGCTTATAGAGCTAGTTCAACTCTAGTGTAAAATTATTTGTACTAGACTATAGAGATAGTTCAACTCTACTGTAAAATTATTTGTACAAACTTATAAAGCTAGTTCAACTCTAGTGTAAAATTATTTGAACTAGCTTATATAGCTAGTTCAACTCTAGTGTAAAATTATTTGAAATAGCTTATAGAGCTAGTTCAAGTGTAGTGTAAAATTATTTGTACTAGATTATAGAGCTAGTTCAACCCTAGTGTAAAATTATTTGTACAAGCTTATAGAGCAAGTTCCACTCTAGTGTAAAATTATTTGTACTAGGCTATAGAGCTAGTTCAACTGTACTGTAAAATTATTTGAAGTAGATTATAGAGCTAGTTTAATTCTAGTGTAAAATTATTTGAACTAGCTTATAGAGCTAGTTCAACTCTAGTGTAAAATTATTTGTACTAGCCTATAGAGCAAGGTCAACCCTAGTGTAAAATTATTTGTACAAGCTTATATAGCTAGTTCAACTCTAGTGTAAAATTATTTGAACTAGCTTATAGAGCTAGTTCAACTCTAGTGTAAAATTATTTGAACTAGCTTATAGAGTGAGTTTTACTCTAGTGTGAAATTATTTTTACAAGTTTATAGAGCTAGTTCAACTTTACTGTAAAATTATTTGTACTAGGCTATAGAGGTAGTTCAACTCTAGTGTAAAATTATTTGTACTAGGCTGTAGACCTAGTTCAACTCTAGTGTAAAATTATTTTAACTAGCTTATAGAGCTAGTTCAACTCTAGTGTAAAAATATTTGTACTAGGCTATAGAGCTAGTTCATCTCTAGTGTACAATTATTTGAACTAGCTTATAAAGCTAGTTCAACTCTAGTGTAAAATTATTTGAACTAGCTTATAAAGCTAGTTCAACTCCAGTGTAAAATTATTTGTACTAGGCTATAGAGCTAGTTCAACTCTAGTGTAAAATTATTTGAACTAGATTATAGAGCTAGTTCAACTCTAGTGTAAAATTATTTGAACTAGCTTATAAAGCTAGTTCAACTCTAGTGTAAAATTATTTGTACTAGGCTATAGAGCTAGTTCAACTCCAGTGTAAAATTATTTGAACTAGATTATAGTGCTAGTTCAACTCTAGTGTAAAATTATTTTAACTAGCTTATAGAGCTAGTTCAACTCTAGTGTAAAATTATTTGTACTAGCCTATAGAGCTAGTTCAACTGTACTGTAAAATTATTTGAAGTAGATTATAGAGCTAGTTTAATTCTAGTGTAAAATTATTTGAACTAGCTTATAGAGCTAGTTCAACTCTAGTGTAAAATTATTTGTACTAGCCTATAGAGCAAGGTCAACTCTAGTGTAAAATTATTTGTACAAGCTTATAGAGCTAGTTCAACTCTAGTGAAAAATTATTTGAACTAGCTTATAGAGCTAGTTCAACTCTAGTGTAAAATTATTTGAACTAGCTTATAGAGTGAGTTTTACTCTAGTGTGAAATTATTTTTACAACTTTATAGAGCTAGTTCAACTCTAGTGTAAAATTATTTGTACTAGGCTATAGAGGTAGTTCAACTCTAGTGTAAAATTATTTGTACTAGGCTGTAGACCTAGTTCAACTCTAGTGTAAAATTATTTTAACTAGCTTATAGAGCTAGTTCAACTCTAGTGTAAAAATATTTGTACTAGGGTATAGAGCTAGTTCATCTCTAGTGTACAATTATTTGAACTAGCTTATAAAGCTAGTTCAACTCTAGTGTAAAATTATTTGAACTTGCTTATAAAGCTAGTTCAACTCGAGTGTAAAATTATTTGTACTAGGCTATAGAGCTAGTTCAACTCTAGTGTAAAATTATTTGAACTAGATTATAGAGCTAGTTCAACTGTAGTATAAAATTATTTGAAATAGCTTATAAAGCTAGTTCAACTCTAGTGTAAAATTATTTGTACTAGGCTATAGAGCTAGTTCAACTCCAGTGTAAAATTATTTGAACTAGATTATAGAGCTAGTTCAACTCTAGTGTAAAATTATTTGAACTAGCTTATAGAGCTAGTTCAACTCTAGTGTGAAATTATTTCTACTATCCTATAGAGCAAGTTCAACTCTAGTGTAAAATTATTTGTACAAGTTTATAGAGCTAGTTCAATTCTAGAGTAAAATTATTTTAACTAGCTTATAGAGCTAGGTCAACTCTAGTGTAAAATTATTTGAAGTAGCTTATAGAGCTAGTTCAACTCTAGTGTAAAATTATTTGTACTAGCCTATAGAGCAAGGTCAACTCTAGTGTAAAATTATTTGTACAAGCTTATAGAGCTAATTCTACTCTACTGTAAAATTATTTGAACTAGCTTATAGAGCTAGTTCAACTCTAGTGTAAAATTATTTGTAGTAGACTATAGAGATAGTTCAACTCTAGTGTAAAATTATTTGTACAAACTTATAAAGCTAGTTCAACTCTAGTGTAAAATTATTTGAACTAGCTTATATAGCTAGTTCAACTCTAGTGTAAAATTATTTAAAATAGCTTATAGAGCTAGTTCAAGTCTAGTGTAAAATTATTTGTACTAGATTATAGAGCTAGTTCAACTCTAGTGTAAAATTATTTATACAAGCTTATAGAGCTAGTTCAACTCTAGTGTAAAATTATTTGTACTAGGCTATCGAGCTAGTTCAACTCTAGTGTAAAATTATTTGTACAAGCTTATAGAGCTAGTTCAACTCTAGTGTAAAATTATTTCTACTAGGCTATAGAGCTAGTTAACCTCTAGTGTAAAATTATTTGTACAAGCTTATAGAGCTAGTTTAACTCTAGTGTAAAATTATTTGTACTAGATTATAGAGCTAGTTCAACTCTAGTGTAAAATTATTTGAACTAGATTATGGAGCTAGTTCAACTCTAGTGTAAAATTATTTGTACATGTTTATAGAGCTAGTTCAACTATAGTGTAAAATTATTTTAACTAGCTTATAGAGCTAGGTCAACTCTAGTGTAAAATTATTTGAAGTAGCTTATAGAGCTAGTTCAACTCTAGTGTAAAATTATTTGTACAAGTTTATAGAACTAGTTCAATTCTAGAGTAAAATTATTTTAACTAGCTTATAGAGCTAGGTCAACTCTAGTGTAAAATTATTTGAAGTAGCTTATAGAGCTAGTTCAACTCTAGTGTAAAATTATTTGTACTAGCCTATAGAGCAAGGTCAACTCTAGTGTAAAATTATTTGTACAAGCTTATAGAGCTAATTCTACTCTACTGTAAAATTATTTGAACTAGCTTATAGAGCTAGTTCAACTCTAGTGTAAAATTATTTGTAGTAGACTATAGAGATAGTTCAACTCTAGTGTAAAATTATTTGTACAAACTTATAAAGCTAGTTCAACTCTAGTGTAAAATTATTTGAACTAGCTTATATAGCTAGTTCAACTCTAGTGTAAAATTATTTAAAATAGCTTATAGAGCTAGTTCAAGTCTAGTGTAAAATTATTTGTACTAGATTATAGAGCTAGTTCAACTCTAGTGTAAAATTATTTATACAAGCTTATAGAGCTAGTTCAACTCTAGTGTAAAATTATTTGTACTAGGCTATCGAGCTAGTTCAACTCTAGTGTAAAATTATTTGTACAAGCTTATAGAGCTAGTTCAACTCTAGTGTAAAATTATTTCTACTAGGCTATAGAGCTAGTTAACCTCTAGTGTAAAATTATTTGTACAAGCTTATAGAGCTAGTTTAACTCTAGTGTAAAATTATTTGTACTAGATTATAGAGCTAGTTCAACTCTAGTGTAAAATTATTTGAACTAGATTATGGAGCTAGTTCAACTCTAGTGTAAAATTATTTGTACATGTTTATAGAGCTAGTTCAACTATAGTGTAAAATTATTTTAACTAGCTTATAGAGCTAGGTCAACTCTAGTGTAAAATTATTTGAAGTAGCTTATAGAGCTAGTTCAACTCTAGTGTAAAATTATTTGTACTAGCCTATAGAGCAAGGTCAACTCTAGTGTAAAATTATTTGAACTTGCTTATAGAGTGAGTTTTACTCTAGTGTGAAATTATTTTTACAAGTTTATAGAGCTAGTTCAACTCTAGTGTAAAATTATTTGTACTAGGCTATAGAGCTAGTTCAACTCTAGTGTAAAATTATTTGTACTAGGCTGTAGAGCTAGTTCAACTCTAGTGTAAAATTATTTTAACTAGCTTATAGACCTAGTTCAACTCTAGTGTAAAAATATTTGTACTAGGCTATAGAGCTAGTTCAACTCTAGTGTAAAATTATTATTTATACTAGGCTATAGACCTAGTTCAACTCTAGTGTAAAATTATTTGTAGTAGACTATAGAGATAGTTCAACTCTAGTGTAAAATTATTTATACAAACTTATAAAGCTAGTTCAACTCTAGTGTAAAATTATTTGAACTAGCTTATATAGCTAGTTCAACTCTAGTGTAAAATTATTTAAAATAGCTTATAGAGCTAGTTCAAGTCTTGTGTAAAATTATTTGTACTAGATTATAGAGCTAGTTCAACTCTAGTGTAAAATTATTTATACAAGCTTATAGAGCTAGTTCAACTCTAGTGTAAAATTATTTGTACTAGGCTATCGAGCTAGTTCAACTCTAGTGTAAAATTATTTGTACAAGCTTATAGAGCTAGTTCAACTCTAGTGTAAAATTATTTCTACTAGGCTATAGAGCTAGTTAACCTCTAGTGTAAAATTATTTGTACAAGCTTATAGAGCTAGTTTAACTCTAGTGTAAAATTATTTGTACTAGATTATAGAGCTAGTTAAACTCTAGTGTAAAATTATTTGAACTAGATTATGGAGCTAGTTCAACTCTAGTGTAAAATTATTTGTACATGTTTATAGAGCTAGTTCAACTATAGTGTAAAATTATTTTAACTAGCTTATAGAGCTAGGTCAACTCTAGTGTAAAATTATTTGAAGTAGCTTATAGAGCTAGTTCAACTCTAGTGTAAAATTATTTGTACTAGCCTATAGAGCAAGGTCAACTCTAGTGTAAAATTATTTGAACTTGCTTATAGAGTGAGTTTTACTCTAGTGTGAAATTATTTTTACAAGTTTATAGAGCTAGTTCAACTCTAGTGTAAAATTATTTGTACTAGGCTATAGAGCTAGTTCAACTCTAGTGTAAAATTATTTGTACTAGGCTGTAGAGCTAGTTCAACTCTAGTGTAAAATTATTTTAACTAGCTTATAGACCTAGTTCAACTCTAGTGTAAAAATATTTGTACTAGGCTATAGAGCTAGTTCAACTCTAGTGTAAAATTATTATTTATACTAGGCTATAGACCTAGTTCAACTCTAGTGTAAAATTATTTGTAGTAGACTATAGAGATAGTTCAACTCTAGTGTAAAATTATTTATACAAACTTATAAAGCTAGTTCAACTCTAGTGTAAAATTATTTGAACTAGCTTATATAGCTAGTTCAACTCTAGTGTAAAATTATTTAAAATAGCTTATAGAGCTAGTTCAAGTCTAGTGTAAAATTATTTGTACTAGATTATAGAGCTAGTTCAACTCTAGTGTAAAATTATTTATACAAGCTTATAGAGCTAGTTCAACTCTAGTGTAAAATTATTTGTACTAGGCTATCGAGCTAGTTCAACTCTAGTGTAAAATTATTTGTACAAGCTTATAGAGCTAGTTCAACTCTAGTGTAAAATTATTTCTACTAGGCTATAGAGCTAGTTAACCTCTAGTGTAAAATTATTTGTACAAGCTTATAGAGCTAGTTTAACTCTAGTGTAAAATTATTTGTACTAGATTATAGAGCTAGTTCAACTCTAGTGTAAAATTATTTGAACTAGATTATGGAGCTAGTTCAACTCTAGTGTAAAATTATTTGTACAAGTTTATAGAGCTAGTTCAACTATAGTGTAAAATTATTTTAACTAGCTTATAGAGCTAGGTCAACTCTAGTGTAAAATTATTTGAAGTAGCTTATAGAGCTAGTTCAACTCTAGTGTAAAATTATTTGTACTAGCCTATAGAGCAAGGTCAACTCTAGTGTAAAATTATTTGAACTTGCTTATAGAGTGAGTTTTACTCTAGTGTGAAATTATTTTTACAAGTTTATAGAGCTAGTTCAACTCTAGTGTAAAATTATTTGTACTAGGCTATAGAGCTAGTTCAACTCTAGTGTAAAATTATTTGTACTAGGCTGTAGAGCTAGTTCAACTCTAGTGTAAAATTATTTTAACTAGCTTATAGACCTAGTTCAACTCTAGTGTAAAAATATTTGTACTAGGCTATAGAGCTAGTTCAACTCTAGTGTAAAATTATTATTTATACTAGGCTATAGACCTAGTTCAACTCTAGTGTAAAATTATTTGTAGTAGACTATAGAGATAGTTCAACTCTAGTGTAAAATTATTTATACAAACTTATAAAGCTAGTTCAACTCTAGTGTAAAATTATTTGAACTAGCTTATATAGCTAGTTCAACTCTAGTGTAAAATTATTTAAAATAGCTTATAGAGCTAGTTCAAGTCTAGTGTAAAATTATTTGTACTAGATTATAGAGCTAGTTCAACTCTAGTGTAAAATTATTTATACAAGCTTATAGAGCTAGTTCAACTCTAGTGTAAAATTATTTGTACTAGGCTATCGAGCTAGTTCAACTCTAGTGTAAAATTATTTGTACAAGCTTATAGAGCTAGTTCAACTCTAGTGTAAAATTATTTCTACTAGGCTATAGAGCTAGTTAACCTCTAGTGTAAAATTATTTGTACAAGCTTATAGAGCTAGTTTAACTCTAGTGTAAAATTATTTGTACTAGATTATAGAGCTAGTTCAACTCTAGTGTAAAATTATTTGAACTAGATTATGGAGCTAGTTCAACTCTAGTGTAAAATTATTTTTACAAGTTTATAGAGCTAGTTCAACTATAGTGTAAAATTATTTTAACTAGCTTATAGAGCTAGGTCAACTCTAGTGTAAAATTATTTGAAGTAGCTTATAGAGCTAGTTCAACTCTAGTGTAAAATTATTTGTACTAGCCTATAGAGCAAGGTCAACTCTAGTGTAAAATTATTTGAACTTGCTTATAGAGTGAGTTTTACTCTAGTGTGAAATTATTTTTACAAGTTTATAGAGCTAGTTCAACTCTAGTGTAAAATTATTTGTACTAGGCTATAGAGCTAGTTCAACTCTAGTGTAAAATTATTTGTACTAGGCTGTAGAGCTAGTTCAACTCTAGTGTAAAATTATTTTAACTAGCTTATAGACCTAGTTCAACTCTAGTGTAAAAATATTTGTACTAGGCTATAGAGCTAGTTCAACTCTAGTGTAAAATTATTATTTATACTAGGCTATAGACCTAGTTCAACTCTAGTGTAAAATTATTTGTAGTAGACTATAGAGATAGTTCAACTCTAGTGTAAAATTATTTATACAAACTTATAAAGCTAGTTCAACTCTAGTGTAAAATTATTTGAACTAGCTTATATAGCTAGTTCAACTCTAGTGTAAAATTATTTAAAATAGCTTATAGAGCTAGTTCAAGTCTAGTGTAAAATTATTTGTACTAGATTATAGAGCTAGTTCAACTCTAGTGTAAAATTATTTATACAAGCTTATAGAGCTAGTTCAACTCTAGTGTAAAATTATTTGTACTAGGCTATCGAGCTAGTTCAACTCTAGTGTAAAATTATTTGTACAAGCTTATAGAGCTAGTTCAACTCTAGTGTAAAATTATTTCTACTAGGCTATAGAGCTAGTTAACCTCTAGTGTAAAATTATTTGTACAAGCTTATAGAGCTAGTTTAACTCTAGTGTAAAATTATTTGTACTAGATTATAGAGCTAGTTCAACTCTAGTGTAAAATTATTTGAACTAGATTATGGAGCTAGTTCAACTCTAGTGTAAAATTATTTGTACAAGTTTATAGAGCTAGTTCAACTATAGTGTAAAATTATTTTAACTAGCTTATAGAGCTAGGTCAACTCTAGTGTAAAATTATTTGAAGTAGCTTATAGAGCTAGTTCAACTCTAGTGTAAAATTATTTGTACTAGCCTATAGAGCAAGGTCAACTCTAGTGTAAAATTATTTGAACTTGCTTATAGAGTGAGTTTTACTCTAGTGTGAAATTATTTTTACAAGTTTATAGAGCTAGTTCAACTCTAGTGTAAAATTATTTGTACTAGGCTATAGAGCTAGTTCAACTCTAGTGTAAAATTATTTGTACTAGGCTGTAGAGCTAGTTCAACTCTAGTGTAAAATTATTTTAACTAGCTTATAGACCTAGTTCAACTCTAGTGTAAAAATATTTGTACTAGGCTATAGAGCTAGTTCAACTCTAGTGTAAAATTATTATTTATACTAGGCTATAGACCTAGTTCAACTCTAGTGTAAAATTATTTGTAGTAGACTATAGAGATAGTTCAACTCTAGTGTAAAATTATTTATACAAACTTATAAAGCTAGTTCAACTCTAGTGTAAAATTATTTGAACTAGCTTATATAGCTAGTTCAACTCTAGTGTAAAATTATTTAAAATAGCTTATAGAGCTAGTTCAAGTCTAGTGTAAAATTATTTGTACTAGATTATAGAGCTAGTTCAACTCTAGTGTAAAATTATTTATACAAGCTTATAGAGCTAGTTCAACTCTAGTGTAAAATTATTTGTACTAGGCTATCGAGCTAGTTCAACTCTAGTGTAAAATTATTTGTACAAGCTTATAGAGCTAGTTCAACTCTAGTGTAAAATTATTTCTACTAGGCTATAGAGCTAGTTAACCTCTAGTGTAAAATTATTTGTACAAGCTTATAGAGCTAGTTTAACTCTAGTGTAAAATTATTTGTACTAGATTATAGAGCTAGTTCAACTCTAGTGTAAAATTATTTGAACTAGATTATGGAGCTAGTTCAACTCTAGTGTAAAATTATTTTTACAAGTTTATAGAGCTAGTTCAACTATAGTGTAAAATTATTTTAACTAGCTTATAGAGCTAGGTCAACTCTAGTGTAAAATTATTTGAAGTAGCTTATAGAGCTAGTTCAACTCTAGTGTAAAATTATTTGTACTAGCCTATAGAGCAAGGTCAACTCTAGTGTAAAATTATTTGAACTTGCTTATAGAGTGAGTTTTACTCTAGTGTGAAATTATTTTTACAAGTTTATAGAGCTAGTTCAACTCTAGTGTAAAATTATTTGTACTAGGCTATAGAGCTAGTTCAACTCTAGTGTAAAATTATTTGTACTAGGCTGTAGAGCTAGTTCAACTCTAGTGTAAAATTATTTTAACTAGCTTATAGACCTAGTTCAACTCTAGTGTAAAAATATTTGTACTAGGCTATAGAGCTAGTTCAACTCTAGTGTAAAATTATTATTTATACTAGGCTATAGACCTAGTTCAACTCTAGTGTAAAATTATTTGTAGTAGACTATAGAGATAGTTCAACTCTAGTGTAAAATTATTTATACAAACTTATAAAGCTAGTTCAACTCTAGTGTAAAATTATTTGAACTAGCTTATATAGCTAGTTCAACTCTAGTGTAAAATTATTTAAAATAGCTTATAGAGCTAGTTCAAGTCTAGTGTAAAATTATTTGTACTAGATTATAGAGCTAGTTCAACTCTAGTGTAAAATTATTTATACAAGCTTATAGAGCTAGTTCAACTCTAGTGTAAAATTATTTGTACTAGGCTATCGAGCTAGTTCAACTCTAGTGTAAAATTATTTGTACAAGCTTATAGAGCTAGTTCAACTCTAATGTAAAATTATTTCTACTAGGCTATAGAGCTAGTTAACCTCTAGTGTAAAATTATTTGTACAAGCTTATAGAGCTAGTTTAACTCTAGTGTAAAATTATTTGTACTAGATTATAGAGCTAGTTCAACTCTAGTGTAAAATTATTTGAACTAGATTATGGAGCTAGTTCAACTCTAGTGTAAAATTATTTGTACAAGTTTATAGAGCTAGTTCAACTATAGTGTAAAATTATTTTAACTAGCTTATAGAGCTAGGTCAACTCTAGTGTAAAATTATTTGAAGTAGCTTATAGAGCTAGTTCAACTCTAGTGTAAAATTATTTGTACTAGCCTATAGAGCAAGGTCAACTCTAGTGTAAAATTATTTGAACTTGCTTATAGAGTGAGTTTTACTCTAGTGTGAAATTATTTTTACAAGTTTATAGAGCTAGTTCAACTCTAGTGTAAAATTATTTGTACTAGGCTATAGAGCTAGTTCAACTCTAGTGTAAAATTATTTGTACTAGGCTGTAGAGCTAGTTCAACTCTAGTGTAAAATTATTTTAACTAGCTTATAGACCTAGTTCAACTCTAGTGTAAAAATATTTGTACTAGGCTATAGAGCTAGTTCAACTCTAGTGTAAAATTATTATTTATACTAGGCTATAGACCTAGTTCAACTCTAGTGTAAAATTATTTGTAGTAGACTATAGAGATAGTTCAACTCTAGTGTAAAATTATTTGTACAAACTTATAAAGCTAGTTCAACTCTAGTGTAAAATTATTTGAACTAGCTTATATAGCTAGTTCAACTCTAGTGTAAAATTATTTAAAATAGCTTATAGAGCTAGTTCAAGTCTAGTGTAAAATTATTTGTACTAGATTATAGAGCTAGTTCAACTCTAGTGTAAAATTATTTATACAAGCTTATAGAGCTAGTTCAACTCTAGTGTAAAATTATTTGTACTAGGCTATCGAGCTAGTTCAACTCTAGTGTAAAATTATTTGTACAAGCTTATAGAGCTAGTTCAACTCTAGTGTAAAATTATTTCTACTAGGCTATAGAGCTAGTTAACCTCTAGTGTAAAATTATTTGTACAAGCTTATAGAGCTAGTTTAACTCTAGTGTAAAATTATTTGTACTAGATTATAGAGCTAGTTCAACTCTAGTGTAAAATTATTTGAACTAGATTATGGAGCTAGTTCAACTCTAGTGTAAAATTATTTGTACAAGTTTATAGAGCTAGTTCAACTATAGTGTAAAATTATTTTAACTAGCTTATAGAGCTAGGTCAACTCTAGTGTAAAATTATTTGAAGTAGCTTATAGAGCTAGTTCAACTCTAGTGTAAAATTATTTGTACTAGCCTATAGAGCAAGGTCAACTCTAGTGTAAAATTATTTGAACTTGCTTATAGAGTGAGTTTTACTCTAGTGTGAAATTATTTTTACAAGTTTATAGAGCTAGTTCAACTCTAGTGTAAAATTATTTGTACTAGGCTATAGAGCTAGTTCAACTCTAGTGTAAAATTATTTGTACTAGGCTGTAGAGCTAGTTCAACTCTAGTGTAAAATTATTTTAACTAGCTTATAGACCTAGTTCAACTCTAGTGTGAAAATATTTGTACTAGGCTATAGAGCTAGTTCAACTCTAGTGTAAAATTATTATTTATACTAGGCTATAGACCTAGTTCAACTCTAGTGTAAAATTATTTGTAGTAGACTATAGAGATAGTTCAACTCTAGTGTAAAATTATTTGTACAAACTTATAAAGCTAGTTCAACTCTAGTGTAAAATTATTTGAACTAGCTTATATAGCTAGTTCAACTCTAGTGTAAAATTATTTAAAATAGCTTATAGAGCTAGTTCAAGTCTAGTGTAAAATTATTTGTACTAGATTATAGAGCTAGTTCAACTCTAGTGTAAAATTATTTATACAAGCTTATAGAGCTAGTTCAACTCTAGTGTAAAATTATTTGTACTAGGCTATCGAGCTAGTTCAACTCTAGTGTAAAATTATTTGTACAAGCTTATAGAGCTAGTTCAACTCTAGTGTAAAATTATTTCTACTAGGCTATAGAGCTAGTTAACCTCTAGTGTAAAATTATTTGTACAAGCTTATAGAGCTAGTTTAACTCTAGTGTAAAATTATTTGTACTAGATTATAGAGCTAGTTCAACTCTAGTGTAAAATTATTTGAACTAGATTATGGAGCTAGTTCAACTCTAGTGTAAAATTATTTGTACAAGTTTATAGAGCTAGTTCAACTATAGTGTAAAATTATTTTAACTAGCTTATAGAGCTAGGTCAACTCTAGTGTAAAATTATTTGAAGTAGCTTATAGAGCTAGTTCAACTCTAGTGTAAAATTATTTGTACTAGCCTATAGAGCAAGGTCAACTCTAGTGTAAAATTATTTGAACTTGCTTATAGAGTGAGTTTTACTCTAGTGTGAAATTATTTTTACAAGTTTATAGAGCTAGTTCAACTCTAGTGTAAAATTATTTGTACTATGCTATAGAGCTAGTTCAACTCTAGTGTAAAATTATTTGTACTAGGCTGTAGAGCTAGTTCAACTCTAGTGTAAAATTATTTTAACTAGCTTATAGACCTAGTTCAACTCTAGTGTAAAAATATTTGTACTAGGCTATAGAGCTAGTTCAACTCTAGTGTAAAATTATTATTTATACTAGGCTATAGACCTAGTTCAACTCTAGTGTAAAATTATTTGTACAAGCTTATAGTGCTAGTTCAACTCTAGTGTAAAATTATTTGTACTAGGCTATAGAGATAGTTCAACTCTACTGTAAAATTATTTGAAGTAGATTATAGAGCTAGTTCAATTCTAGTGTAAAATTATTTGAGCTAGCTTATAGAGCTAATTCAACTCTACTGTAAAATTATTTGTACTAGCCTATAGAGCAAGGTCAACTCTAGTGTAAAATTATCTGTACAAGGTTATATAGCTAGTTCAACTCTAGTGTAAAATTATTTGAACTAGCTTATAGAGCTAGTTCAACTCTAGCGTAAAATTATTTGAACTAGCTTATAGAGTGAGTTTTACTCTAGTGTGAAATTATTTTTACAAGTTTATAGAGCTAGTTCAACTCTAGTGTAAAATTATTTGTACTAGGCTATAGAGCTAGTTCAACTCTAGTGTAAAATTATTTGTACTAGGCTGTAGAGCTAGTTCAACTCTAGTGTAAAATTATTTTAACTAGCTTATAGACCTAGTTCAACTCTAGTGTAAAAATATTTGTACTAGGCTATAGAGCTAGTTCAACTCTAGTGTAAAATTATTATTTGTACTAGGCTACAGACCTAGTTCAACTCTAGTGTAAAATTATTTGAACTAGCTTATAAAGCTAGTTCAACTCTAGTGTAAAATTATATGTACTAGGCTATAGAGCTAGTTCAACTCTACTGTAAAATTATTTGAAGTAGATTATAGAGCTAGTTCAATTCTAGTGTAAAATTATTTGAGCTAGCTTATAGAGCTAATTCAACTCTAGTGTAAAATTATTTGTACTAGCCTATAGAGCAAGGTCAACTCTAGTGTAAATTTATCTATACAAGGTAATATAGCTAGTTCAACTCTAGTGTAAAATTATTTGAACTAGCTTATAGAGCTAGTTCAACTCTAGTGTAAAATTATTTGAACTAGCTTATAGAGTGAGTTTTACTCTAGTGTGAAATTATTTTTACAAGTTTATAGAGCTAGTTCAACTCTAGTGTAAAATTATTTGTACTAGGCTATAGAGCTAGTTCAACTCTAGTGTAAAATTATTTGTACTAGGCTGTAGAGCTAGTTCAACTCTAGTGTAAAATTATTTTAACTAGCTTATAGACCTAGTTCAACTCTAGTGTAAAAATATTTGTACTAGGCTATAGAGCTAGTTCAACACTAGTGTAAAATTATTATTTGTACTAGGCTATAGACCTAGTTCAACTCTAGTGTAAAATTATTTGAACTAGCTTATAAAGCTAGTTCAACTCTAGTGTAAAATTATATGTACTAGACTATAGAGCTAGTTCAACTCTACTGTAAAATTATTTGAAGTAGATTATAGAGCTAGTTCAATTCTAGTGTAAAATTATTTGAGCTAGCTTATAGAGCTAATTCAACTCTAGTGTAAAATTATTTGTACTAGCCTATAGAGCAAGGTCAACTCTAGTGTAAAATTATCTGTACAAGGTTATATAGCTAGTTCAACTCTAGTGTAAAATTATTTGAACTAGCTCATAGAGTGAGTTTTACTCTAGTGTGAAATTATTTTTACAAGTTTATAGAGCTAGTTCAACTGTAGTGTAAAATTATTTGTTCTAGGCTATAGAGCTAGTTCAACTCTAGTGTAAAATTATTTGTACTAGGCTGTAGAGCTAGTTCAACTCTAGTGTAAAATTATTTTAACTAGCTTATAGACCTAGTTCAACTCTAGTGTAAAAATATTTGTACTAGGCTATAGAGCTAGTTCAACACTAGTGTAAAATTATTATTTGTACTAGGCTATAGACCTAGTTCAACTCTAGTGTAAAATTATTTGAACTAGCTTATAAAGCTAGTTCAACTCTAGTGTAAAATTATGTGTACTAGACTATAGAGCTAGTTCAACTCTACTGTAAAATTATTTGAAGTAGATTATAGAGCTAGTTCAATTCTAGTGTAAAATTATTTGAGCTAGCTTATAGAGCTAATTCAACTCTAGTGTAAAATTATTTGTACTAGCCTATAGAGCAAGGTCAACTCTAGTGTAAAATTATCTGTACAAGGTTATATAGCAAGGTCAACTCTAGTGTAAAATTATTTGAACTTGCTTATAGAGTGAGTTTTACTCTAGTGTGAAATTATTTTTACAAGTTTATAGAGCTAGTTCAACTCTAGTGTAAAATTATTTGTACTAGGCTATAGAGCTAGTTCAACTCTAGTGTAAAATTATTTGTACTAGGCTGTAGAGCTAGTTCAACTCTAGTGTAAAATTATTTTAACTAGCTTATAGACCTAGTTCAACTCTAGTGTAAAAATATTTGTACTAGGCTATAGAGCTAGTTCAACTCTAGTGTAAAATTATTATTTATACTAGGCTATAGAGCTAGTTCAACTATAGTGTAAAATTACTTGTAGTAGACTATAGAGATAGTTCAACTCTAGTGTAAAATTATTTATACAAACTTATAAAGCTAGTTCAACTCTAGTGTAAAATTATTTGAACTAGCTTATATAGCTAGTTCAACTCTAGTGTAAAATTATTTAAAATAGCTTATAGAGCTAGTTCAAGTCTAGTGTAAAATTATTTGTACTAGATTATAGAGCTAGTTCAACTCTAGTGTAAAATTATTTATACAAGCTTATAGAGCTAGTTCAACTCTAGTGTAAAATTATTTGTACTAGGCTATCGAGCTAGTTCAACTCTAGTGTAAAATTATTTGTACAAGCTTATAGAGCTAGTTCAACTCTTGTGTAAAATTATTTCTACTAGGCTATAGAGCTAGTTAACCTCTAGTGTAAAATTATTTGTACAAGCTTATAGAGCTAGTTTAACTCTAGTGTAAAATTATTTGTACTAGATTATAGAGCTAGTTCAACTCTAGTGTAAAATTATTTGAACTAGATTATGGAGCTAGTTCAACTCTAGTGTAAAATTATTTGTACAAGTTTATAGAGGTAGTTCAACTATAGTGTAAAATTATTTTAACTAGCTTATAGAGCTAGGTCAACTCTAGTGTAAAATTATTTGAAGTAGCTTATAGAGCTAGTTCAACTCTAGTGTAAAATTATTTGTACTAGCCTATAGAGCAAGGTCAACTCTAGTGTAAAATTATTTGAACTTGCTTATAGAGTGAGTTTTACTCTAGTGTGAAATTATTTTTACAAGTTTATAGAGCTAGTTCAACTCTAGTGTAAAATTATTTGTACTAGGCTATAGAGCTAGTTCAACTCTAGTGTAAAATTATTTGTACTAGGCTGTAGAGCTAGTTCAACTCTAGTGTAAAATTATTTTAACTAGCTTATAGACCTAGTTCAACTCTAGTGTAAAAATATTTGTACTAGGCTATAGAGCTAGTTCAACTCTAGTGTAAAATTATTATTTATACTAGGCTATAGACCTAGTTCAACTCTAGTGTAAAATTATTTGTAGTAGACTATAGAGATAGTTCAACTCTAGTGTAAAATTATTTGTACAAACTTATAAAGCTAGTTCAACTCTAGTGTAAAATTATTTGAACTAGCTTATATAGCTAGTTCAACTCTAGTGTAAAATTATTTAAAATAGCTTATAGAGCTAGTTCAAGTCTAGTGTAAAATTATTTGTACTAGATTATAGAGCTAGTTCAACTCTAGTGTAAAATTATTTATACAAGCTTATAGAGCTAGTTCAACTCTAGTGTAAAATTATTTGTACTAGGCTATCGAGCTAGTTCAACTCTAGTGTAAAATTATTTGTACAAGCTTATAGAGCTAGTTCAACTCTAGTGTAAAATTATTTCTACTAGGCTATAGAGCTAGTTAACCTCTAGAGTAAAATTATTTGTACAAGCTTATAGAGCTAGTTTAACTCTAGTGTAAAATTATTTGTACTAGATTATAGAGCTAGTTCAACTCTGGTGTAAAATTATTTGAACTAGATTATGGAGCTAGTTCAACTCTAGTGTAAAATTATTTGTACAAGTTTATAGAGGTAGTTCAACTATAGTGTAAAATTATTTTAACTAGCTTATAGAGCTAGGTCAACTCTAGTGTAAAATTATTTGAAGTAGCTTATAGAGCTAGTTCAACTCTAGTGTAAAATCATTTGTACTAGCCTATAGAGCAAGGTCAACTCTAGTGTAAAATTATTTGAACTTGCTTATAGAGTGAGTTTTACTCTAGTGTGAAATTATTTTTACAAGTTTATAGAGCTAGTTCAACTCTAGTGTAAAATTATTTGTACTAGGCTATAGAGCTAGTTCAACTCTAGTGTAAAATTATTTGTACTAGGCTGTAGAGCTAGTTCAACTCTAGTGTAAAATTATTTTAACTAGCTTATAGACCTAGTTCAACTCTAGTGTAAAAATATTTGTACTAGGCTATAGAGCTAGTTCAACTCTAGTGTAAAATTATTATTTATACTAGGCTATAGACCTAGTTCAACTCTAGTGTAAAATTATTTGTACAAGCTTATAGTGCTAGTTCAACTCTAGTGTAAAATTATTTGTACTAGGCTATAGAGATAGTTCAACTCTACTGTAAAATTATTTGAAGTAGATTATAGAGCTAGTTCAATTCTAGTGTAAAATTATTTGAGCTAGCTTATAGAGCTAATTCAACTCTACTGTAATATTATTTGTACTAGCCTATAGAGCAAGGTCAACTCTAGTGTAAAATTATCTGTACAAGGTTATATAGCTAGTTCAACTCTAGTGTAAAATTATTTGAACTAGCTTATAGAGCTAGTTCAACTCTAGCGTAAAATTATTTGAACTAGCTTATAGAGTGAGTTTTACTCTAGTGTGAAATTATTTTTACAAGTTTATAGAGCTAGTTCAACTCTAGTGTAAAATTATTTGTACTAGGCTATAGAGCTAGTTCAACTCTAGTGTAAAATTATTTGTACTAGGCTGTAGAGCTAGTTCAACTCTAGTGTAAAATTATTTTAACTAGCTTATAGACCTAGTTCAACTCTAGTGTAAAAATATTTGTACTAGGCTATAGAGCTAGTTCAACTCTAGTGTAAAATTATTATTTGTACTAGGCTACAGACCTAGTTCAACTCTAGTGTAAAATTATTTGAACTAGCTTATAAAGCTAGTTCAACTCTAGTGTAAAATTATATGTACTAGGCTATAGAGCTAGTTCAACTCTAGTGTAAAATTATTTGAAGTAGATTATAGAGCTAGTTCAATTCTAGTGTAAAATTATTTGAGCTAGCTTATAGAGCTAATTCAACTCTAGTGTAAAATTATTTGTACTAGCCTATAGAGCAAGGTCAACTCTAGTGTAAATTTATCTATACAAGGTAATATAGCTAGTTCAACTCTAGTGTAAAATTATTTGAACTAGCTTATAGAGCTAGTTCAACTCTAGTGTAAAATTATTTGAACTAGCTTATAGAGTGAGTTTTACTCTAGTGTGAAATTATTTTTACAAGTTTATAGAGCTAGTTCAACTCTAGTGTAAAATTATTTGTACTAGGCTATAGAGCTAGTTCAACTCTAGTGTAAAATTATTTGTACTAGGCTGTAGAGCTAGTTCAACTCTAGTGTAAAATTATTTTAACTAGCTTATAGACCTAGTTCAACTCTAGTGTAAAAATATTTGTACTAGGCTATAGAGCTAGTTCAACACTAGTGTAAAATTATTATTTGTACTAGTTATAGACCTAGTTCAACTCTAGTGTAAAATTATTTGAACTAGCTTATAAAGCTAGTTCAACTCTAGTGTAAAATTATATGTACTAGACTATAGAGCTAGTTCAACTCTACTGTAAAATTATTTGAAGTAGATTATAGAGCTAGTTCAATTCTAGTGTAAAATTATTTGAGCTAGCTTATAGAGCTAATTCAACTCTAGTGTAAAATTATTTGTACTAGCCTATAGAGCAAGGTCAACTCTAGTGTAAAATTATCTGTACAAGGTTATATAGCTAGTTCAACTCTAGTGTAAAATTATTTGAACTAGCTCATAGAGTGAGTTTTACTCTAGTGTGAAATTATTTTTACAAGTTTATAGAGCTAGTTCAACTGTAGTGTAAAATTATTTGTTCTTGGCTATAGAGCTAGTTCAACTCTAGTGTAAAATTATTTGTACTAGGCTGTAGAGCTAGTTCAACTCTAGTGTAAAATTATTTTAACTAGCTTATAGACCTAGTTCAACTCTAGTGTAAAAATATTTGTACTAGGCTATAGAGCTAGTTCAACTCTAGTGTAAAATTATTATTTGTACTAGGCTATAGACCTAGTTCAACTCTAGTGTAAAATTATTTGAACTAGCTTATAAAGCTAGTTCAACTCTAGTGTAAAATTATATGTACTAGGCTATAGAGCTAGTTCAACTCTACTGTAAAATTATTTGAACTAGATTATAGAGCTAGTTCAACTCTAGTGTAAAATTATTTGTACAAGCTTATAGAGCTAGTTCAACTCTAGTGTAAAATTATTTGTACAAGCTTATAGAGCTAGTTCAACTCTAGTGTAAAAAAATTTGAACTAGCTTATAGAGCTAGTTCAACTCTAGTGTGAAATTATTTGAAGTAGCTTACCCAGCTAGTTCAACTCTAGTGTAAAATTATTTGTACTAGACTATACAACAAGTTGAACTCTAGTGTAAAATTATTTGTACAAGCTTATAGAGCTAGTTCAACTCTAGTGTAAAATTATTTGTACCAGGCTATAGAGATAGTTCAACTCTACTGTAAAATTATTTGAAGTAGATTATAGAGCTAGTTCAATTCTAGTGTAAAATTATTTGAGCTAGCTTATAGAGCTAATTCAACTCTAGTGTAAAATTACTTGTACTAGCCTATAGAGCAAGGTCAACTCTAGTGTAAAATTATCTGTACAAGGTTATATAGCTAGTTCAACTCTAGTGTAAAATTATTTGAACTAGCTTATAGAGCTAGTTCAACTCTAGTGTAAAATTATTTGAACTAGCTTATAGAGTGAGTTTTACTCTAGTGTGAAATTATTTTTACAAGTTTATAGAGCTAGTTCAACTCTACTGTAAAATTATTTGAAGTAGATTATAGAGCTAGTTCAATTCTAGTGTAAAATTATTTGAGCTAGCTTATAGAGCTAATTCAACTCTAGTGTAAAATTATTTGTACTAGCCTATAGAGCAAGGTGAACTCTAGTGTAAAATTATCTGTACAAGGTTATATAGCTAGTTCAACTCTAGTGTAAAATTATTTGAACTAGCTCATAGAGTGAGTTTTACTCTAGTGTGAAATTATTTTTACAAGTTTATAGAGCTAGTTCAACTCTAGTGTAAAATTATTTGTTCTAGGCTATAGAGCTAGTTCAACTCTAGTGTAAAATTATTTGTACTAGGCTGTAGAGCTAGTTCAACTCTAGTGTAAAATTATTTTAACTAGCTTATAGACCTAGTTCAACTCTAGTGTAAAAATATTTGTACTAGGCTATAGAGCTAGTTCAACTCTAGTGTAAAATTATTATTTGTACTAGGCTATAGACCTAGTTCAACTCTAGTGTAAAATTATTTGAACTAGCTTATAAAGCTAGTTCAACTCTAGTGTAAAATTATATGTACTAGGCTATAGAGCTAGTTCAACTCTACTGTAAAATTATTTGAACTAGATTATAGAGCTAGTTCAACTCTAGTGTAAAATTATTTGTACAAGCTTATAGACCTAGTTCAACTCTAGTGTAAAAATATTTGTACTAGGCTATAGAGCTAGTTCAACTCTAGTGTAAAATTACTTGTACTAGCCTATAGAGCAAGGTCAACTCTAGTGTAAAATTATCTGTACAAGGTTATATAGCTAGTTCAACTCTAGTGTAAAATTATTTGAACTAGCTTATAGAGCTAGTTCAACTCTAGTGTAAAATTATTTGAACTAGCTTATAGAGTGAGTTTTACTCTAGTGTGAAATTATTTTTACAAGTTTATAGAGCTAGTTCAACTCTACTGTAAAATTATTTGAAGTAGATTATAGAGCTAGTTCAATTCTAGTGTAAAATTATTTGAGCTAGCTTATAGAGCTAATTCAACTCTAGTGTAAAATTATTTGTACTAGCCTATAGAGCAAGGTCAACTCTAGTGTAAAATTATCTGTACAAGTTTATATAGCTAGTTCAACTCTAGTGTAAAATTATTTGAACTAGCTCATAGAGTGAGTTTTACTCTAGTGTGAAATTATTTTTACAAGTTTATAGAGCTAGTTCAACTCTAGTGTAAAATTATTTGTTCTAGGCTATAGAGCTAGTTCAACTCTAGTGTAAAATTATTTGTACTAGGCTGTAGAGCTAGTTCAACTCTAGTGTAAAATTATTTTAACTAGCTTATAGACCTAGTTCAACTCTAGTGTAAAAATATTTGTACTAGGCTGTAGAGCTAGTTCAACTCTAGTGTAAAATTATTATTTGTACTAGGCTATAGACCTAGTTCAACTCTAGTGTAAAATTATTTGAACTAGCTTATAAAGCTAGTTCAACTCTAGTGTAAAATTATATGTACTAGACTATAGAGCTAGTTCAACTCTACTGTAAAATTATTTGAAGTAGATTATAGAGCTAGTTCAATTCTAGTGTAAAATTATTTGAGCTAGCTTATAGAGCTAATTCAACTCTAGTGTAAAATTATTTGTACTAGCCTATAGAGCAAGGTCAACTCTAGTGTAAAATTCTCTGTACAAGGTTATATAGCTAGTTCAACTCTAGTGTAAAATTATTTGAACTAGCTCATAGAGTGAGTTTTACTCTAGTGTGAAATTATTTTTACAAGTTTATAGAGCTAGTTCAACTCTAGTGTAAAATTATTTGTTCTAGGCTGTAGAGCTAGTTCAACTCTAGTGTAAAATTATTTGTACTAGGTTGTAGAGCTAGTTCAACTCTAGTGTAAAATTATTTTAACTAGCTTATAGACCTAGTTCAACTCTAGTGTAAAAATATTTGTACTAGGCTATAGAGCTAGTTCAACTCTAGTGTAAAATTATTATTTGTACTAGGCTATAGACCTAGTTCAACTCTAGTGTAAAATTATTTGAACTAGCTTATAAAGCTAGTTCAACTCTAGTGTAAAATTATATGTACTAGGCTATAGAGCTAGTTCAACTCTACTGTAAAATTATTTGAACTAGATTATAGAGCTAGTTCAACTCTAGTGTAAAATTATTTGTACAAGCTTATAGAGCTAGTTCAACTCTAGTGTAAAATTATTTGTACAAGCTTATAGAGCTAGTTCAACTCTAGTGTAAAAAAATTTGAACTAGCTTATAGAGCTAGTTCAACTCTAGTGTAAAATTATTTGAAGTAGCTTACCCAGCTAGTTCAACTCTAGTGTAAAATTATTTGTACTAGACTATACAGCAAGTTGAACTCTAGTGTAAAATTATTTGTACAAGCTTATAGAGCTAGTTCAACTCTAGTGTAAAATTATTTGTACTAGGCTATAGAGATAGTTCAACTCTACTGTAAAATTATTTGAAGTAGATTATAGAGCTAGTTCAATTCTAGTGTAAAATTATTTGAGCTAGCTTATAGAGCTAATTCAACTCTAGTGTAAAATTACTTGTACTAGCCTATAGAGCAAGGTCAACTCTAGTGTAAAATTATCTGTACAAGGTTATATAGCTAGTTCAACTCTAGTGTAAAATTATTTGAACTAGCTTATAGAGCTAGTTCAACTCTAGTGTAAAATTATTTGAACTAGCTTATAGAGTGAGTTTTACTCTAGTGTGAAATTATTTTTACAAGTTTATAGAGCTAGTTCAACTCTAGTGTAAAATTATTTGTACTAGGCTATAGAGCTAGTTCAACTCTAGTGTAAAATTATTTGTACTAGGCTGTAGAGCTAGTTCAACTCTAGTGTAAAATTATTTTAACTAGCTTATAGACCTAGTTCAACTCTAGTGTAAAAATATTTGTACTAGGCTATAGAGCTAGTTCAACTCTAGTGTAAAATTATTATTTGTACTAGGCTATAGACCTAGTTAACCTCTAGTGTAAAATTATTTAAACTAGCTTATAAAGCTAGTTCAACTCTAGTGTAAAATTATATGTACTAGGCTATAGAGCTAGTTCAACTCTACTGTAAAATTATTTGAAGTAGATTATAGAGCTAGTTCAACTCTAGTGTAAAATTATTTGTACAAGCTTATAGAGCTAGTTCAAATGTAGTGTAAAAAATTTTGAACTAGCTTATAGAGCTAGTTCAACTCTAGTGTAAAATTATTTGAAGTAGCTTACACAGCTAGTTCAACTCTAGTGTAAAATTATTTGTACTAGACTATACAGCAAGTTCAACTCTAGTGTAAAATTATTTGTACTAGGCTATAGAGCTAGTTCAACTGTACTGTAAAATTATTTGAAGTAGATTATAGAGCTAGTTTAATTCTAGTGTAAAATTATTTGAACTAGCTTATAGAGCTAGTTCAACTCTACTGTAAAATTATTTGTACTAGCCTATAGAGCAAGGTCAACTCTAGTGTAAAATTATTTGTACTAGGCTATAGAGCTAGTTCAATTATAGTATAAAATTATTTGAACTAGCTTATAGAGCTAGTTCAACTCTAGTGTAAAATTATTTGAACTAGCTTATAGAGTGAGTTTTACTCTACCGTGGAATTATTTTTACAAGTTTATAGAGCTAGTTCAACTCTAGTGTAAAATTATTTGTACTAGGCTACAGAGGAAGTTCAACTCTAGTGTAAAATTATTTGTACTAGGCTGTAGACCTAGTTCAACTCTAGTGTAAAATTGTTTTAACTAGCTTAAAGAGCAATTCAACTCTAGTGTAAAATTATTTGTACTAGGCTATAGAGCTAGTTCAACTCTAGTGTAAAATTATTTGAACTAGATTATAGAGCTAGTTCAACTCTAGTTTAAAATTATTTGAACTAGCTTATAGAGCTAGTTCAACTCTAGTCTAAAATTATTTGTACTAGCCTATAGAGCAAGTTCACCTCTAGTGTAAAATTATTTGTACAAGTTTATAGAGCTAGTTCAACTCTAGTGTAAAAAAATTTGAACTAGCTTATAGAGCTAGTTCAACTCTAGTGTAAAATTATTTGAAGTAGCTTACACAGCTAGTTCAACTCTAGTGTAAAATTATTTGTACTCGATTACAGAGCTAGTTCAACTCTAGTGTAAAAATATTTCTACAAGCTTATAGTGCTAGTTCACCTCTAGTGTAAAATTATTTGAACTAGGCTATAGAGCTAGTTCAACTCTACTGTAAAATTATTTGAAGTAGATTAAAGAGCTAGTTCAATTCTAGTGTAAAATTATTTGAACTAGCTTATAGAGCTAGTTCAACTCTAGTGTAAAATTATTTGTACTAGCCTATAGAGCAAGGTCAACTCTAGTGTAAAATTATTTGTACAAGCTTATAGAGCTAGTTCAACTCTAGTGTAAAATTATTTGAACTAGCTTATAGAGCTAGTTCAACTCTAGTGTAAAATTATTTGAACTAGCTTATAGAGTGAGTTCTACTCTATTGCGAAATTATTTTTACAAGTTTATAGAGCTAGTTCAACTCTAGTGTAAAATTATTTGTACTAGGCTATAGAGCTAGTTCAACTCTAGTGTAAAATTATTTGTACTAGGCTGTAGAGCTAGTTCAACTCTAGTGTAAAATTATTTTAACTAGCTTATAGACCTAGTTCAACTCTAGTGTAAAAATATTTGTACTAGGCTATAGAGCTAGTACAACTCTAGTGTAAAATTATTATTTATACTAGGCTATAGACCTAGTTCAACTCTAGTGTAAAATTATTTGTACAAGCTTATAGTGCTAGTTCAACTCTAGTGTAAAATTATTTGTACTAGGCTATAGAGATAGTTCAACTCTACTGTAAAATTATTTGAAGTAGATTATAGAGCTAGTTCAATTCTAGTGTAAAATTATTTGAGCTAGCTTATAGAGCTAATTCAACTCTAGTGTAAAATTATTTGTACTAGCCTATAGAGCAAGGTCAACTCTAGTGTAAAATTATCTGTACAAGGTTATATAGCTAGTTCAACTCTAGTGTGAAATTATTTGAACTAGCTTATAGAGCTAGTTCAACTCTAGCGTAAAATTATTTGAACTAGCTTATAGAGTGAGTTTTACTCTAGTGTGAAATTATTTTTACAAGTTTATAGAGCTAGTTCAACTCTAGTGTAAAATTATTTGTACTAGGCTATAGAGCTAGTTCAACTCTAGTGTAAAATTATTTGTACTAGGCTGTAGAGCTAGTTCAACTCTAGTGTAAAATTATTTTAACTAGCTTATAGACCTAGTTCAACTCTAGTGTAAAAATATTTGTACTAGGCTATAGAGCTAGTTCAACTCTAGTGTAAAATTATTATTTATACTAGGCTATAGACCTAGTTCAACTCTAGTGTAAAATTATTTGTACAAGCTTATAGTGCTAGTTCAACTCTAGTGTAAAATTATTTGTACTAGGCTATAGAGATAGTTCAACTCTAGTGTAAAATTATTTGAAGTAGATTATAGAGCTAGTTCAATTCTAGTGTAAAATTATTTGAGCTAGCTTATAGAGCTAATTCAACTCTAGTGTAAAATTATTTGTACTAGCCTATAGAGCAAGGTCAACTCTAGTGTAAAATTATCTGTACAAGGTTATATAGCTAGTTCAACTCTAGTGTGAAATTATTTGAACTAGCTTATATAGCTAGTTCAACTCTAGCGTAAAATTATTTGAACTAGCTTATAGAGTGAGTTTTACTCTAGTGTGAAATTATTTTTACAAGTTTATAGAGCTAGTTCAACTCTAGTGTAAAATTATTTGTACTAGGCTATAGAGCTAGTTCAACTCTAGTGTAAAATTATTTGTACTAGGCTGTAGAGCTAGTTCAACTCTAGTGTAAAATTATTTTAACTAGCTTATAAACCTAGTTCAACTCTAGTGTAAAAATATTTGTACTAGGCTATAGAGCTAGTTCAACTCTAGTGTAAAATTATTATTTGTACTAGGCTATAGACCTAGTTCAACTCTAGTGTAAAATTATTTGAACTAGCTTATAAAGCTAGTTCAACTCTAGTGTAAAATTATATGTACTAGGCTATAGAGCTAGTTCAACTCTACTGTAAAATTATTTGAAGTAGATTAAAGAGCTAGTTCAATTCTAGTGTAAAATTATTTGAACTAGCTTATAGAGCTAGTTCAACTCTAGTGTAAAATTATTTGTACTAGCCTATAGAGCAAGGTCAACTCTAGTGTAAAATTATTTGTACAAGCTTATAGAGCTAGTTCAACTCTAGTGTAAAATTATTTGAACTAGCTTATAGAGCTAGTTCAACTCTAGTGTAAAATTATTTGAACTAGCTTATAGAGTGAGTTCTACTCTATTGCGAAATTATTTTTACAAGTTTATAGAGCTAGTTCAACTCTAGTGTAAAATTATTTGTACTAGGCTATAGAGCTAGTTCAACTCTAGTGTAAAATTATTTGTACTAGGCTGTAGAGCTAGTTCAACTCTAGTGTAAAATTATTTTAACTAGCTTATAGACCTAGTTCAACTCTAGTGTAAAAATATTTGTACTAGGCTATAGAGCTAGTTCAACTCTAGTGTAAAATTATTATTTATACTAGGCTATAGACCTAGTTCAACTCTAGTGTAAAATTATTTGTACAAGCTTATAGTGCTAGTTCAACTCTAGTGTAAAATTATTTGTACTAGGCTATAGAGATAGTTCAACTCTACTGTAAAATTATTTGAAGTAGATTATAGAGCTAGTTCAATTCTAGTGTAAAATTATTTGAGCTAGCTTATAGAGCTAATTCAACTCTAGTGTAAAATTATTTGTACTAGCCTATAGAGCAAGGTCAACTCTAGTGTAAAATTATCTGTACAAGGTTATATAGCTAGTTCAACTCTAGTGTGAAATTATTTGAACTAGCTTATAGAGCTAGTTCAACTCTAGCGTAAAATTATTTGAACTAGCTTATAGAGTGAGTTTTACTCTAGTGTGAAATTATTTTTACAAGTTTATAGAGCTAGTTCAACTCTAGTGTAAAATTATTTGTACTAGGCTATAGAGCTAGTTCAACTCTAGTGTAAAATTATTTGTACTAGGCTGTAGAGCTAGTTCAACTCTAGTGTAAAATTATTTTAACTAGCTTATAGACCTAGTTCAACTCTAGTGTAAAAATATTTGTACTAGGCTATAGAGCTAGTTCAACTCTAGTGTAAAATTATTATTTGTACTAGGCTATAGACCTAGTTAACCTCTAGTGTAAAATTATTTGAACTAGCTTATAAAGCTAGTTCAACTCTAGTGTAAAATTATATGTACTAGGCTATAGAGCTAGTTCAACTCTAGTGTAAAATTATTATTTGTACTAGGCTATAGACCTAGTTAACCTCTAGTGTAAAATTATTTGAACTAGCTTATAAAGCTAGTTCAACTCTACTGTAAAATTATTTGAAGTAGATTATAGAGCTAGTTCAATTCTAGTGTAAAATTATTTGAGCTAGCTTATAGAGCTAATTCAACTCTAGTGTAAAATTATTTGTACTAGCCTATAGAGAAAGGTCAACTCTAGTGTAAATTTATCTGTACAAGGTAATATAGCTAGTTCAACTCTAGTGTAAAATTATTTGAACAAGCTTATAGAGCTAGTTCAACTCTAGTGTAAAATTATTTGAACTAGCTTATAGAGTGAGTTCTACTCTATTGCGAAATTATTTTTACAAGTTTATAGAGCTAGTTCAACTCTAGTGTAAAATTATTTGTACTAGGCTATAGAGCTAGTTCAACTCTAGTGTAAAATTATTTGTACTAGGCTGTAGAGCTAGTTCAACTCTAGTGTAAAATTATTTTAACTAGCTTATAGACCTAGTTCAACTCTAGTGTAAAAATATTTGTACTAGGCTATAGAGCTAGTTCAACTCTAGTGTAAAATTATTATTTATACTAGGCTATAGACCTAGTTCAACTCTAGTGTAAAATTATTTGTACAAGCTTATAGTGCTAGTTCAACTCTAGTGTAAAATTATTTGTACTAGGCTATAGAGCTAGTTCAACTCTACTGTAAAATTATTTGAAGTAGATTATAGAGCTAGTTCAATTCTAGTGTAAAATTATTTGAGCTAGCTTATAGAGCTAATTCAACTCTAGTGTAAAATTATTTGTACTAGCCTATAGAGCAAGGTCAACTCTAGTGTAAAATTATCTGTACAAGGTAATATAGCTAGTTCAACTCTAGTGTAAAATTATTTGAACTAGCTTATAGAGCTAGTTCAACTCTAGTGTAAAATTATTTGAACTAGCTTATAGAGTGAGTTTTACTCTAGTGTGAAATTATTTTTACAAGTTTATAGAGCTAGTTCAACTCTAGTGTAAAATTATTTGTACTAGGCTATAGAGCTAGTTCAACTCTAGTGTAAAATTATTTGTACTAGGCTGTAGAGCTAGTTCAACTCTAGTGTAAAATTATTTTAACTAGCTTATAGACCTAGTTCAACTCTAGTGTAAAAATATTTGTACTAGGCTATAGAGCTAGTTCAACACTAGTGTAAAATTATTATTTGTACTAGGCTATAGACCTAGTTCAACTCTAGTGTAAAATTATTTGAACTAGCTTATAAAGCTAGTTCAACTCTAGTGTAAAATTATATGTACTAGGCTATAGAGCTAGTTCAACTCTACTGTAAAATTATTTGAAGTAGATTATAGAGCTAGTTCAATTCTAGTGTAAAATTATTTGAGCTAGCTTATAGAGCTAATTCAACTCTAGTGTAAAATTATTTGTACTAGCCTATAGAGCAAGGTCAACTCTAGTGTAAATTTATCTGTACAAGGTAATATAGCTAGTTCAACTCTAGTGTAAAATTATTTGAACTAGCTTATAGAGCTAGTTCAACTCTAGTGTAAAATTATTTGAACTAGCTTATAGAGTGAGTTTTACTCTAGTGTGAAATTATTTTTACAAGTTTATAGAGCTAGTTCAACTCTAGTGTAAAATTATTTGTACTAGGCTATAGAGCTAGTTCAACTCTAGTGTAAAATTATTTGTACTAGGCTGTAGAGCTAGTTCAACTCTAGTGTAAAATTATTTTAACTAGCTTATAGACCTAGTTCAACTCTAGTGTAAAAATATTTGTACTAGGCTATAGAGCTAGTTCAACTCTAGTGTAAAATTATTATTTATACTAGGCTATAGACCTAGTTCAACTCTAGTGTAAAATTATTTGTACAAGCTTATAGTGGTAGTTCAACTCTAGTGTAAAATTATTTGTACTAGGCTATAGAGCTAGTTCAACTCTACTGTAAAATTATTTGAAGTAGATTATAGAGCTAGTTCAATTCTAGTGTAAAATTATTTGAGCTAGCTTATAGAGCTAATTCAACTCTAGTGTAAAATTATTTGTACTAGCCTATAGAGCAAGGTCAACTCTAGTGTAAAATTATCTGTACAAGGTAATATAGCTAGTTCAACTCTAGTGTAAAATTATTTGAACTAGCTTATAGAGCTAGTTCAACTCTAGTGTAAAATTATTTGAACTAGCTTATAGAGTGAGTTTTACTCTAGTGTGAAATTATTTTTACAAGTTTATAGAGCTAGTTCAACTCTAGTGTAAAATTATTTGTACTAGGCTATAGAGCTAGTTCAACTCTAGTGTAAAATTATTTGTACTAGGCTGTAGAGCTAGTTCAACTCTAGTGTAAGATTATTTTAACTAGCTTATAGACCTAGTTCAACTCTAGTGTAAAAATATTTGTACTAGGCTATAGAGCTAGTTCAACACTAGTGTAAAATTATTATTTGTACTAGGCTATAGACCTAGTTCAACTCTAGTGTAAAATTATTTGAACTAGCTTATAAAGCTAGTTCAACTCTAGTGTAAAATTATATGTACTAGGCTATAGAGCTAGTTCAACTCTACTGTAAAATTATTTGAAGTAGATTATAGAGCTAGTTCAATTCTAGTGTAAAATTATTTGAGCTAGCTTATAGAGCTAATTCAACTCTAGTGTAAAATTATTTGTACTAGCCTATAGAGCAAGGTCAACTCTAGTGTAAATTTATCTGTACAAGGTAATATAGCTAGTTCAACTCTAGTGTAAAATTATTTGAACTAGCTTATAGAGCTAGTTCAACTCTAGTGTAAAATTATTTGAACTAGCTTATAGAGTGAGTTTTACTCTAGTGTGAAATTATTTTTACAAGTTTATAGAGCTAGTTCAACTCTAGTGTAAAATTATTTGTACTAGGCTATAGAGCTAGTTCAACTCTAGTGTAAAATTATTTGTACTAGGCTGTAGAGCTAGTTCAACTCTAGTGTAAAATTATTTTAACTAGCTTATAGACCTAGTTCAACTCTAGTGTAAAAATATTTGTACCAGGCTATAGAGCTAGTTCAACTCTAGTGTAAAATTATTATTTGTACTAGGCTATAGACCTAGTTCAACTCTGGTGTAAAATTATTTTAACTAGCTTATAAAGCTAGTTCAACTCTAGTGTAAAATTATATGTACTAGGCTATAGAGCTAGTTCAACTCTACTGTAAAATTATTTGAAGTAGATTATAGAGCTAGTTCAATTCTAGTGTAAAATTATTTGAGCTAGCTTATAGAGCTAATTCAACTCTAGTGTAAAATTATTTGTACTAGCCTATAGAGCAAGGTCAACTCTAGTGTAAAATTATCTGTACAAGGTTATATAGCTAGTTCAACTCTAGTGTAAAATTATTTGAACTAGCTTATAGAGTGAGTTTTACTCTAGTGTGAAATTATTTTTACAAGTTTATAGAGCTAGTTCAACTCTAGTGTAAAATTATTTGTTCTAGGCTATAGAGCTAGTTCAACTCTAGTGTAAAATTATTTGTACTAGGCTGTAGAGCTAGTTCAACTCTAGTGTAAAATTATTTTAACTATCTTATAGACCTAGTTCAACTCTAGTGTAAAAATATTTGTACTAGGCTATAGAGCTAGTTCAACTCTAGTGTAAAATTATTATTTGTACTAGGCTATAGACCTAGTTCAACTCTAGTGTAAAATTATTTGAACTAGCTTATAAAGCTAGTTCAACTCTAGTGTAAAATTATATGTACTAGGCTATAGAGCTAGTTCAACTCTACTGTAAAATTATTTGAACTAGATTATAGAGCTAGTTCAACTCTAGTGTAAAATTATTTGTACAAGCTTATAGAGCTAGTTCAACTCTAGTGTAAAATTATTTGTACAAGCTTATAGAGCTAGTTCAACTCTAGTGTAAAAAATTTTGAACTAGCTTATAGAGCTAGTTCCACTCTAGTGTAAAATTATTTGAAGTAGCTTACCCAGCTAGTTCAACTCTAGTGTAAAATTATTTGTACTAGACTATACAGCAAGTTGAACTCTAGTGTAAACTTATTTGTACAAGCTTATAGAGCTAGTTCAACTCTAGTGTAAAATTATTTGTACTAGGCTATAGAGATAGTTCAACTCTACTGTAAAAATTATTTGAAGTAGATTATAGAGCTAGTTCAATTCTAGTGTAAAATTATTTGAGCTAGCTTATAGAGCTAATTCAACTCTAGTGTAAAATTACTTGTACTAGCCTATAGAGCAAGGTCAACTCTAGTGTAAAATTATCTGTACAAGGTTATATAGCTAGTTCAACTCTAGTGTAAAATTATTTGAACTAGCTTATAGAGCTAGTTCAACTCTAGTGTAAAATTATTTGAACTAGCTTATAGAGTGAGTTTTACTCTAGTGTGAAATTATTTTTACAAGCTTCTAGAGCTAGTTCAACTCTAGTGTAAAATTATTTGAAGTAGCGTACACAGCTAGTTCAACTCTAGTGTAAAATTATTTGTACTAGACTATACAGCAAGTTCAACTCTAGTGTAAAATTATTTGTACTAGGCTATAGAGCTAGTTCAACTGTACTGTAAAATTATTGGAAGTAGATTATAGAGCTAGTTTAATTCTAGTGTAAAATTATTTGAACTAGCTTATAGAGCTAGTTCAACTCTATTGTAAAATTATTTGTACTAGCCTATAGAGCAAGGTCAACTCTAGTGTAAAATTATTTGTACTAGGCTATAGAGCTAGTTCAACTCTAGTGTAAAATTATTTGAACTAGCTTATAGAGCTAGTTCAACTCTAGTGTAAAATTATTTGAACTAGCTTATAGAGTGAGTTTTACTCTACCGTGAAATTATTTTTACAAGTTTATAGAGCTAGTTCAACTCTAGTGTAAAATTATTTGTACCAGGCTATAGAGGTAGTTCTACTCTAGTGTAAAATTATTTGTACTAGGCTGTAGACCTAGTTCAACTCTAGTGTAAAATTATTTTAACTAGCTTAAAAAGCTAGTTCAACTCTAGTGTAAAAATATTTGTACTAGGCCATAGAGCTAGTTCATCTCTAGTGTACAATTATTTGAACTAGCTTATAAAGCAATTCAACTCTAGTGTAAAATTATTTGTACTAGGCTATAGAGCTAGTTCAACTCTAGTGTAAAATTATTTGAACTAGATTGTAGAGCTAGTTCAACTCTAGTTTAAAATTATTTGAACTAGCTTATAGAGCTAGTTCAACTCTAGTGTAAAATTATTTGTACTAGCCTATAGAGCAAGTTCACCTCTAGTGTAAAATTATTTGTACAAGTTTATAGAGCTAGTTCAACTCTAGTGTAAAAAAATTTGAACTAGCTTATAGAGCTAGTTCAACTCTAGTGTAAAATTATTTGAAGTAGCTTACACAGCTAGTTCAACTCTAGTGTGAAATTATTTGTACTCGATTACAGAGCTAGTTCAACTCTAGTGTAAAAATATTTCTACAAGCTTATAGAGCTAGTTCAACTCTAGTGTAAAAATATTTGAACTAGGCTATAGAGCTAGTTCAACTCTACTGTAAAATTATTTGAAGTAGATTAAAGAGCTAGTTCAATTCTAGTGTAAAATTATTTGAACTAGCTTATGGAGCTAGTTCAACTCTAGTGTAAAATTATTTGTACTAGGCTATAGAGCAAGGTCAACTCTAGTGTAAAATTATTTGTACAAGCTTATAGAGCTAGTTCAACTCTAGTGTAAAATTATTTGAACTAGCTTATAGAGCTAGTTCAACTCTAGTGTAAAATTATTTGAACTAGCTTATAGAGTGAGTTCTACTCTATTGCGAAATTATTTTTACAAGTTTATAGAGCTAGTTCAACTCTAGTGTAAAATTATTTGTACTAGGCTATAGAGCTAGTTCAACTCTAGTGTAAAATTATTTGTACTAGCCTATAGAGCAAATTCAACTCTAGTGTAAAATTACTTGTACAAGTTTATAGAGCTAGTTCAACTCTAGTGTAAAATTATTTTAACAAGCTTATAGAGCTAGGTCAACTCTAGTGTAAAATTATTTGAAGTAGCTTATAGAGCTAGTTCAACTCTAGTGTAAAAATATTTGTACAAGCTTATAGAGCTAGTTCAACTCCAGTGTAAAATTATTTTTACTAGGCTATAGAGCTAGTTCAACTCTACTGTAAATTATTTGAAGTAGATTATAGAGCTAGTTCAATTCTAGTGTAAAATTATTTGAACTAGCTTATAGAGCTAGTTCAACTCTAGTGTAAAATTATTTGTACTAGCCTATAGAGCAAGGTCAACTCTAGTGTAAAATTATTTGTACAAGCTTATAGAGCTAGTTCCACTCTAGTGTAAAATTATTTGAACTAGCTTATAGAGCTAGTTCAACTCTAGTGTAAAATTATTTGAACTAGCTTATAAAGTGAGTTTTACTCTAGTGTGAAATTATTTTTACAAGTTTATAGAGCTAGTTCAACTCTAGTGTAAAATTATTTGTACTAGGCTATAGAGCTAGTTCAACTCTAGTGTAAAATTATTTGTACTAGGCTGTAGAGCTAGTTCAACTCTAGTGTAATATTATTTTAACTAGCTTATAGAGCTAGTTCAACTCTAGTGTGAAAATATTTGTACTAGGCTATAGAGCTAGTTCAACTCTAGTGTAAAATTATTATTTGTACTAGGCTATAGACCTAGTTCAACTCTAGTGTAAAATTATTTGAACTAGCTTATAAAGCTAGTTCAACTCTAGTGTAAAATTATTTGTACTAGGCTATAGAGCAAGTCCACTCTAGTCTATAATTATTTGAACTAGATTATAGAGCTAGTTCAACTCTAGTGTAAAATTATTTGAACTAGCTTATAGAGCTAGTTCAACTCTAGTGTAAAATTATTTGTACTAGCCTATAGAGCAAGTTCAACTCTAGTGTAAAATTATTTGTACAAGTTTATAGAGCTAGTTCAACTATAGTGTAAAATTATTTTAACTAGCTTATAGAGCTAGGTCAACTCTAGTGTAAAATTATTTGAAGTAGCTTATAGAGCTAGTTCAACTCTAGTGTAAAAATATTTCTACAAGCTTATAGAGCTAGTTCAACTATAGTGTAAAATTATTTGTACTAGGCTATAGAGCTAGTTCAACTCTACTGTAAAATTATTTGAAGTAGATTAAAGAGCTAGTTCAATTCTAGTGTAAAATTATTTGAACTAGTTTATAGAGCTAGTTCAACTCTAGTGTATAATTATTTGTACTAGGCTATAGAGCTAGTTCAACTCTAGTGTAAAATTATTTGTACTAAGCTGTAGAGCTAGTTCAACTCTAGTGTAAAATTATTTTAACTAGCTTATAGACCTAGTTCAACTCTAGTGTAAAAATATTTGTACTAGGCTATAGAGCTAGTTCAACTCTAGTGTAAAATTATTATTTGTACTAGGCTATGGACCTAGTTAACCTCTAGTGTAAAATTATTTAAACTAGCTTATAAAGCTAGTTCAACTCTAGTGTAAAATTATATGTACTAGGCTATAGAGCTAGTTCAACTCTACTGTAAAATTATTTGAACTAGATTATGGAGCTAGTTCAACTCTAGTGTAAAATTATTTGTACAAGCTTATAGAGCTAGTTCAAATGTAGTGTAAAAAATTTTGAACTAGCTTATAGAGCTAGTTCAACTCTAGTGTAAAATTATTTGAAGTAGCTTACACAGCTAGTTCAACTCTAGTGTAAAATTATTTGTACTAGACTATACAGCAAGTTCAACTCTAGTGTAAAATTATTTGTACTAGGCTATAGAGCTAGTTCAACTGTACTGTAAAATTTTTTGAAGTAGATTATAGAGCTAGTTTAATTCTAGTGTAAAATTATTTGAACTAGCTTATAGAGCTAGTTCAACTCTACTGTAAAATTATTTGTACTAGCCTATAGAGCAAGGTCAACTCTAGTGTAAAATTATTTGTACTAGGCTATAGAGCTAGTTCAACTCTAGTGTAAAATTATTTGTACTAGGCTGTAGAGCTAGTTCAACTCTAGTGTAATATTATTTTAACTAGCTTATAGAGCTAGTTCAACTCTAGTGTGAAAATATTTGTACTAGGCTATAGAGCTAGTTCAACTCTAGTGTAAAATTATTATTTGTACTAGGCTATAGACCTAGTTCAACTCTAGTGTAAAATTATTTGAACTAGCTTATAAAGCTAGTTCAACTCTAGTGTAAAATTATTTGTACTAGGCTATAGAGCAAGTCCACTCTAGTCTAAAATTATTTGAACTAGATTATAGAGCTAGTTCAACTCTAGTGTAAAATTATTTGAACTAGCTTATAGAGCTAGTTCAACTCTAGTGTAAAATTATTTGTACTAGCCTATAGAGCAAGTTCAACTCTAGTGTAAAATTATTTGTACAAGTTTATAGAGCTAGTTCAACTATAGTGTAAAATTATTTTAACTAGCTTATAGAGCTAGGTCAACTCTAGTGTAAAATTATTTGAAGTAGCTTATAGAGCTAGTTCAACTCTAGTGTAAAAATATTTCTACAAGCTTATAGAGCTAGTTCAACTATAGTGTAAAATTATTTGTACTAGGCTATAGAGCTAGTTCAACTCTACTGTAAAATTATTTGAAGTAGATTAAAGAGCTAGTTCAATTCTAGTGTAAAATTATTTGAACTAGTTTATAGAGCTAGTTCAACTCTAGTGTATAATTATTTGTACTAGGCTATAGAGCTAGTTCAACTCTAGTGTAAAATTATTTGTACTAAGCTGTAGAGCTAGTTCAACTCTAGTGTAAAATTATTTTAACTAGCTTATAGACCTAGTTCAACTCTAGTGTAAAAATATTTGTACTAGGCTATAGAGCTAGTTCAACTCTAGTGTAAAATTATTATTTGTACTAGGCTATGGACCTAGTTAACCTCTAGTGTAAAATTATTTAAACTAGCTTATAAAGCTAGTTCAACTCTAGTGTAAAATTATATGTACTAGGCTATAGAGCTAGTTCAACTCTACTGTAAAATTATTTGAACTAGATTATGGAGCTAGTTCAACTCTAGTGTAAAATTATTTGTACAAGCTTATAGAGCTAGTTCAAATGTAGTGTAAAAAATTTTGAACTAGCTTATAGAGCTAGTTCAACTCTAGTGTAAAATTATTTGAAGTAGCTTACACAGCTAGTTCAACTCTAGTGTAAAATTATTTGTACTAGACTATACAGCAAGTTCAACTCTAGTGTAAAATTATTTGTACTAGGCTATAGAGCTAGTTCAACTGTACTGTAAAATTTTTTGAAGTAGATTATAGAGCTAGTTTAATTCTAGTGTAAAATTATTTGAACTAGCTTATAGAGCTAGTTCAACTCTACTGTAAAATTATTTGTACTAGCCTATAGAGCAAGGTCAACTCTAGTGTAAAATTATTTGTACTAGGCTATAGAGCTAGTTCAACTCTAGTGTAAAATTATTTGAACTAGCTTATAGAGCTAGTTCAACTCTAGTGTAAAATTATTTGAACTAGCTTATAGAGTGAGTTTTACTCTACCGTGAAATTATTTTTACAAGTTTATAGAGCTAGTTCAACTCTAGTGTAAAATTATTTGTACTAGGCTATAGAGGTAGTTCAACTCTAGTGTAAAATTATTTGTACTAGGCTGTAGACCTAGTTCAACTCTAGTGTAAAATTATTTTAACTAGCTTAAAGAGCTAGTTCAACTCTAGTGTAAAAATATTTGTACTAGGCCATAGTGCTAGTTCATCTCTAGTGTACAATTATTTGAACTAGCTTATAAAGCTAGTTCAACTCTAGTGTAAAATTATTTGTACTAGGCTATAGAGCTAGTTCCACTCTAGTGTAAAATTATTTGAACTAGATTATAGAGCTAGTTCAACTCTAGTTTAAAATTATTTGAACTAGCTTATAGAGCTAGTTCAACTCTAGTGTAAAATTATTTGTACTAGCCTATAGAGCAAGTTCACCTCTAGTGTAAAATTATTTGTACAAGTTTATAGAGCTAGTTCAACTCTAGTGTAAAAAAAATTGAACTAGCTTATAGAGCTAGTTCAACTCTAGTGTGAAATTATTTGAAGTAGCTTACACAGCTAGTTCAACTCTAGTGTAAAATTATTTGTACTCGATTACAGAGCTAGTTCAACTCTAGTGTAAAAATATTTCTACAAGCTTATAGAGCTAGTTCAACTCTAGTGTAAAATTATTTGAACTAGGCTATAGAGCTAATTCAACTCTACTGTAAAATTATTTGAAGAAGATTAAAGAGCTAGTTCAATTCTAGTGTAAAATTATTTGAACTAGCTTATAGAGCTAGTTCAACTCTAGTGTAAAATTATTTGTACTAGCCTATAGAGCAAGGTCAACTCTAGTGTAAAATTATTTGTACAAGCTTATAGAGCTAGTTCAACTCTAGTGTAAAATTATTTGAACTAGCTTATAGAGCTAGTTCAACTCTAGTGTAAAATTATTTGAACTAGCTTAGAGAGTGAGTTCTACTCTATTGCGAAATTATTTTTACAAGTTTATAGAGCTAGTTCAACTCTAGTGTAAAATTATTTGTACTAGGCTATAGAGCTAGTTCAACTCTAGTGTAAAATTATTTGTACTAGCCTATAGAGCAAGTTCAACTCTAGTGTAAAATTACTTGTACAAGTTTATAGAGCTAGTTCAACTCTAGTGTAAAATTATTTTAACAAGCTTATAGAGCTAGGTCAACTCTAGTGTAAAATTATTTGAAGTAGCTTATAGAGCTAGTTCAACTCTAGTGTAAAAATATTTGTACAAGCTTATAGAGCTAGTTCAACTCCAGTGTAAAATTATTTTTACTAGGCTATAGAGCTAGTTCAACTCTACTGTAAATTATTTGAAGTAGATTATAGAGCTAGTTCAATTCTAGTGTAAAATTATTTGAACTAGCTTATAGAGCTAGTTCAACTCTAGTGTAAAATTATTTGTACTAGCCTATAGAGCAAGGTCAACTCTAGTGTAAAATTATTTGTACAAGCTTATAGAGCTAGTTCAACTCTAGTGTAAAATTATTTGAACTAGCTTGCAGAGCTAGTTCAACTCTAGTGTAAAATTATTTGAACTAGCTTATAAAGTGAGTTTTACTCTAGTGTGAAATTATTTTTACAAGTTTATAGAGCTAGTTCAACTCTAGTGTAAAATTATTTGTACTAGGCTATAGAGCTAGTTCAACTCTAGTGTAAAATTATTTGTACTAGGCTGTAGAGCTAGTTCAACTCTAGTGTAATATTATTTTAACTAGCTTATAGAGCTAGTTCAACTCTAGTGTGAAAATATTTGTACTAGGCTATAGAGCTAGTTCAACTCTTGTGTAAAATTATTATTTGTACTAGGCTATAGAGCTAGTTCAACTCTAGTGTAAAATTATTTGAACTAGCTTATAAAGCTAGTTCAACTCTAGTGTAAAATTATTTGTACTAGGCTATAGAGCTAGTTCCACTCTAGTCTAAAATTATTTGAACTAGATTATAGAGCTAGTTCAACTCTAGTGTAAAATTATTTGAACTAGCTTATAGAGCTAGTTCAACTCTAGTGTAAAATTATTTGTACTAGCCTATAGAGCAAGTTCAACTCTAGTGTAAAATTATTTGTACAAGTTTATAGAGCTAGTTCAACTATAGTGTAAAATTATTTTAACTAGCTTATAGAGCTAGGTCAACTCTAGTGTAAAATTATTTTAAGTAGCTTATAGAGCTAGTTCAACTCTAGTGTAAAAATATTTCTACAAGCTTATAGAGCTAGTTCAACTCTAGTGTAAAATTATTTGTACTAGGCTATAGAGCTAGTTCAACTCTACTGTAAAATTATTTGAAGTAGATTAAAGAGCTAGTTCAATTCTAGTGTAAAATTATTTGAACTAGTTTATAGAGCTAGTTCAACTCTAGTGTAAAATTATTTGCACTAGCCTATAGAGCAAGGTCAACTCTAGTGTAAAATTATTTGTACAAGCTTATAGAGCTAGTTCAACTCTAGTGTAAAATTATTTGTACTAGGCTGTAGAGCTAGTTCAACTCTAGTGTAATATTATTTTAACTAGCTTATAGAGCTAGTTCAACTCTAGTGTGAAAATATTTGTACTAGGCTATAGAGCTAGTTCAACTCTAGTGTGAAATTATTATTTGTACTAGGCTATAGACCTAGTTCAACTCTAGTGTAAAATTATTTGAACTAGCTTATAAAGCTAGTTCAACTCTAGTGTAAAATTATTTGTACTAGGCTATAGAGCTAGTTCCACTCTAGTCTAAAATTATTTGAACTAGATTATAGAGCTAGTTCAACTCTAGTGTAAAATTATTTGAACTAGCTTATAGAGCTAGTTCAACTCTAGTGTAAAATTATTTGTACTAGCCTATAGAGCAAGTTCAACTCTAGTGTAAAATTATTTGTACAAGTTTATAGAGCTAGTTCAACTATAGTGTAAAATTATTTTAACTAGCTTATAGAGCTAGGTCTACTCTAGTGTAAAATTATTTGAAGTAGCTTATAGAGCTAGTTCAACTCTAGTGTAAAAATATTTCTACAAGCTTATAGAGCTAGTTCAACTCTAGTGTAAAATTATTTGTACTAGGCTATAGAGCTAGTTCAACTCTACTGTAAAATTATTTGAAGTAGATTAAAGAGCTAGTTCAATTCTAGTGTAAAATTATTTGAACTAGTTTATAGAGCTAGTTCAACTCTAGTGTAAAATTATTTGTACTAGCCTATAGAGCAAGGTCAACTCTAGTGTAAAATTATTTGTACAAGCTTATAGAGCTAGTTCAACTCTAATGTAAAATTATTTGAACTAGCTTATAGAGCTAGTTCAACTCTAGTGTAAAATTATTTGAACTAGCTTATAGAGTGAGTTCTACTCTATTGCGAAATTATTTTTACAAGTTTATAGAGCTAGTTCAACTCTAGTGTAAAATTATTTGAAGTAGCTTATAGAGCTAGTTCAACTCTAGTGTAAAAATATTTGTACAAGCTTATAGAGCTAGTTCAACTCCAGTGTAAAATTATTTTTACTAGGCTATAGAGCTAGTTCAACTCTACTGTAAATTATTTGAAGTAGATTATAGAGCTAGTTCAATTCTAGTGTAAAATTATTTGAACTACCTTATAGAGCTAGTTCAACTCTAGTGTAAAATTATTTGTACTAGCCTATAGAGCAAGGTCAACTCTAGTGTAAAATTATTTGTACAAGCTTATAGAGCTAGTTCAACTCTAGTGTAAAATTATTTGACCTAGCTTATAGAGCTAGTTCAACTCTAGTGTAAAATTATTTGAACTAGCTTATAAAGTGAGTTTTACTCTAGTGTGAAATTATTTTTACAAGTTTATAGAGCTAGTTCAACTCTAGTGTAAAATTATTTGTACTAGGCTATAGAGCTAGTTCAACTCTAGTGTAAAATTATTTGTACTAGGCTGTAGAGCTAGTTCAACTGTAGTGTAATATTATTTTAACTAGCTTATAGAGCTAGTTCAACTCTAGTGTGAAAATATTTGTACTAGGCTATAGAGCTAGTTCAACTCTAGTGTAAAATTATTATTTGTACTAGGCTATAGACCTAGTTCAACTCTAGTGTAAAATTATTTGAACTAGCTTATAAAGCTAGTTCAACTCTAGTGTAAAATTATTTGTACTAGGCTATAGAGCTAGTTCCACTCTAGTCTAAAATTATTTGAACTAGATTATAGAGCTAGTTCAACTCTAGTGTAAAATTATTTTAACTAGCTTATAGAGCTAGGTCAACTCTAGTGTAAAATTATTTGAAGTAGCTTATAGAGCTAGTTCAACTCTAGTGTAAAATTATTTGTACTCGATTATAGAGCTAGTTCAACTCTCGTGTAAAATAATTTGTACAAGCTTACAGAGCTAGTTCAACTCTAGTGTAAAATTATTTGTACAAGCTTATAGAGCTAGTTCAACTCTAGTGTAAAATTATTTGTACTAGGCTATAGAGCTAGTTCAACTCTAGTGTAAAATTATTTGAACTAGATTATAGAGCTAGTTCAACTCTAGTGTTAAATTATTTGAACTAGCTTATAGAGCTAGTTCAACTCTAGTGTAAAATTATTTGTACTAGCCTATAGAGCAAGGTCAACTCTAGTGTAAAATTATTTGTACTAGACTATAGAGCTAGCTCAACTCTACTGTAAAATTATTTGTACAAACTTATAAATCTAGTTCAACTCTAGTGTAAAAATATTTGAACTAGCTTATAGAGCTAGTTCAACTCTAGTGTAAAATTATTTGAAGTAGCTTATAGAGCTAGTTCAAGTCTAGTGTAAAATTATTTGTACTAGATTATAGAGCTAGTTCAACTCTAGTGTAAAATTATTTGTACAAGCTAATAGAGCTAGTTCAACTCTAGTGTAAAATTATTTGTACTAGGCTATAGAGCTAGTGCAACTCTAGTGTAAAATTATTTGTACAAGCTTATAGAGCTAGTTCAACTCTAGTGTAAAATTATTTGTACTAGATTATAGAGCTAGTTCAACTCTAGTGTAAAATTATTTGTACAAGCTTATCGAGCTAGTTCAACTCTAGTGTAAAATTAATTGTACTAGGCTATAGAGCTAGTTCGACTCTAGTGTAAAATTATTTGAACTAGCTTATGGAGCGAGTTTTACTCTAGTGTGAAATTATTTTTACAAGTTTATGGAGCTAGTTCAACTCTAGTGTAAAATTATTTGTACTAGGCTATAGAGCTAGTTCAACTCTAGTGTAAAATTATTTGTACTAGGCTATAGATCTAGTTCAACTCTAGTGTAAAATCATTTTAACTAGCTTATAGAGCTAGTTCAACCCTAGTGTAAAAATATTTGTACTAGGCTATAGAGCTAGTTCAACTCTAGTGTAAATTATTATTTGTACTAGGCTATAGAGCTAGTTCAACTGTAGTGTAAAATTATTTGAACTAGCTTATAGAGCTAGTTCAACTCTAGTGTAAAATTATTTGTACTAGCCCATAGAGTAAGGTCAACTCTAGTGTAAAATTATTTGTACAAGCTTATAGAGCTAGTTCAACTCTAGTGTAAAATTATTTGAACTAGCTTATAGAGCTAGTTCAACTCTAGTGTAAAATTATTTGTACTAGGCTATAGAGCTAGTTCAACTCTAGTGTAAAATTATTATTTGTACTAGGCTATAGAGCTAGTTCAACTCTACTGTAAAATTATTTGAAGTAGATTATAGAGCTAGTTCAATTCTAGTGTAAAATTATTTGAAGTAAATTAAAGAGCTAGTTCAACTCTAGTGTAAAATTATTTGTACTAGCCTATAGAGTAAGGTCAACTCTAGTGTAAAATTATTTGTACAAGCTTATAGAGCTAGTTCAACTCTAGTGTAAAATTAATTGAAGTAGCTTATAGAGCTAGTTCAACTCTAGTGTAAAAATATTTGTACAAGCTTATAGAGCTAGTTCAACTCTAGTGTAAAATTATTTGTACTAGGCTATAGAGCTAGTTCAACTCTACTGTAAATTATTTGAAGTAGATAATAGAGCTAGTTCAATTCTAGTTTAAAATTATTTGAACTAGCTTATAGAGCTAATTCAACTCTAGTGTAAAATTATTTGTAGTAGCCTACAGAGCAAGGTCAACTCTAGTGTAAAATTATTTGTACAAGCTTATAGAGCTAGTTCAACTCTAGTGTAAAATTATTTGAACTAGCTTATAGAGCTAGTTCAACTCTAGTGTAAAATTATTTGAACTAGCTTATACAGTGAGTTTTACTCTAGTGTGAAATTATTTTTACAAGTTTATAGAGCTAGTTCAACTCTTGTGTAAAATTATTTGTACTAGGCTATGGAGCTAGTTCAACTCTAGTGTAAAATTATTTGTACTAGGCTATAGAGCTAGTTCAACTCTAGTGTAAAATTATTTGAACTAGATTATAGAGCTAGTTCAACTCTAGTGTTAAAGTATTTGAACTAGCTTATAGAGCTAGTTCAACTCTAGTGTAAAATTATTTGTAGTAGCCTATAGAGCAAGGTCAACTCTAGTGTAAAATTATTTGTACAAGCTTATAGAGCTAGTTCAACTCTAGTGTAAAATTATTTGAACTAGCTTATAGAGCTAGTTCAACTCTAGTGTAAAATTATTTGAACTAGCTTATACACTGAGTTTTACTCTAGTGTGAAATTATTTTTACAAGTTTATAGAGCTAGTTCAACTCTAGTGTAAAATTATTTGTACTAGGCTATGGAGCTAGTTTAACTCTAGTGTAAAATTATTTGTACTAGGCTATAGAGCTAGTTCAACTCTAGTGTAAAATTATTTGAACTAGATTATAGAGCTAGTTCAACTCTAGTGTTAAAGTATTTGAACTAGCTTATAGAGCTAGTTCAACTCTAGTGTAAAATTATTTGTACTAGCCTATAGAGCAAGGTCAACTCTAGTGTAAAATTATTTGTACTAGACTATAGAGCTAGCTCAACTATACTGTAAAATTATTTGTACAAACTTATAAAGCTAGTTCAACTCTAGTGTAAAATTATTTGAACTAGCTTATAGAGCTAATTCAACTCTAGTGTAAAATTATTTGAAGTAGCTTATAGAGCTAGTTCAAGTCTAGTGTAAAATTATTTGTACTAGATTATAGAGCTAGTTCAACTCTAGTGTAAAATTATTTGTACAAGCTTATAGAGCTAGTTCAACTCTAGTGTAAAATTATTTGTACTAGGCTATAGAGCTAGTTCAACTCTAGTGTAAAATTATTTGTACAAGCTTATAGAGCTAGTTCAACTCTAGTGTAAAATTATTTGTACTAGATTATAGAGCTAGTTCAACTCTAGTGTAACATTATTTGAACTTGATTATAGAGCTAGTTCAACTCTAGTGTAAAATTATTTGTACTAGCCTATAGAGCAAGGTCAACTCTAGTGCAAAATTTTTTGTACAAGCTTATAGAGCTAGTTCAACTCTAGTGTGAAATTATTTGAACTTGCTTATAGAGCTAGTTCAACTCTAGCGTAAAATTATTTGAAGTAGCTTACAGAGCTAGTTCAACTCTAGTGTAAAATTATTTGTACTAGACTATAGAGCTAGTTCAACTCTAGTGTCAAATTATTTGTACAAGCTTATAGAGCTACTTCAACTCTAGTGTAAAATTATTTGTACTAGGCTATAGAGCTAGTTCAACTCTAGTGTAAAATTAATTGAAGTAGCTTATAGAGCTAGTTCAACTCTAGTGTAAAATTATTTGTACTAGATTATAGAGCTAGTTCAACTCTAGTGTAAAATTATTTGTACAAGCTTATAGAGCTAGTTCAACTCTAGTGTAAAATTATTTGTACTAGCCTATAGAGCAAGGTCAACTCTAGTGTAAAATTATTTGTACAAGCTTATAGAGCTAGTTCAACTCTAGTGTAAAATTATTTGAACTAGCTTATAGAGCTAGTTCAATTCTAGTGTAAATTTATTTGAACTAGCTTATAGAGTGAGTTCTACTCTAGTGTGAAATTATTTTTACAAGTTTATAGAGCTAGTTCAACTCTAGTGTAAAATTATTTGTACTAGGCTATAGAGCTAGTTCAATTCTAGTGTAAAATTATTTGAAGTAGCTTATAGAGCTAGTTCAAGTCTAGTGTAAAATTATTTGTACTAGATTATAGAGCTAGTTCAACTCTAGTGTAAAATTATTTGTACAAGCTTATAGAGCTAGTTCAATTCTAGTGTAAAATTATTTGAACTAGCTTATAGAGCTAGTTCAACTCTAGTCTAAAATTATTTGAACTAGCTTATAGAGCTAGTTCAACTCTAGTGTAAAATTATTTGTACTAGGCTATAGAGCAAGGTCAACTCTAGTGTAAAATTATTTGTACTAGACTATAGAGCTAGCTCAAATCTACTGTAAAATTATTTGTACAAACTTATAAAGCTAGTTCAACTCTAGTGTAAAATTATTTGAACTAGCTTATAGAGCTAGTTCAACTCTAGTGTAAAATTATTTGTACTAGCCTATAGAGCAAGGTCAAATCTAGTGTAAAATTATTTGTACTAGACTATAGAGCTAGCTCAACTCTACTGTAAAATTATTTGTACAAACTTATAAAGCTAGTTCAACTCTAGTGTAAAATTATTTGAACTAGCTTATAGAGCTAGTTCAACTCTAGTGTAAAATTATTTGTACTAGCCTATAGAGCAAGGTCAACTCTACTGTAAAATTATTTGTACTAGACTATAGAGCCAGCTCAACTCTACTGTAAAATTATTTGTACAAACTTATAAAGCTGGTTCAACTCTAGTGTAAAATTATTTTTACAAGTTTATGGAGCTAGTTCAACTCTAGTGTAAAATTATTTGTACTAGGCTATAGAGCTAGTTCAACTCTAGTGTAAAATTATTTGTACTAGCCTATAGAGCAAGGTCAACTCTAGTGTAAAATTATTTGTACTAGACTATAGAGCTAGCTCAACTCTACTGTAAAATTAGTTGTACAAACTTATAAAGCTAGTTCAACTCTAGTGTAAAATCATTTTAACTAGCTTATAGAGCTAGTTCAACTCTAGTGTAAAAATATTTGTACTAGGCTATAGAGCTAGTTCAACTCTAGTATAAAATTATTATTTGTACTAGGCTATAGAGCTAGTTCAACTCTAGTGTAAAATTATTTGAACTAGCTTATAAAGATAGTTCAACTCTAGTGTAAAATTATTTGAACTAGCTTATATAGATAGTTCAACTCTAGTGTAAAATTATTTGAACTAGCTTATAGAGCTAGTTCAACTCTAGTGTAAAATTATTTTAAGTAGCTGACAGAGCTAGTTCAACTCTAGTGTAAAATTATTTTTACTAGGCTATAGAGCTAGTTCAACTCTAGTTTAAAATTATTTGAACTAGATTATGGAGCTAGTTCAACTCTAGTGTAAAATTATTTGAGCTAGCTTATAGAGCTAGTTCAACTCTACTGTAAAAATATTTGTACTAGCCTATCGAGCAAGTTCAACTCTAGTGTAAACTTATTTGAAGCAAGCTTATAGAGCTAGTTCAACTCTAGTGTAAAATTATTTGAACTAGCTTATAGAGCTAGTTCAACTCTAGTGTAAAATTATTGGAACTAGCTTATACAGTGAGTTTTACTCTTGTGTGAAATTATTTTTACAAGTTTATAGAGCTAGTTCAACTCTAGTGTAAAATTATTTCTACTAGGCTATAGAGCTAGTTCAACTCTAGTGTAAAATTATTTGTACTAGGCTGTAGAGCTAGTTCAACTCTAGTGTAAAATTATTTTAACTAGCTTATAGAGCTAGTTCAACTCTAGTGTGAAAATATTTGTACTAGGCTATAGAGCTAGTTCAACTCTAGTGTAAAATTATTATTTGTACTAGGCTATAGACCTAGTTCAACTCTAGTGTAAAATTATTTGAACTAGCTTATAAAGCTAGTTCAACTCTAGTGTAAAATTATTTGTACTAGGCTATAGAGCTAGTTCAACTCTAGTCTAAAATTATTTGAACTAGATTATAGAGCTAGTTCAACTCTAGTGTAAAATTATTTGAACTAGCTTATAGTCTAGTTCAACTCTAGTGTAAAATTATTTGTACTAGCCTATAGAGCAAGTTCAACTCTAGTGTAAAATTATTTGTACAAGTTTATAGAGCTAGTTCAACTATAGTGTAAAATTATTTTAACTAGCTTATAGAGCTAGGTCAACTCTAGTGTAAAATTATTTGAAGTAGCTTATAGAGCTAGTTCAACTCTAGTGTAAAATTATTTGTACTCGATTATAGAGCTAGCTCAACTCTACTGTAAAATTATTTGTACAAACTTATAAAGCTAGTTCAACTCTAGTGTAAAATTATTTGTCCTAGCCTATAGAGCTAGTTCAACTCTAGTGTAAAATTATGTGTACAAGCTTATAGAGCTAGTTCAACTCTAGTGTAAAATTATTTGTACTAGGCTATAGAGCTAGTTCAACTCTAGTGTAAAATTATTTGAACTAGATTATAGAGCTAGTTCAACTCTAGTGTAAAATTATTTTAACTAGCTTATAGAGCTAGTTCAACTCTATTGTAAAATTATTTGTACTAGCCTATAGAGCAAGTTCAACTCTAGTGTAAAATTATTTGTACGAGTTTATAGAGCTAGTTCAACTATAGTGTAAAATTATTTTAACTAGCTTATAGAGCTAGGTCAACTCTAGTGTAAAATTATTTGAAGTAGCTTATAGAGCTAGTTCAACTCTAGTGTAAAATTATTTGTACTCGATTGTAGAGCTAGTTCAACTCTAGTGTAAAATAATTTGTACAAGCTTATAGGGCTAGTTCAACTCTAGTGTAAAATTATTTGTACTAGCCTATAGAGCTAGTTCAACTCTAGTGTAAAATTATATGTACTAGGCTATAGAGCTAGTTCAACTCTAGTGTAAATTTATTTGAACTAGCTTATAGAGCTAGTTCAACTCTAGTGCAAAATTATTTGAACTAGCTTATACAGTGAGTTTTACTCCAGTGTGAAATTATTTTTACATGTTTATAGAGCTAGTTCAACTATAGTGTAAAATTATTTTAACTAGCTTATAGAGCTAGGTCAACTCTAGTGTAAAATTATTTGAAGTAGCTTATAGAGCTAGTTCAACTCTAGTGTAAAATTATTTGTACTCGATTATAGAGCTAGCTCAACTCTACTGTAAAATTATTTGTACAAACTTATAAAGCTAGTTCAACTCTAGTGTAAAATTATTTGTCCTAGCCTATAGAGCTAGTTCAACTCTAGTGTAAAATTATGTGTACAAGCTTATAGAGCTAGTTCAACTCTAGTGTAAAATTATTTGTACTAGGCTATAGAGCTAGTTCAACTCTAGTGTAAAATTATTTGAACTAGATTATAGAGCTAGTTCAACTCTAGTGTAAAATTATTTTAACTAGCTTATAGAGCTAGTTCAACTGTAGTGTAAAATTATTTGAACTAGCTTATAGAGCTAGTTCAACTCTAGTGTAAAATTATTTGTACTAGCCCATAGAGTAAGGTCAACTCTAGTGTAAAATTATTTGTACAAGCTTATAGAGCTAGTTCAACTCTAGTGTAAAATTATTTGAACTAGCTTATAGAGCTAGTTCAACTCTAGTGTAAAATTATTTGTACTAGGCTATAGAGCTAGTTCAACTCTAGTGTAAAATTATTATTTGTACTAGGCTATAGAGCTAGTTCAACTCTACTGTAAAATTATTTGAAGTAGATTATAGAGCTAGTTCAATTCTAGTGTAAAATTATTTGAAGTAAATTAAAGAGCTAGTTCAACTCTAGTGTAAAATTATTTGTACTAGCCTATAGAGTAAGGTCAACTCTAGTGTAAAATTATTTGTACAAGCTTATAGAGCTAGTTCAACTCTAGTGTAAAATTATTTGAACTAGCTTATAGAGCTAGTTCAACTCTAGTGTAGAATTATTTGAACTAGCTTATAGAGTGAGTTCTACTCTAGTGTGAAATTATTTTTACAAGTTTATAGATCTAGTTCAACTCTAGTGTAAAATTATTTGAACTAGCTTATAGAGTGACTTCTACTCTAGTGTGAAATTATTTTTACAAGTTTATAGAGCTAGTTGAACTCTAGTGTAAAATTATTTGTACTAGTCTATAGAGCAAGTTCAACTCTTGTGTAAAATTATTTGTACAAGTTTATAGAGCTAGTTCAACTCTAGTGTGAAATTATTTTAACTAGCTTATAGAGCTAGGTCAACTCTAGTGTAAAATTATTTGAAGTAGCTTATAGAGCTAGTTCAACTCTAGTGTAAAAATATTTGTACAAGCTTATAGAGCTAGTTCAACTCTAGTGTAAAATTATTTGTACTAGGCTATAGAGCTAGTTCAACTCTACTGTAAATTATTTGAAGTAGATAATAGAGCTAGTTCAATTCTAGTTTAAAATTATTTGAACTAGCTTATAGAGCTAATTCAACTCTAGTGTAAAATTATTTGTAGTAGCCTACAGAGCAAGGTCAACTCTAGTGTAAAATTATTTGTACAAGCTTATAGAGCTAGTTCAACTCTAGTGTAAAATTATTTGAACTAGCTTATAGAGCTAGTTCAACTCTAGTGTAAAATTATTTGAACTAGCTTATACAGTGAGTTTTACTCTAGTGTGAAATTATTTTTACAAGTTTATAGAGCTAGTTCAACTCTAGTGTAAAATTATTTGTACTAGGCTATGGAGCTAGTTCAACTCTAGTGTAAAATTATTTGTACTAGGCTATAGAGCTAGTTCAACTCTAGTGTAAAATTATTTGAACTAGATTATAGAGCTAGTTCAACTCTAGTGTTAAAGTATTTGAACTAGCTTATAGAGCTAGTTCAACTCTAGTGTAAAATTATTTGTAGTAGCCTATAGAGCAAGGTCAACTCTAGTGTAAAATTATTTGTACAAGCTTATAGAGCTAGTTCAACTCTAGTGTAAAATTATTTGAACTAGCTTATAGAGCTAGTTCAACTCTAGTGTAAAATTATTTGAACTAGCTTATACACTGAGTTTTACTCTAGTGTGAAATTATTTTTACAAGTTTATAGAGCTAGTTCAACTCTAGTGTAAAATTATTTGTACTAGGCTATGGAGCTAGTTTAACTCTAGTGTAAAATTATTTGTACTAGGCTATAGAGCTAGTTCAACTCTAGTGTAAAATTATTTGAACTAGATTATAGAGCTAGTTCAACTCTAGTGTTAAAGTATTTGAACTAGCTTATAGAGCTAGTTCAACTCTAGTGTAAAATTATTTGTACTAGCCTATAGAGCAAGGTCAACTCTAGTGTAAAATTATTTGTACTAGACTATAGAGCTAGCTCAACTATACTGTAAAATTATTTGTACAAACTTATAAAGCTAGTTCAACTCTAGTGTAAAATTATTTGAACTAGCTTATAGAGCTAATTCAACTCTAGTGTAAAATTATTTGAAGTAGCTTATAGAGCTAGTTCAAGTCTAGTGTAAAATTATTTGTACTAGATTATAGAGCTAGTTCAACTCTAGTGTAAAATTATTTGTACAAGCTTATAGAGCTAGTTCAACTCTAGTGTAAAATTATTTGTACTAGGCTATAGAGCTAGTTCAACTCTAGTGTAAAATTATTTGTACAAGCTTATAGAGCTAGTTCAACTCTAGTGTAAAATTATTTGTACTAGATTATAGAGCTAGTTCAACTCTAGTGTAACATTATTTGAACTTGATTATAGAGCTAGTTCAACTCTAGTGTAAAATTATTTGTACTAGCCTATAGAGCAAGGTCAACTCTAGTGCAAAATTTTTTGTACAAGCTTATAGAGCTAGTTCAACTCTAGTGTGAAATTATTTGAACTTGCTTATAGAGCTAGTTCAACTCTAGCGTAAAATTATTTGAAGTAGCTTACAGAGCTAGTTCAACTCTAGTGTAAAATTATTTGTACTAGACTATAGAGCTAGTTCAACTCTAGTGTCAAATTATTTGTACAAGCTTATAGAGCTACTTCAACTCTAGTGTAAAATTATTTGTACTAGGCTATAGAGCTAGTTCAACTCTAGTGTAAAATTAATTGAAGTAGCTTATAGAGCTAGTTCAACTCTAGTGTAAAATTATTTGTACTAGATTATAGAGCTAGTTCAACTCTAGTGTAAAATTATTTGTACAAGCTTATAGAGCTAGTTCAACTCTAGTGTAAAATTATTTGTACTAGCCTATAGAGCAAGGTCAACTCTAGTGTAAAATTATTTGTACAAGCTTATAGAGCTAGTTCAACTCTAGTGTAAAATTATTTGAACTAGCTTATAGAGCTAGTTCAACTCTAGTGTAAAATTATTTGAACTAGCTTATACAGTGAGTTTTACTCTAGTGTGAAATTATTTTTACAAGTTTATAGAGCTAGTTCAACTCTAGTGTAAAATTATTTGTACTAGGCTATGGAGCTAGTTCAACTCTAGTGTAAAATTATTTGTACTAGGCTATAGAGCTAGTTCAACTCTAGTGTAAAATTATTTGAACTAGATTATAGAGCTAGTTCAACTCTAGTGTTAAAGTATTTGAACTAGCTTATAGAGCTAGTTCAACTCTAGTGTAAAATTATTTGTAGTAGCCTATAGAGCAAGGTCAACTCTAGTGTAAAATTATTTGTACAAGCTTATAGAGCTAGTTCAACTCTAGTGTAAAATTATTTGAACTAGCTTATAGAGCTAGTTCAACTCTAGTGTAAAATTATTTGAACTAGCTTATACACTGAGTTTTACTCTAGTGTGAAATTATTTTTACAAGTTTATAGAGCTAGTTCAACTCTAGTGTAAAATTATTTGTACTAGGCTATGGAGCTAGTTTAACTCTAGTGTAAAATTATTTGTACTAGGCTATAGAGCTAGTTCAACTCTAGTGTAAAATTATTTGAACTAGATTATAGAGCTAGTTCAACTCTAGTGTTAAAGTATTTGAACTAGCTTATAGAGCTAGTTCAACTCTAGTGTAAAATTATTTGTACTAGCCTATAGAGCAAGGTCAACTCTAGTGTAAAATTATTTGTACTAGACTATAGAGCTAGCTCAACTATACTGTAAAATTATTTGTACAAACTTATAAAGCTAGTTCAACTCTAGTGTAAAATTATTTGAACTAGCTTATAGAGCTAATTCAACTCTAGTGTAAAATTATTTGAAGTAGCTTATAGAGCTAGTTCAAGTCTAGTGTAAAATTATTTGTACTAGATTATAGAGCTAGTTCAACTCTAGTGTAAAATTATTTGTACAAGCTTATAGAGCTAGTTCAACTCTAGTGTAAAATTATTTGTACTAGGCTATAGAGCTAGTTCAACTCTAGTGTAAAATTATTTGTACAAGCTTATAGAGCTAGTTCAACTCTAGTGTAAAATTATTTGTACTAGATTATAGAGCTAGTTCAACTCTAGTGTAACATTATTTGAACTTGATTATAGAGCTAGTTCAACTCTAGTGTAAAATTATTTGTACTAGCCTATAGAGCAAGGTCAACTCTAGTGCAAAATTTTTTGTACAAGCTTATAGAGCTAGTTCAACTCTAGTGTGAAATTATTTGAACTTGCTTATAGAGCTAGTTCAACTCTAGCGTAAAATTATTTGAAGTAGCTTACAGAGCTAGTTCAACTCTAGTGTAAAATTATTTGTACTAGACTATAGAGCTAGTTCAACTCTAGTGTCAAATTATTTGTACAAGCTTATAGAGCTACTTCAACTCTAGTGTAAAATTATTTGTACTAGGCTATAGAGCTAGTTCAACTCTAGTGTAAAATTAATTGAAGTAGCTTATAGAGCTAGTTCAACTCTAGTGTAAAATTATTTGTACTAGATTATAGAGCTAGTTCAACTCTAGTGTAAAATTATTTGTACAAGCTTATAGAGCTAGTTCAACTCTAGTGTAAAATTATTTGTACTAGCCTATAGAGCAAGGTCAACTCTAGTGTAAAATTATTTGTACAAGCTTATAGAGCTAGTTCAACTCTAGTGTAAAATTATTTGAACTAGCTTATAGAGCTAGTTCAATTCTAGTGTAAATTTATTTGAACTAGCTTATAGAGTGAGTTCTACTCTAGTGTGAAATTATTTTTACAAGTTTATAGAGCTAGTTCAACTCTAGTGTAAAATTATTTGTACTAGGCTATAGAGCTAGTTCAATTCTAGTGTAAAATTATTTGAAGTAGCTTATAGAGCTAGTTCAAGTCTAGTGTAAAATTATTTGTACTAGATTATAGAGCTAGTTCAACTCTAGTGTAAAATTATTTGTACAAGCTTATAGAGCTAGTTCAATTATAGTGTAAAATTATTTGAACTAGCTTATAGAGCTAGTTCAACTCTAGTCTAAAATTATTTGAACTAGCTTATAGAGCTAGTTCAACTCTAGTGTAAAATTATTTGTACTAGGCTATAGAGCAAGGTCAACTCTAGTGTAAAATTATTTGTACTAGACTATAGAGCTAGCTCAAATCTACTGTAAAATTATTTGTACAAACTTATAAAGCTAGTTCAACTCTAGTGTAAAATTATTTGAACTAGCTTATAGAGCTAGTTCAACTCTAGTGTAAAATTATTTGTACTAGCCTATAGAGCAAGGTCAAATCTAGTGTAAAATTATTTGTACTAGACTATAGAGCTAGCTCAACTCTACTGTAAAATTATTTGTACAAACTTATAAAGCTAGTTCAACTCTAGTGTAAAATTATTTGAACTAGCTTATAGAGCTAGTTCAACTCTAGTGTAAAATTATTTGTACTAGCCTATAGAGCAAGGTCAACTCTACTGTAAAATTATTTGTACTAGACTATAGAGCCACCTCAACTCTACTGTAAAATTATTTGTACAAACTTATAAAGCTGGTTCAACTCTAGTGTAAAATTATTTTTACAAGTTTATGGAGCTAGTTCAACTCTAGTGTAAAATTATTTGTACTAGGCTATAGAGCTAGTTCAACTCTAGTGTAAAATTATTTGTACTAGCCTATAGAGCAAGGTCAACTCTAGTGTAAAATTATTTGTACTAGACTATAGAGCTAGCTCAACTCTACTGTAAAATTAATTGTACAAACTTATAAAGCTAGTTCAACTCTAGTGTAAAATCATTTTAACTAGCTTATAGAGCTAGTTCAACTCTAGTGTAAAAATATTTGTACTAGGCTATAGAGCTAGTTCAACTCTAGTGTAAAATTATTATTTGTACTAGGCTATAGAGCTAGTTCAACTCTAGTGTAAAATTATTTGAACTAGCTTATAAAGATAGTTCAACTCTAGTGTAAAATTATTTGAACTAGCTTATATAGATAGTTCAACTCTAGTGTAAAATTATTTGAACTAGCTTATAGAGCTAGTTCAACTCTAGTGTAAAATTATTTGCACTAGCCTATAGAGCAAGTTCAACTCTAGTGTAAAATTATTTTTACTAGGCTATAGAGCTAGTTCAACTCTAGTTTAAAATTATTTGAACTAGATTATGGAGCTAGTTCAACTCTAGTGTAAAATTATTTGAGCTAGCTTATAGAGCTAGTTCAACTCTACTGTAAAAATATTTGTACTAGCCTATCGAGCAAGTTCAACTCTAGTGTAAACTTATTTGAAGCAAGCTTATAGAGCTAGTTCAACTCTAGTGTAAAATTATTGGAACTAGCTTATAGAGCTAGTTCAACTCTAGTGTAAAATTATTGGAACTAGCTTATACAGTGAGTTTTACTCTTGTGTGAAATTATTTTTACAAGTTTATAGAGCTAGTTCAACTCTAGTGTAAAATTATTTCTACTAGGCTATAGAGCTAGTTCAACTCTAGTGTAAAATTATTTGTACTAGGCTGTAGAGCTAGTTCAACTCTAGTGTAAAATTATTTTAACTAGCTTATAGAGCTAGTTCAACTCTAGTGTGAAAATATTTGTTCTAGGCTATAGAGCTAGTTCAACTCTAGTGTAAAATTATTATTTGTACTAGGCTATAGACCTAGTTCAACTCTAGTGTAAAATTATTTGAACTAGCTTATAAAGCTAGTTCAACTCTAGTGTAAAATTATTTGTACTAGGCTATAGAGCTAGTTCAACTCTAGTCTAAAATTATTTGAACTAGATTATAGAGCTAGTTCAACTCTAGTGTAAAATTATTTGAACTAGCTTATAGTCTAGTTCAACTCTAGTGTAAAATTATTTGTACTAGCCTATAGAGCAAGTTCAACTCTAGTGTAAAATTATTTGTACAAGTTTATAGAGCTAGTTCAACTATAGTGTAAAATTATTTTAACTAGCTTATAGAGCTAGGTCAACTCTAGTGTAAAATTATTTGAAGTAGCTTATAGAGCTAGTTCAACTCTAGTGTAAAATTATTTGTACTCGATTATAGAGCTAGCTCAACTCTACTGTAAAATTATTTGTACAAACTTATAAAGCTAGTTCAACTCTAGTGTAAAATTATTTGTCCTAGCCTATAGAGCTAGTTCAACTCTAGTGTAAAATTATGTGTACAAGCTTATAGAGCTAGTTCAACTCTAGTGTAAAATTATTTGTACTAGGCTATAGAGCTAGTTCAACTCTAGTGTAAAATTATTTGAACTAGATTATAGAGCTAGTTCAACTCTAGTGTAAAATTATTTTAACTAGCTTATAGAGCTAGTTCAACTCTATTGTAAAATTATTTGTACTAGCCTATAGAGCAAGTTCAACTCTAGTGTAAAATTATTTGTACGAGTTTATAGAGCTAGTTCAACTATAGTGTAAAATTATTTTAACTAGCTTATAGAGCTAGGTCAACTCTAGTGTAAAATTATTTGAAGTAGCTTATAGAGCTAGTTCAACTCTAGTGTAAAATTATTTGTACTCGATTGTAGAGCTAGTTCAACTCTAGTGTAAAATAATTTGTACAAGCTTATAGGGCTAGTTCAACTCTAGTGTAAAATTATTTGTACTAGCCTATAGAGCTAGTTCAACTCTAGTGTAAAATTATATGTACTAGGCTATAGAGCTAGTTCAACTCTAGTGTAAATTTATTTGAACTAGCTTATAGAGCTAGTTCAACTCTAGTGCAAAATTATTTGAACTAGCTTATACAGTGAGTTTTACTCCAGTGTGAAATTATTTTTACATGTTTATAGAGCTAGTTCAACTCTAGTGTAAAATTATTTGTACTAGGCTATAGAGCTAGTTCAACTCTAGTGTAAAATTATTTGTACTAGGCTGTAGAGCTAGTTCAACTATAGTGTAAAATTATTTTAACTAGCTTATAGAGCTAGTTCAACTCCAGTGTGAAAATATTTGTACTAGGCTATAGAGCTAGTTCAACTCTAGTGTAAAATTATTATTTGTACTAGGCTATAGACCTAGTTCAACTCTAGTGTAAAATTATTTGAACTAGCTTATAAAGCTAGTTCAGCTCTAGTGTAAAATTATTTGTACTAGGCTATAGAGCTAGTTCCACTCTAGTCTAAAATTATTTGAACTAGATTATAGAGCAAGGTCAACTCTAGTGTAAAATTATTTGTACTAGACTATAGAGCTAGTTCAACTCCAGTGTGAAAATATTTGTACTAGGCTATAGAGCTAGTTCAACTCTAGTGTAAAATTATTATTTGTACTAGGCTATAGACCTAGTTCAACTCTAGTGTAAAATTATTTGAACTAGCTTATAAAGCTAGTTCAGCTCTAGTGTAAAATTATTTGTACTAGGCTATAGAGCTAGTTCCACTCTAGTCTAAAATTATTTGAACTAGATTATAGAGCTAGTTCAACTCTAGTGTAAAATTATTTGAACTAGCTTATAGAGCTAGTTCAACTCTAGTGTAAAATTATTTGTACTAGCCGATAGAGCAAGTTCAACTCTAGTGTAAAATTATTTGTACAAGCTTATAGAGCTAGTTCAACTCTAGTGTAAAACTATTTGAAGTAGCTTATAGAGCTAGGTCAACTCTAGTGTAAAATTATTTGTACTAGCCTATAGAGCAAGGTCAACTCTAGTGTAAAATTATTTGTACTAGACTATAGAGCTAGCTCAACTCTACTGTAAAATTATTTGTACAAACTTATAAAGCTAGTTCAACTCTAGTGTAAAATTATTTGTACTAGATTAAAGAGCTAGTTCAACTCTAGTGTAAAATTATTTGTACAAGCTTATAGAGCTAGTTCAACTCTAGTGTAAAATTATTTGAACTAGCTTATAGAGCGAGTTTTACTCTAGTGTGAAATTATTTTTACAAGTTTATGGAGCTAGTTCAACTCTAGTGTAAAATTATTTGTACTAGGCTATAGAGCTAGTTCAACTCTAGTGTAAAATTATTTGTACTAGGCTATAGAGCTAGTTCAACTCTAGTGTAAAATTATTTGTACTAGACTATAGAGATAGCTCAAGTCTACTGTAAAATTAATTGTACAAACTTATAAAGCTAGTTCAACTCTAGTGTAAAATCATTTTAACTAGCTTATAGAGCAAGTTCAACTCTAGTGTAAAAATATTTGTACTAGGCTATAGAGCTAGTTCAACTCTAGTGTAAAATTATTATTTGTACTAGGCTATAGAGCTAGTTCAACTCTAGTGTAAAATTATTTGAACTAGCTTATAGAGCTAGTTCAACTCTAGTGTAAACTTATTTGAACTAGCTTATAAAGATAGTTCAACTCTAGTGTAAAATTATTTGAACTAGCTTATATAGATAGTTCAACTCTAGTGTAAAATTATTTGAACTAGCTTATAGAGCTAGTTCAACTCTAGTGTAAAATTATTTTAAGTAGCTGACAGAGCTAGTTCAACTCTAGTGTAAAATTATTTTTACTAGGCTATAGAGCTAGTTCAACTCTAGTTTAAAATTATTTGAACTAGATTATGGAGCTAGTTCAATCTAGTGTAAAATTATTTGAGCTAGCTTATAGAGCTAGTTCAACTCTACTGTAAAAATATTTGTACTAGCCTATCGAGCAAGTTCAACTCTAGTGTAAACTTATTTGAAGCAAGCTTATAGAGCTAGTTGAACTCTAGTGTAAAATTATTTGAACTAGCTTATAAAGCTAGTTCAACTCTAGTGTAAAATTATTTGTACTAGGCTATAGAGCTAGTTCAACTCTAGTGTAAAATTATTTGTACTAGGCTGTAGAGCTAGTTCAACTATAGTGTAAAATTATTTTAACTAGCTTATAGAGCTAGTTCAACTCCAGTGTGAAAATATTTGTACTAGGCTATAGAGCTAGTTCAACTCTAGTGTAAAATTATTATTTGTACTAGGCTATAGACCTAGTTCAACTCTAGTGTAAAATTATTTGAACTAGCTTATAAAGCTAGTTCAGCTCTAGTGTAAAATTATTTGTACTAGGCTATAGAGCTAGTTCCACTCTAGTCTAAAATTATTTGAACTAGATTATAGAGCTAGTTCAACTCTAGTGTAAAATTATTTGAACTAGCTTATAGAGCTAGTTCAACTCTAGTGTAAAATTATTTGTACTAGCCGATAGAGCAAGTTCAACTCTAGTGTAAAATTATTTGTACAAGCTTATAGAGCTAGTTCAACTCTAGTGTAAAACTATTTGAAGTAGCTTATAGAGCTAGGTCAACTCTAGTGTAAAATTATTTGTACTAGCCTATAGAGCAAGGTCAACTCTAGTGTAAAATTATTTGTACTAGACTATAGAGCTAGCTCAACTCTACTGTAAAATTATTTGTACAAACTTATAAAGCTAGTTCAACTCTAGTGTAAAATTATTTGTACTAGATTAAAGAGCTAGTTCAACTCTAGTGTAAAATTATTTGTACAAGCTTATAGAGCTAGTTCAACTCTAGTGTAAAATTATTTGAACTAGCTTATAGAGCGAGTTTTACTCTAGTGTGAAATTATTTTTACAAGTTTATGGAGCTAGTTCAACTCTAGTGTAAAATTATTTGTACTAGGCTATAGAGCTAGTTCAACTCTAGTGTAAAATTATTTGTACTAGGCTATAGAGCTAGTTCAACTCTAGTGTAAAATTATTTGTACTAGACTATAGAGATAGCTCAAGTCTACTGTAAAATTAATTGTACAAACTTATAAAGCTAGTTCAACTCTAGTGTAAAATCATTTTAACTAGCTTATAGAGCAAGTTCAACTCTAGTGTAAAAATATTTGTACTAGGCTATAGAGCTAGTTCAACTCTAGTGTAAAATTATTATTTGTACTAGGCTATAGAGCTAGTTCAACTCTAGTGTAAAATTATTTGAACTAGCTTATAGAGCTAGTTCAACTCTAGTGTAAACTTATTTGAACTAGCTTATAAAGATAGTTCAACTCTAGTGTAAAATTATTTGAACTAGCTTATATAGATAGTTCAACTCTAGTGTAAAATTATTTGAACTAGCTTATAGAGCTAGTTCAACTCTAGTGTAAAATTATTTTAAGTAGCTGACAGAGCTAGTTCAACTCTAGTGTAAAATTATTTTTACTAGGCTATAGAGCTAGTTCAACTCTAGTTTAAAATTATTTGAACTAGATTATGGAGCTAGTTCAATCTAGTGTAAAATTATTTGAGCTAGCTTATAGAGCTAGTTCAACTCTACTGTAAAAATATTTGTACTAGCCTATCGAGCAAGTTCAACTCTAGTGTAAACTTATTTGAAGCAAGCTTATAGAGCTAGTTGAACTCTAGTGTAAAATTATTTGAACTAGCTTATAAAGGTAGTTCAACTCTAGTGTAAAATTATTGGAACTAGCTTATACAGTGAGTTTTACTCTAGTGTGATATTATTTTTACAAGTTTATAGAGCTAGTTCAACTCTAGTGTAAAATTATATGTACTAGGCTGTAGAGCTAGTTCAACTCTAGTGTAAAATTATTTGTACTAGGCTGTAGAGCTAGTTCAACTCTAGTGTAAAATTATTTTAACTAGCTTATAGAGCTAGTTCAACTCTAGTGTGAAAATATTTGTACTAGGCTATAGAGCTAGTTCAACTCTAGTGTTAAATTATTATTTGTACTAGGCTATAGACGTAGTTCAACTCTAGTGTAAAATTATTTGTACAAGCTTATAAAGCTAGTTCAACTCTAGTGTAAAATTATTTGTACTAGGCTATAGAGCTAGTTCAACTCTAGTCTAAAATTATTTGAACTAGATTATAGAGCTGGTTCAACTCTAGTGTAAAATTATTTGAACTAGCTTATAGTCTAGTTCAACTCTAGTGTAAAATTATTTGTACTAGCCTATAGAGCAAGTTCAACTCTAGTGTAAAATTATTTGTACAAGTTTATAGAGCTAGTTCAACTATAGTGTAAAATTATTTTAACTAGCTTATAGAGCTAGGTCAACTATAGTGTAAAATTATTTGAAGTAGCTTATAGAGCTAGTTCAACTCTAGTGTAAAATTATTTGTACTCGATTATAGAGCTAGTTCAACTCTAGTGTAAAATAATTTGTACAAGCTTATAGAGCTAGTTCTACTCTAGTGTAAAATTATTTGTACTAGCCTATAGAGCTAGTTCAACTCTAGTGTAAAATTATGTGTACAAGCTTATAGAGCTAGTTCAACTCTAGTGTAAAATTATTTGTACTAGGCTATAGAGCTAGTTCAACTCTAGTGTAAAATTATTTGAACTAGATTATAGAGCTAGTTCAACTCTAGTGTAAAATTATTTCAACAAGCTTATAGAGCTAGTTCAACTCTAGTGTGAAAATATTTGTACTAGGCTATAGAGCTAGTTCAACTCTAGTGTAAAATTATTATTTGTACTAGGCTATAGACCTAGTTCAACTCTAGTGTAAAATTATTTGAACTAGCTTATAAAGCTAGTTCAACTCTAGTGTAAAATTATTTGTACTAGGCTATTCAGCTAGTTCAACTCTAGTCTAAAATTATTTCAACTAGATTATAGAGCTAGTTCAACTCTAGTGTAAAATTATTTGAACTAGCTTATAGAGCTAGTTCAACTCTAGTGTAAAATTATTTGTACTAGCCTATAGAGCAAGTTCAACTCTAGTGTAAAATTATTTGTACAAGTTTATAGAGCTAGTTCAACTATAGTGTAAAATTATTTTAACTAGCTTATAGAGCTAGGTCAACTCTAGTGTAAAATTATTTGACGTAGCTTATAGAGCTAGTTCAACTCTAGTGTAAAATTATTTGTACTCGATTGTAGAGCTAGTTCAACTCTAGTGTAAAATAATTTGTACAAGCTTATAGAGCTAGTTCAACTCTAGTGTAAAATTATTTGTACCAGCCTATAGAGCTAGTTCAACTCTAGTGTAAAATTATTTGTACTAGGCTATAGAGCTAGTTCAACTCTAGTGTAAAATTATTTGAACTACCTTATAGAGCTAGTTCAACTCTAGTGTAAAATTATTTGAACTAGCTTATACAGTGAGTTTTACTCTAGTGTGAAATTATTTTTACATGTTTATAGAGCTAGTTCAACTCTAGTGTAAAATTATTTGTACTAGGCTATAGAGCTAGTTCAACTCTAGTGTAAAATTATTTGTACTAGGCCGTAGAGCTAGTTCAACTCTAGTGTAAAATTATTTTAACTAGCTTATAGAGCTAGTTCAACTCCAGTGTGAAAATATTTGTACTAGGCTATAGAGCTAGTTCAACTCTAGTGTAAAATTATTATTTGTACTAGGCTATATACCTAGTTCAACTCTAGTGTAAAATTATTTGAACTAGCTTATAAAGCTAGTTCAGCTCTAGTGTAAAATTATTTGTACTAGGCTATAGAGCTAGTTCCACTCTAGTCTAAAATTATTTGTACTAGCCGATAGAGCAAGTTCAACTCTAGTGTAAAATTATTTGTACAAGCTTATAGAGCTAGTTCAACTCTAGTGTAAAATTATTTGAAGTAGCTTATAGAGCTAGGTCAACTCTAGTGTAAAATTATTTGTACTAGCCTATAGAGCAAGGTCAACTCTAGTGTAAACTTATTTGTACTAGACTATAGAGCTAGCTCAACTCTACTGTAAAATTATTTGTACAAACTTATAAAGCTAGTTCAACTCTAGAGTAAAATTATTTGTACTAGATTATAGAGCTAGTTCAACTCTAGTGTAAAATTATTTGTACAAGCTTATAGAGCTAGTTCAACTCTAGTGTAAAATTATTTGTACTAGGCTATAGAGCTAGTTCAACTCTAGTGTAAAATTATTTGAACTAGCTTATAGAGCGAGTTTTACTCTAGTATGAAATTATTTTTACAAGTTTATGGAGCTAGTTCAACTCTAGTGTAAAATTATTTGTACTAGGCTATAGAGCTAGTTCAACTCTAGTGTAATATTATTTGTACTAGGCTATAGAGCTAGTTCAACTCTAGTGTAAAATTATTTGTACTAGACTATAGAGCTAGCGCAAGTCTACTGTAAAATTATTTGTACAAACTTATAAAGCTAGTTCAACTCTAGTGTAAAATCATTTTAACTAGCTTATAGAGCTAGTTCAACTCTAGTGTAAAAATATTTGTACTAGGCTATAGAGCTAGTTCAACTCTAGTGTAAAATTATTATTTGTACTAGGCTATAGAGCTAGTTCAACTCTAGTGTAAAATTATTTGAACTAGCTTATAGAGCTAGTTCAACTCTAGTGTAAAATTATTTGTACTCGATTGTAGAGCTAGTTCAACTCTAGTGTAAAATAATTTGTACAAGCTTATAGAGCTAGTTCAACTCTAGTGTAAAATTATTTGTACTAGCCTATAGAGCTAGTTCAACTGTAGTGTAAAATTATTTGTACTAGGCTATAGAGCTAGTTCAACTCTAGTGTAAAATTATTTGTACAAGCTTATAGACCTAGTTCAACTCTAGTGTAAAATTATTTGAACTAGCTTATAGAGCTAGTTCAACTCTAGTGTAAAATTATTTGTACAAGTTTATAGAGCTAGTTCAACTCTAGTGTAAAATAATTTGTACAAGTTTATAGAGCTAGTTCAACTCTAGTGTTAAATTATTATTTGTACTAGGCTATAGACGTAGTTCAACTCTAGTGTAAAATTATTTGTACTAGGCTATAGAGCTAGTTCAACTCTAGTGTAAAATTATTTGTACAAGCTTATAGACCTAGTTCAACTCTAGTGTAAAATTATTTGAACTAGCTTATAGAGCTAGTTCAACTCTAGTATAAAATTATTTGTACAAGTTTATAGAGCTAGTTCAACTCTAGTGTAAAATTATTTGTACAAGTTTATGGAGCTAGTTCAACTCTAGTGTTAAATTATTATTTGTACTAGGCTATAGACGTAGTTGAACTCTAGTGTAAAATTATTTGTACAAGCTTATAAAGCTAGTTCAACTCTAGTGTAAAATTATTTGTACTAGGCTATAGAGCTAGTTCAACTCTAGTCTAAAATTATTTGAACTAGATTATAGAGCTAGTTCAACTCTAGTGTAAAATTATTTGAACTAGCTTATAGTCTAGTTCAACTCTAGTGTAAAATTATTTGTACTAGCCTATAGAGCAAGTTCAACTCTAGTGTAAAATTATTTGTACAAGTTTATAGAGCTAGTTCAACTATAGTGTAAAATTATTTTAACTAGCTTATAGAGCTAGGTCAACTCTAGTGTAAAGTTATTTGAAGTAGCTTATAGAGCTAGTTCAACTCTAGTGTAAAATTATTTGTACTCGATTATAGAGCTAGTTCAACTCTAGTGTAAAATAATTTGTACAAGCTTATAGAGCTAGTTCTACTCTAGTGTAAAATTATTTGTACTAGCCTATAGAGCTAGTTCAACTCTAGTGTAAAATTATCTGTACAAGCTTATAGAGCTAGTTCAACTCTAGTGTAAAATTATTTGTACTAGGCTATAGAGCTAGTTCAACTCTAGTGTAAAATTATTTGAACTAGATTATAGAGCTAGTTCAACTCTAGTGTAAAATTATTTCAACAAGCTTATAGAGCTAGTTCAACTCTAGTGTGAAAATATTTGTACTAGGCTATAGAGCTAGTTCAACTCTAGTGTAAAATTATTATTTGTACTAGGCTATAGACCTAGTTCAACTCTAGTGTAAAATTATTTGAACTAGCTTATAAAGCTAGTTCAACTCTAGTGTAAAATTATTTGTACTAGGCTATACAGCTAGTTCAACTCTAGTCTAAAATTATTTCAACTAGATTATAGAGCTAGTTCAACTCTAGTGTAAAATTATTTGAACTAGCTTATAGAGCTAGTTCAACTCTAGTGTAAAATTATTTGTACTAGCCTATAGAGCAAGTTCAACTCTAGTGTAAAATTATTTGTACAAGTTTATAGAGCTAGTTCAACTATAGTGTAAAATTATTTTAACTAGCTTATAGAGCTAGGTCAACTCTAGTGTAAAATTATTTGACGTAGCTTATAGAGCTAGTTCAACTCTAGTGTAAAATTATTTGTACTCGATTGTAGAGCTAGTTCAACTCTAGTGTAAAATAATTTGTACAAGCTTATAGAGCTAGTTCAACTCTAGTGTAAAATTATTTGTACCAGCCTATAGAGCTAGTTCAACTCTAGTGTAAAATTATTTGTACTAGGCTATAGAGCTAGTTCAACTCTAGTGTAAAATTATTTGAACTACCTTATAGAGCTAGTTCAACTCTAGTGTAAAATTATTTGAACTAGCTTATACAGTGAGTTTTACTCTAGTGTGAAATTATTTTTACATGTTTATAGAGCTAGTTCAACTCTAGTGTAAAATTATTTGTACTAGGCTATAGAGCTAGTTCAACTCTAGTGTAAAATTATTTGTACTAGGCCGTAGAGCTAGTTCAACTCTAGTGTAAAATTATTTTAACTAGCTTATAGAGCTAGTTCAACTCCAGTGTGAAAATATTTGTACTAGGCTATAGAGCTAGTTCAACTCTAGTGTAAAATTATTATTTGTACTAGGCTATATACCTAGTTCAACTCTAGTGTAAAATTATTTGAACTAGCTTATAAAGCTAGTTCAGCTCTAGTGTAAAATTATTTGTACTAGGCTATAGAGCTAGTTCCACTCTAGTCTAAAATTATTTGTACTAGCCGATAGAGCAAGTTCAACTCTAGTGTAAAATTATTTGTACAAGCTTATAGAGCTAGTTCAACTCTAGTGTAAAATTATTTGAAGTAGCTTATAGAGCTAGGTCAACTCTAGTGTAAAATTATTTGTACTAGCCTATAGAGCAAGGTCAACTCTAGTGTAAACTTATTTGTACTAGACTATAGAGCTAGCTCAACTCTACTGTAAAATTATTTGTACAAACTTATAAAGCTAGTTCAACTCTAGTGTAAAATTATTTGTACTAGATTATAGAGCTAGTTCAACTCTAGTGTAAAATTATTTGTACAAGCTTATAGAGCTAGTTCAACTCTAGTGTAAAATTATTTGTACTAGGCTATAGAGCTAGTTCAACTCTAGTGTAAAATTATTTGAACTAGCTTATAGAGCGAGTTTTACTCTAGTATGAAATTATTTTTACAAGTTTATGGAGCTAGTTCAACTCTAGTGTAAAATTATTTGTACTAGGCTATAGAGCTAGTTCAACTCTAGTGTAATATTATTTGTACTAGGCTATAGAGCTAGTTCAACTCTAGTGTAAAATTATTTGTACTAGACTATAGAGCTAGCGCAAGTCTACTGTAAAATTATTTGTACAAACTTATAAAGCTAGTTCAACTCTAGTGTAAAATCATTTTAACTAGCTTATAGAGCTAGTTCAACTCTAGTGTAAAAATATTTGTACTAGGCTATAGAGCTAGTTCAACTCTAGTGTAAAATTATTATTTGTACTAGGCTATAGAGCTAGTTCAACTCTAGTGTAAAATTATTTGAACTAGCTTATAGAGCTAGTTCAACTCTAGTGTAAAATTATTTGAACTAGCTTATATAGATAGTTCAACTCTAGTGTAAAATTATTTGAACTAGCTTATAGAGCTAGTTCAACTCTAGTGTAAAATTATTTTAAGTAGCTGACAGAGCTAGTTCAACTCTAGTGTAAGATTATTTTTACTAGGCTATAGAGCTAGTTCAACTCTAGTTTAAAATTATTTGAACTAGATTATGGAGCTAGTTCAACTCTAGTGTAAAATTATTTGAGCTAGCTTATAGAGCTAGTTCAACTCTACTGTAAAAATATTTGTACTAGCCTATCGAGCAAGTTCAACTCTAGTGTAAACTTTTTTGAAGCAAGCTTATAGAGCTAGTTCAACTCTATTGTAGAATTATTTTAACTAGCTTATAGAGCTAGTTCAACTCCAGTGTGAAAATATTTGTACTAGGCTATAGAGCTAGTTCAACTCTAGTGTAAAATTATTATTTGTACTAGGCTATATACCTAGTTCAACTCTAGTGTAAAATTATTTGAACTAGCTTATAAAGCTAGTTCAGCTCTAGTGTAAAATTATTTGTACTAGGCTATAGAGCTAGTTCCACTCTAGTCTAAAATTATTTGTACTAGCCGATAGAGCAAGTTCAACTCTAGTGTAAAATTATTTGTACAAGCTTATAGAGCTAGTTCAACTCTAGTGTAAAATTATTTGAAGTAGCTTATAGAGCTAGGTCAACTCTAGTGTAAAATTATTTGTACTAGCCTATAGAGCAAGGTCAACTCTAGTGTAAACTTATTTGTACTAGACTATAGAGCTAGCTCAACTCTACTGTAAAATTATTTGTACAAACTTATAAAGCTAGTTCAACTCTAGTGTAAAATTATTTGTACTAGATTATAGAGCTAGTTCAACTCTAGTGTAAAATTATTTGTACAAGCTTATAGAGCTAGTTCAACTCTAGTGTAAAATTATTTGTACTAGGCTATAGAGCTAGTTCAACTCTAGTGTAAAATTATTTGAACTAGCTTATAGAGCGAGTTTTACTCTAGTATGAAATTATTTTTACAAGTTTATGGAGCTAGTTCAACTCTAGTGTAAAATTATTTGTACTAGGCTATAGAGCTAGTTCAACTCTAGTGTAATATTATTTGTACTAGGCTATAGAGCTAGTTCAACTCTAGTGTAAAATTATTTGTACTAGACTATAGAGCTAGCGCAAGTCTACTGTAAAATTATTTGTACAAACTTATAAAGCTAGTTCAACTCTAGTGTAAAATCATTTTAACTAGCTTATAGAGCTAGTTCAACTCTAGTGTAAAAATATTTGTACTAGGCTATAGAGCTAGTTCAACTCTAGTGTAAAATTATTATTTGTACTAGGCTATAGAGCTAGTTCAACTCTAGTGTAAAATTATTTGAACTAGCTTATAGAGCTAGTTCAACTCTAGTGTAAAATTATTTGAACTAGCTTATATAGATAGTTCAACTCTAGTGTAAAATTATTTGAACTAGCTTATAGAGCTAGTTCAACTCTAGTGTAAAATTATTTTAAGTAGCTGACAGAGCTAGTTCAACTCTAGTGTAAGATTATTTTTACTAGGCTATAGAGCTAGTTCAACTCTAGTTTAAAATTATTTGAACTAGATTATGGAGCTAGTTCAACTCTAGTGTAAAATTATTTGAGCTAGCTTATAGAGCTAGTTCAACTCTACTGTAAAAATATTTGTACTAGCCTATCGAGCAAGTTCAACTCTAGTGTAAACTTTTTTGAAGCAAGCTTATAGAGCTAGTTCAACTCTATTGTAGAATTATTTGAACTAGCTTATAGAGCTAGTTCAACTCTAGTGTAAAATTATTGGAACTAGCTTATACAGTGAGTTTTACTCTAGTGTGAAATTATTTTTACAAGTTTATAGAGCTAGTTCAACTCTAGTGTAAAATTATTTGTACTAGGCTATAGAGCTAGTTCAACTCTAGTGTAAAATTATTTGTACTAGGCTGTAGAGCTAGTTCAACTCTAGTGTAAAATTATTTTAACTAGCTTATAGAGCTAGTTCAACTCTAGTGTGAAAATATTTGTACTAGGCTATAGAGCTAGTTCAACTCTAGTGTAAAATTATTATTTGTACTAGGCTATAGACCTAGTTCAACTCTAGTGTAAAATTATTTGAACTAGCTTATAAAGCTAGTTCAACTCTAGTGTAAAATTATTTGTACTAGGCTATAGAGCTAGTTCAACTCTAGTCTAAAATTATTTGAACTAGATTATAGAGCTAGTTCAACTCTAGTGTAAAATTGTTTGAACTAGCTTATAGTCTAGTTCAACACTAGTGTAGAATTATTTGTACTAGCCTATAGAGCAAGTTCAACTCTAGTGTAAAATTATTTGTACAAGTTTATAGAGCTAGTTCAACTATAGTGTAAAATTATTTTAACTAGCTTATAGAGCTAGGTCAACTCTAGTGTAAAATTATTTGAAGTAGCTTATAGAGTTAGTTCAACTCTAGTGTAAAATTATTTGTAGAAGCATAGAGAGCTAGTTTAACTCTAGTGTAAAATTATTTGTACTAGGCTATAGAGCTAGTTCAACTCTAGTGTAAAATTATTTGAACTAGCATATAGAGCTAGTTCAACTCTAGTGTAAAATTATTATTTGTACTAGGCTATAGACCTAGTTCAACTCTAGTGTAAAATTATTTGAACTAGCTTATAAAGCTAGTTCAGCTCTAGTGTAAAATTATTTGTACTAGGCTATAGAGCTAGTTCCACTCTAGTCTAAAATTATTTGAACTAGATTATAGAGCTAGTTCAACTCTAGTGTAAAATTGTTTGAACTAGCTTATAGAGCTAGTTCAACTCTAGTGTAAAATTTTTTGTAGAAGCATAGAGAGCTAGTTTAACTCTAGTGTAAAATTATTTGTACTAGGCTATAGAGCTAGTTCAACTCTAGTGTAAAATTATTTGAACTAGCATATAGAGCTAGTTCAACTCTAGTGTAAAATTATTATTTGTACTAGGCTATAGACCTAGTTCAACTCTAGTGTAAAATTATTTGAACTAGCTTATAAAGCTAGTTCAGCTCTAGTGTAAAATTATTTGTACTAGGCTATAGAGCTAGTTCCACTCTAGTCTAAAATTATCTGAACTAGATTATAGAGCTAGTTCAACTCTAGTGTAAAATTATTTGAACTAGCATATAGAGCTAGTTCAACTCTAGTGTAAAATTATTATTTGTACTAGGCTATAGACCTAGTTCAACTCTAGTGTAAAATTATTTGAACTAGCATATAGAGCTAGTTCAACTCTAGTGTAAAATTATTATTTGTACTAGGCTATAGACCTAGTTCAACTCTAGTGTAAAATTATTTGAACTAGCTTATAAAGCTAGTTCAGCTCTAGTGTAAAATTATTTGTACTAGGCTATAGAGCTAGTTCCACTCTAGTCTAAAATTATTTGAACTAGATTATAGAGCTAGTTCAACTCTAGTGTAAAATTATTTGAACTAGCTTATAGAGCTAGTTCAACTCTAGTGTAAAATTATTTGTAGAAGCATAGAGAGCTAGTTTAACTCTAGTGTTAACTTATTTGAACTAGCTTATAGAGCCAGCTCAACTCTAGTGTAAAATTATTTGTACTAGCCTATAGAGGAAGGTCAACTCTAGTGTAAACTTATTTGTACTAGACTATAGAGCTAGCTCAACTCTACTGTAAAATTATTTGTACAAACTTATAAAGCTAGTTCAACTCTAGTGTAAAATTATTTGTACTAGATTATAGAGCTAGTTCAACTCTAGTGTAAAATTATTTGTACAAGCTTATAGAGCTAGTTCAACTCTAGTGTAAAATTATTTGTACTAGGCTATAGAGCTAGTTCAACTCTAGTGTAAAATTATTTGAACTAGCTTATAGAGATAGTTCAACTCTAGTGTAAAATTATTTGAACTAGCTTATATAGATAGTTCAACTCTAGTGTAAAATTATTTGAACTAGCTTATAGAGCTAGTTCAACTCTAGTGTAAAATTATTTTAAGTAGCTGACAGAGCTGGTTCAACTCTAGTGTAAAATTATTTTTACTAGGCTATAGAGCTAGTTCAACTCTAGTTTAAAATTATTTGAACTAGATTATGGAGCTAGTTCAACTCTAGTGTAAAATTATTTGAGCTAGCTTATAGAGCTAGTTCAACTCTATTGTAAAAATATTTGTACTAGCCTATCGAGCAAGTTCAACTCTAGTGTAAACTTATTTGAAGCAAGCTTATAGAGCTAGTTCAACTCTAGTGTAAAATTATTTGAACTAGCTTATAGAGCTAGTTCAACTCTAGTGTAAAATTATTGGAACTAGCTTATACAGTGAGTTTTACTCTAGTGTGAAATTATTTTTACAAGTTTATAGAGCTAGTTCAACTCTAGTGTAAAATTATTTGTACTAGGCTATAGAGCTAGTTCAACTCTAGTGTAAAATTATTTGTACTAGGCTGTAGAGCTAGTTCAACTCTAGTATAAAATTATTTGTACTAGGCTGTAGAGCTAGTTCAACTCTAGTGTAAAATTATTTGTACTTGGCTATAGAGCTAGTTCAACTCTAGTGTAAAATTATTTGAACTAGATTATAGAGCTAGTTTAACTCTAGTGTTAAATTATTTGAACTAGCTTATAGAGCTAGTTCAACTCTAGTGTAAAATTATTTGTACTAGCCTATAGAGCAAGGTCAACTCTAGTGTAAAATTATTTGTACTAGACTATAGAGCTAGCTCAACTCTACTGTAAAAATTATTTGTACAAACTTATAAAGCTAGCTCAACTCTACTGTAAAATTATTTGAAGTAGCTTATAGAGCTAGCTCAAGTCTACTGTAAAATTATTTGTACAAACTTATAAAGCTAGTTCAACTCTAGTGTAAAATCATTTTAACTAGCTTATAGAGCTAGTTCAACTCTAGTGTAAAAATATTTGTACTAGGCTATAGAGCTAGTTCAACTCTAGTGTAAAATTATTTGTACTAGACTATAGAGCTAGCTCAACTCTACTGTAAAAATTATTTGTACAAACTTATAAAGCTAGTTCAACTCTAGTGTAAAATTATTTGAACTAGCTTATAGAGCTAGTTCAACTCTAGTGTAAAATTATTTGAAGTAGCTTATAGAGCTAGTTCAAGTCTAGTGTAAAATTATTTGTACTAGATTATAGAGCTAGTTCAACTCTAGTGTAAAATTATTTGTACAAGCTTATAGAGCTAGTTCAACTCTAGTGTAAAATTATTTGTACTAGGCTATAGAGCTAGTTCAACTCTAGTGTAAAATTATTTGTACAAGCTTATAGAGCTAGTTCAACTCTCGTGTAAAATTATTTGTACTAGATTATAGAGCTAGTTCAACTCTAGATTAAAATTATTTGAACTTGATTATAGAGCTAGTTCAACTCTAGTGTAAAATTATTTGTACTAGCCTATAGAGCTAGTTCCAGTCTAGTGTAAAATTATTTGTACAAGCTTATAGAGCTAGTTCAACTCTAGTGTTAAATTATTTGAACTAGCTTATAGAGCTAGTTCAACTCTAGTGTAAAATTATTTGTACTAGCCTATAGAGCAAGGTCAACTCTAGTGTAAAATTATTTGTACTAGACTACAGAGCTAGCTCAACTCTACTGTAAAATTATTTGTACAAACTTATAAAGCTAGTTGAACTCTAGTGTAAAATTATTTGAACTAGCTTATAGAGCTAGTTCAACTCTACTGTAAAATTATTTGAAGTAGCTTATAGAGCTAGTTCAAGTCTAGTGTAAAATTATTTGTACTAGATTATAGAGCTAGTTCAACTCTAGTGTAAAATTATTTGTACAAGCTTATAGAGCTAGTTCAACTCTAGTGTAAAATTATTTGTACTAGGCTATAGAGCTAGTTCAACTCTAGTGTAAAATTATTTGTACAAGCTTATAGAGCTAGTTCAACTCTAGTGTAAAATTATTTGTACTAGATTATAGAGCTAGTTCAACTCTAGTGTAAAATTATTTGAACTTGTTTATAGAGCTAGTTCAACTCTAGTGTAATATTATTTGTACTAGCCTATAGAGGAAGGTCAACTCTAGTGTAAATTTTTTTGTACAAGCTTATTGAGCTAGTTCAACTCTAGTGTGAAATTATTTGAACTTGCTTATAGAGCTAGTTCAACTCTAGTGTAAAATTATTTGAAGTAGCTTACAGAGATAGTTCAACTCTAGTGTAAAATTATTTGTACTAGACTATAGAGCTAGTTCAACTCTAGTGTAAAATTATTTGTACAAGCTTATAGAGCTACTTCAACTCTAGTGTAAAATTATTTGAAGTAGCTCATAGAGCTAGTTCAACTCTAGTGTAAAATTATTTGAAGTAGCTTATAGAGCTAGTTCAACTCTAGTGTAAAATTATTTGAAGTAGCTTATAGAGCTAGCTCAAGTCTACTGTAAAATTATTTGTACAAACTTATAAAGCTAGTTCAACTCTAGTGTAAAATCATTTTAACTAGCTTATAGAGCTAGTTCAACTCTAGTGTAAAAATATTTGTACTAGGCTATAGAGCTAGTTCAACTCTAGTGTAAAATTATTATTTGTACTAGGCTATAGAGCTAGTTCAACTCTAGTGTAAAATTATTTGAACTAGCTTATAGAGCTAGTTCAACTCTAGTGTAAAATTATTTGAACTAGCTTATAAAGATAGTTCAACTCTAGTGTAAAATTATTTGAACTAGCTTATATAGATCGTTCAACTCTAGTGTAAAATTATTTGAACTAGCTTATAGAGCTAGTTCAACTCTAGTGTAAAATTATTTTAAGTAGCTGACAGAGCTAGTTCAACTCTAGTGTAAAATTATTTTTACTAGGCAATAGAGCTAGTTCAACTCTAGTTTAAAATTATTTGAACTAGATTATGGAGCTAGTTCAACTCTAGTGTAAAATTATTTGAGCTAGCTTATAGAGCTAGTTCAACTCTATTGTAAAAATATTTGTACTAGCCTATCGAGCAAGTTCAACTCTAGTGTAAACTTATTTGAAGCAAGCTTATAGAGCTAGTTCAACTCTAGTGTAAAATTATTTGAACTAGCTTATAGAGCTAGTTCATCTCTAGTGTAAAATTATTTGAACTAGCTTATACAGTGAGTTTTACTCTAGTGTGAAATTATTTTTAGAAGTTTATAGAGCTAGTTCAACTCTAGTGTAAAATTATTTGTACTAGGCTACAGAGCTAGTTCAACTCTAGTGTAAAATTATTTGTACTAGGCTGTAGAGCTAGTTCAACTCTAGTGTAAAATTATTTTAACTAGCTTATAGAGCTAGTTCAACTCTAGTGTGAAAATATTTGTACTAGGCTATAGAGCAAGTTCAACTCTAGTGTAAAATTATTATTTGTACTAGGCTATAGACCTAGTTCAACTCGAGTGTAAAATATTTGAACTAGCTTATAAAGCTAGTTCAACTCTAGTGTAAAATTATCTGTACTAGGCTATAGAGCTAGTTCAACTCTAGTCTAAAATTATTTGAACTAGATTATAGAGCTAGTTCAACTCTAGTGTAAAATTATTTGAACTAGCTTATAGAGCTAGTTCAACTCTAGTGTAAAATTATTTGTACTAGCCTATAGAGCAAGTTCAACTCTAGTGTAAAATTATTTGTACAAGTTTATAGAGCTAGTTCAACTATAGTGTAAAATTATTTTAACTAGCTCATAGAGCTAGGTCAACTCTAGTGTAAAATTATTTGAAGTAGCTTATAGAGCTAGTTCAACTCTAGTGTAAAATTATTTGTACTCGATTATAGAGCTAGTTCAACTCTAGTGTAAAATAATTTGTACAAGCTTATAGAGCTAGTTCAACTATAGTGTAAAATTATTTGTACTAGCCTATAGAGCTAGTTCAACTCTAGTGTAAAATTATTTGTACAAGCTTATAGAGCTAGTTCAACTCTAGTGTAAAATTATCTGTACTAGGCTATAGAGCTAGTTCAACTCTAGTGTAAAATTATTTGAACTAGATTATAGAGCTAGTTCAACTCTAGTGTTAAATTATTTGAACTAGCTTATAGAGCTAGTTCAACTCTAGTGTAAAATTATTTGTACTAGCCTATAGAGCAAGGTCAACTCTAGTGTAAAATTATTTGTACTAGACTATAGAGCTAGCTCAACTCTACTGTAAAATTATTAGTACAAGCATATAAAGCTAGTTCAACTCTAGTGTAAAATTATTTGAAGTAGCTTATAGAGCTAGTTCAACTCTAGTGTAAAATTATTTGAAGTAGCTTATAGAGCTAGTTCAAGTCTAGTGTAAAATTATTTGTACTAGATTATAGAGCTAGTTCAACTCTAGTGTAAAATTATTTGTACAAGCTTATAGAGCTAGTTCAACTCTAGTGTAAAATTATTTTTACTAGGCTATAGAGCTAGTTCAACTCTAGTGGAAAATTATTTGAACTAGCTTATAGAGCGAGTTTTACTCTAGTGTGAAATTATTTTTACAAGTTTATGGAGCTAGTTCAACTCTAGTGTAAAATTATTTGTACTAGGCTATAGAGCTAGTTCAACTCTAGTGTAAAATTATTTGTACTAGGCTATAGAGCTAGTTCAACTCTAGTGTAAAATTATATGTACTAGGCTATTTAGCTAGTTCAACTCGAGTGTAAAATCATTTTAACTAGCTTATAGAGCTAGTTCAACTCTAGTGTAAGATTATTTGAACTAGCTATAGAGTTAGTTCAACCCTAGTGTAAAATTATTTGTACTAGGCTATAGAGCTAGTTCAACTCTAGTGTATAATTACTTGAACAAGCTTATAGAGCTAGTTCAACTCTAGTGTAAAATTATTTGTACTAGGCTATAGAGCTAGTTCAACTCTAGTGTAAAATTATTTTAAGTAGCTTATAGAGCTAGTTCAACTCTAGTGTGAAAATATTTGTACTAGGGTATACAGCTAGTTAACCTCTAGTGTAAAATTATTTTTTGTACTAGGCAATAGACGTAGTTAAACTCTAGTGTAAAATTATTTGAACTAGCTTATAAAGCTAGTTCAACTCTAGTGTAAAATTATTTGTACTAGGCTATAGAGCTAGTTCAACTATAGTCTAAAATTATTTGAACTAGATTATAGAGCTAGTTCAACTCTAGTGTAAAATTATTTGAACTAGCTTATAGAGCTAGTTCAACTCTAGTGTAAAATTATGTGTACTAGCCTATAGAGCAAGTTCAACTCTAGTGTAAAATTATTTGTACAAGTTTATAGAGCTAGTTCAACTATAGTGTAAAATTATTTTAACTAGCTTATAGAGCTAGGTCAACTCTAGTGTAAAATTATTTGAAGTAGCTTATAGAGCTAGTTCAACTCTAGTGTAAAATTATTTGTACTCGATTATAGAGCTAGTTCAACTCTAGTGTAAAATAATTTGTACAAGCTTATAGAGCTAGTTCAACTCTAGTGTAAAATTATTTGTACTAGCCTATAGAGCTAGTTCAACTCAAGTGTAAAATTATTTGTACAAGCTTATAGAGCTAGTTCAACTCTAGTGTAAAATTATTTGTACTAGGCTATAGAGCTAGTTCAAGTCTAGTGTAAAATTATTTGAACTAGATTATAGAGCTAGTTCAACTCTAGTGTTAAATTCTTTGAACTAGCTTCTAGAGCTAGTTCAACTATAGTGTAAAATTATTTGTACTAGCCTATAGAGCAAGGTCAACTCTAGTGAAAAATTATTTGTACTAGACTATAGAGCTAGCTCAACTCTACTGTAAAATTATTTGTACAAACTTATAAACCTAGTTCAACTCTAGTGTAAAATTATTTGAAGTAGCTTATAGAGCTAGTTCAACTCTAGTGTAAAATTATTTGAAGTAGCTTATAGAGCTAGTTTAACTCTAGTGTAAAATTATTTGTACTAGATTATAGAGCTAGTTCAACTCTAGTGTAAAATTATTTGTACAAGCTTATAGAGCTAGTTCAACTCTAGTGTAAAATTATTTGTACTAGGCTATAGAGCTAGTTCAACTCTAGTGTGAAAATATTTGTACTAGGCTATAGAGCTAGTTCAACTCTAGTGTAAAATTATTTGAAGTAGCTTAAAGAGCTAGTTCAACTCTAGTGTTAAATTATTTGTACTAGATTATAGAGCTAGTTCAACTCTAGTGTAAAATTATTTGTACAAGCTTATAGAGCTAGTTCAACTCTAGTGTAAAATTATTTGTACTAGGCTATAGAGCTAGTTCAACTCTAGTGTGAAAATATTTGTACTAGGCTATAGCGCTAGTTCAACTCTAGTGTAAAATTATTATTTGTACTAGGCTATAGACCTAGTTCAACTCTATGTAAAATTATTTGAACTAGCTTATAAAGCTAGTTCAACTCTAGTGTAAAATTATTTGTACTAGGCTATAGAGCTAGTTCAACTCTAGTCTAAAATATTTGAACTAGATTATAGAGCTAGTTCAACTCTAGTGTAAAATTATTTTAACTAGCTTATAGAGCTAGTTCAACTCTAGTGTAAAAATATTTGTACTAGGCTATAGAGCTAGTTCAACTCTAGTGTAAAATTATTTGTACTAGCCTATAGAGCTAGTTCAACTCTAGTGTAAAATTATTTGTACAAGCTTGTAGAGCTAGTTCAACTCTAGTGTAAAATTATTTGTACTAGGCTATAGAGCTAGTTCAAGTCTAGTGTAAAATTATTTGAACTAGATTATAGAGCTAGTTCAACTCTAGTGTTAAATTATTTGAACTAGCTTATAGAGCTAGTTCAACTCTAGTGTAAAATTATTTGTACTAGCCTATAGAGCAAGGTCAACTCTAGTGTAAAATTATTTGTACTAGACTATAGAGCTAGCTCAACTCTACTGTAAAATTATTTGTACAAACTTATAAACCTAGTTCAACTCTAGTGTAAAATTATTTGAAGTAGCTTATAGAGCTAGTTCAACTCTAGTGTAAAACTATTTGAAGTAGCTTATAGAGCTAGTTCAACTCTAGTGTAAAATTATTTGTACTAGATTATAGAGCTAGTTCAACTCTAGTGTAAAATTATTTGTACAAGCTTATAGAGCTAGTTCAACTCTAGTGTAAAATTATTTGAACTAGCTTATAGAGCTAGTTCAACTCTAGTGTAAAATTATTTGTACTAGCCTATAGAGCAAGTTCAACTCTAGTGTAAAATTATTTGTACAAGTTTATAGAGCTAGTTCAACTATAGTGTAAAATTATTTTAACTAGCTTATAGAGCTAGGTCAACTCTAGTGTAAAATTATTTGAAGTAGCTTATAGAGCTAGTTCAACTCTAGTGTAAAATTATTTGTACTCGATTATAGAGCTAGTTCAACTCTAGTGTAAAATAGTTTGTACAAGCTTATAGAGCTAGTTCAACTCTAGTGTAAAATTATTTCTACTAGCCTATAGAGCTAGTTCAACTCTAGTGTAAAATTATTTGTACAAGCTTATAGAGCTAGTTCAACTCTAGTGTAAAATTATTTGTACTAGGCTATAGAGCTAGTT